>NC_133779.1:17138149-17161362 GCF_003597395.2 Chelonoidis abingdonii | reverse complement strand
TGGGGGTGGGGGGCTTCCCGCAGTCCCCGCTGCAGAAGGGACAGTCCAGGGCTGCCTTGGGCAGGACCCGCACTCTGGGGCCAAGCCGTGTTGTCCTGCCGTGTCTAAATAAAGGGCTGAACGACCCCACGCCGCGGGAACGACGGCGCTGTTTGGACCGCAGGGACCCCGCGGCTGGTGCGACTCGGCGAATCAGGCGTTAACGGATGGAGACGTGATTCATGCCCTAGTCGACAGTGGGTGCTTTCCGAAAACACGTGGCCCGTCGACGAGAGCTTGAGATCTGTGTTTGCCGACGATCCCGGGGGATTACAGTAAACGGCGCCTATGGACAATGTCGCCGCGCGTGCGGCCGTACATGCGTACCGCGGTGATTTTGGTTGGCAATCAAGTTTGCACCCGATCTCAGATTTACACGGCCCACGGATGGGGCGAAAAACTGCCTAACTTTGCTAGATCAGGCCTTACAGGCATCGTCATGGAAGTGGGCGTTGTTCCCCTGGGGCCGCAGGAGTCGAGGCCCTTTTTGCTTACACCTTACCTGTGATCTGACTCACGGCCCATCTCTCATTGGGGGTGGGGCTGGGAGCTACGCGCCTGGGTTCTTTCCTGGCTCTGGAGGAGTGGGTCTAGTGTTGAGCAGGGGGGGCTAGGAGCCAGACCCTGGGTTCTCCTCCCGTCTGGAGGGAGGTGGTCTATGGTGTAGAGCGGGGGGGCAGAGCCAGGACTCTGGGTCTCTCCAGGGCTCTGGGAGGGGAGTGGGGTCTAGTGGTTAGGAGCTGGAGGTGGGGGTGGTGAGGCAAGGACATCTGGGTTCTCCTCCCTGCTCTGGAGGGGATGGGATCTGGGGTCCCAATTATGCACGCACTCCCTAATGGGTTGGGAGAGGGGGATTCAGGAGATCCTGAGTTGCTCCCTCTCCAGGATGTGGGACCCCCAATAAAGCCCCCCACACACACACTTACCTTTTCTCTGAGTGGTGCGTGGGGTGCTGCCTGTGGGGGGGGGCTGGCAAAGTGTGAGACGAAAGCCTGGCCCAGCAGGAGTAGGACAGGCGACCTCCACATGGCGGGAGGGGACTGCAATGGGGCACGTCAGTGGTGGGGACAGCCAGCCCAGCATCCCTTGGTGCCCTTTTCCATCACCCTGGAGTTGGGCACCCCCACACATGATCTGCAATTGGTACCAGGCTGACACCACCAAATCCCCATTGTGTTACCCAAATCCCCCTGCTCCGGGGCAGTGACCCATCCCCCAATTCACACCACTCTCACCCCATCCCACAATTCCTCCAGCACCCCCAATAACCCCTTCCTGATGCCCATCTCCCGACTCCTCTTAGCACCCAAATCATCCCTCATGCAATCGCATCTCTCTTGCACGCCGAAATTACCCCCTCCAGAACCCCCATCTCTTCAGCCCCAATCCAGCACCTTCCTGAATCCCACTCCTGATCCTCTCTAGCACCCAATCCATCTTCCAACCTCCTCCTCCAGCACCCCCAAATCCACCCCCTGTAACCCCATCCCGAGCACCTCTCAAATTCACCGCACCTCGATTACTAACACCTCAAAAACCACCCCCCATACTTCTTTGACCCCAACACCTCCAAACACGCTCCACCCCCTGTCCCGGCCCAACCCTCCATGGTCGCCTCTGCCCCAGCCGCACCACCAAGGGGAGTGCCCGGAGTTCACATTCCGGTTACCCACCTCTGCCAGGCCCCCCCAGCCTCCTCCCGGCGCCCAGAACCCACGGAAGTTTCCAGGGCGAAGAGGCGAGCCGCGACTCACCTGCCGCGCCCGTTCCGGGAAGGGGGGGCCGATCAGAAGCGGGGTGGGGGGCTCTGCCGTAACCCCGGCCCCTGGGACCGGTCCAGGTGTGTCGGCGAGGAGGGCGGCGTCCGGCGTGATCTCAGAGGAGCGCTGTCGAGGGGCAGCCCCAACGCTCGAGGTTCCTGTGACCCGGACGCTGGGGTCCTGTTTGTGACAGAGACAGCCCAGTGAGGGGGGGGAGGTCCAAACGGTCACATGGGCATGAGGAGGGGCCAGGTGGCAGCCTTGGACAGCTGAGCCAGTGCTGCGGGCGGGGCCGGAATCCAGCGCAGTCCTGGGGCAGGTGCAGGCGTGCCAGTGTGTGAGGGGATCTCAGGGTGCAGGTGCCAGGAGTGGCCGTGGGGAGGATCCAGTGGGGAGGTAGGTGTTCGGGGGTGTTGTAGGGGTGGAACCTGGAGGAAAGATGCTGAGGTGGGTGAGGGGATCCCGCGGGAGGAGGGCTGAGGCTGTCGGGGAGGGATGGGACTAGGGAGTCTGCATGGGGCAGTGCTGTGGAGGGATGATCGTGGGGGCAATCCAGGGGGGGCTGAATGGGGGGATGGGTTGGGAAATGTGCTGGTGGGGACGGAGTCGGGGAGCAGGCGAGTGGGGACCCTGCGGGCAGGCGCAGGACAACAGGTGAGGGGCTTGTACCTGTTGCCACCTGTTGCATCCTTCACCCCACTCCACAGGGCGGGCATTGCCTAACGCCACGTGGGAGACCCTCGCCGCCCCCTCCACAGGGACTTTTCCAGGGTAAGAAGCCTGTTTGTGAGGAATGAAGTGGCTTGGAGATGCGGCCGGGACTCTGGGGCAAGGAGGTAAGATGGGGCCTGGGAGCCAGGACTGTGGGTTTCTCTCCCGGCCTGAAGGGAGTATGGGGTGGGCTGGCCTTAGAGCTGGAGGGGCTGAGATCCAGGACTCCTGGGTTCTCTCTCCGGCTTGGGAGGGAAGTGGGGTCTTGGTCGGGCAGAGGGTGGGAAGGGCTGGGAGCCGAGGACTCCTGGGTCTCTCCCCGCCCTGGGTGAGGGATTGTGTAGGCTGGTGGTGCGGACCACGGGGCAAGGGCTGGGGCTCGAGTCTGCTTGGTGTTCTCTCCTCGCGGCTTTCGGTGGGGGTGAGTGGGGCTGGGTCGGAGCTATGAGGGGATGGGTGGTTGAGTCCATGGACTTCTGTGGTTCTCTCCCCGGCTCTGGGTGGGTTTTGCTGTGGGTCGGATTCAGGAGGGTAGGGAGTGTGTACCCGCCTCTCTGGGGTGGGGGTGGGGGGGCTTCCCGCAGTCCCCAGCTGCAGAGGGACAGTCCCAGGGGCTGCCTGGAGCAGGACCCGTGGGGCCAGCCGTGTTGTCCTGCCCGTGTCTAAATAGGGCGAACGACGCACCCCGGGGAACGACGGGCCCGTTGGCCTGACAGGGACCCCGCGGCTGGTGCGGGACTCGGCGAATCAGGCGTTAACGGATGGAAACGTGATTGATGCCAGTCGACGTGGGCTTTCCGAAAACAGGGCCCGTCGGACGAGCTTGAGATCTGTGTTTGCCGAGATCCCCGGGGGGATACAGGTAACGGCGCCTATGGAGCAATCGTCGCCGGCTGTGCGGCCGCTCACATGCTACCGGGTGACATTTTGGTTGGCAATCAAAGTTAGACCGATCTCAGATTTACCACGGCCCACGGGATGGGGCTGAAAAACTGCCTAACTGCTAGATCAGAGCCTGTAAACAGGGCATCGTCATGGAGTGGGCGTGTTTCCCCTGGGGGCCTGCAGGAGTCAGGCCCTTTGCTATTTAACACCTTTACCGATGACCTGACGTCACTGGCCCCCCAGGATTGGGCTGTCCCCCAGCTTTGCAGTGGTCTCCAGAGGGCCGTGTTGAGTGTGCTGGACTGCCGGGGGGGCGGGGGGGATCCCACGCTTCTGCCAGACTCAGCCCTGTGGCTTCACCGCCTCCTGAGACTGGAGCTCTGGGCCTGCAGCCCCTGCTGCGTCCCACTGTGAGTTTCGCTCAGCAAGTCCCCCAAATCTCTGAAGGAGACTTGGCCAGTGTGTGCAGTGGCGCTCGCCGTCAGAACAGTCGGGTTGTTTTGGAGGCAGGAGCATCCCTCTCCGCAGATATGGGGCCTAAGGCCCACACAGTTGGGCACCATCCACACCTGTGTCTAAGCAGACAGCCCTCTTCCACCCACTAGGCACCAGTGCAGCACATGGGAGAAACTGAGGCACAGACAGGCCTCATCAAAAAAATTACAAAATGTTCCCACTTTGTCACACCTGAAAGAAGACACAAAACTGTGGCTGATAAAGTTTGCAGATGACCCAAAAATTGGGGGTGTGATTAATAACCTGGGGGACAGGTCAGGGATACAAAGTAATCTGGATTGGCTGGGTAAGCTGGGTGTAGGCAAACACACTGGGGTTGTGGGAGCAGAGAGTGCCTGCCGCACAGACAGGCTGTGGGACGAACGCGGAAAAGGTTTGTGGGGAGAGATGTGACAAAGTGGGAAATTCCGTAATGGTTGGTGTGACTATTGTGGGTGCCTCAGTTTCCCTGTGTGCTACGTGTTTGACTAGGTGGAGGGAAAAAGGTTGTTCCATCTCTGTAGAGCCCCAGAGGACCAAGTGTGATTTTCTGGCTGCCTGAGCCCCACGCCCATGGATTACCCCAAAGACAGTGCCTGGCCACATGGTGCCTACCATCCCAGAGTCACTCCTGACTAATCAGGAGGTGCCTTGCTACCTTTCGAGGGGTATCTCCCCCAGGGGTCCCATCTAGGGGGACTCGCTGTGGGAAGCTTGTGGCGGGATGCAGGGGAGGCCTGCAGGCTCTGAGGTCCGGTCTCAGGAGGCTGGGAAGCCATGGGGCTCACCCCAAGTCGAGAGCGCAACACACGAGGAGGATTGGCATGTGGAAGGGGCTCCGCCCAGGCCTGTGACTCCGTGACCGGTGGCAGCAAGGGGACGATTGGCGAGTGCGCCCGGTGGGCAGTTGGCTGCAGAAGGCACCAGCGGGGTGTTGCGGTGGTAAAGCAAGGGAAGAAGGAACCAGCGAGGAAGTGACGTGTAGCCATCTCCCTGTAGAGGACCCTGCCTGCCTGTGCAGGGGGAGGGGGTTAGGCCTTGGGAAGCTCGCATGAATTAAAGTTGGAGGCATAGAGGGGTAAGAGGACACACCGAGGAGTGAGTGGGGAGAGGGCACCTGAAAAATTGGTGTGAATGATCAGCTTCCTGCTGAGGTGCTGATGGGGAACGATTGTCAAGGTGGCACCCGGAGCCAGAGCCACCCTCCCTACCCTACCTCTGAGCATACAGCCCAGCAGAGGGCTCAGGACCTTCCGACTGGGAGGAAGTGAGTTACCTGGGGACAGGGCTCGACGCTTTGTCCCGAGGTGGGGAAACCGAGGCACGGCCAATGAGGGCTGCCAGCGAGCTGGGCCAGGTTCTGCTCCCCACCCCAGCAGCTGACTTCCAGACTGAGCTGCAGAAGGATCCCTCCTGAGAGAAGCTGAGGACCTTTGCTGGCCACGGCGTTGCAGGACCCCTTGGGGGAAGATTCCTGTGTCAGAAATGGGCTTCCCTGGGGAGATCGGGGGGCAGCTGGTGGTCTTCCAGAAGCACCGGCACAGGCTACTGTACCTGACCAGCGATGATCCTCTCTCAGGACACCCAGACAGAGGTTGCTGTAGAATTTTTCCTGGCCCGGAGCCTTTGATGCCATCTGGCAGCACTGCAGGTCCTGCGACTCCTGCCAGAGGGTGGGGAAGGCCCGGGACAAGGGTTAAGCAGCCTTGAGGACCTTGCCCATCACAGAGGAACCTTTTCAGATGGTGGCCATGAACATTGCTTGCTAGCATATATATACCTGTCCCTGGAAATTTCCACTACATGCAACCGACGAAGTGGGTATTCACCCACGAAAGCTCATGCTCCAAAACGTCTGTTAGTCTATAAGGTGCCACAGGATTCTCTGCTGCTTTTACGTGAACATAGTGGGGCCCCTCAGCGAGGCCACCCAGTCAGGGAAGAAATGCATCATGGTGGGGGTAGATTTCGCTACCCACTACGTACAGGTGGTGGCCTTGTCCTCTATTGAGGCAGACACCATGGCGGACGTGCTGCTGACCATTTTCAGCAGAGTGGGGTTCCCCAAGGAGATCCTTACAGACCTGGGGTCCAATTTCATGTCAGCCCCGCTCCAGGGCTCTGGGAGAAGTGTGGGGTCTGGTACACCTGGGCCTCAGCGTATCCCCCTCTGTCCAACGGGCTGGGAGGTTTTTTGGGACCTTAAAGATGATGCTGAGGAATTGTATGAACCAGCACCTGGACAAGTATCTACCCCACCTGCTGTTCACGTACTGGGAAGTGCCCCAGGAATCCACAGGGTTCTCCTCTTTCGAGTTGCTCTTTGGAAGGAGAGCGAGGGGACCCCTGGACTTGGTGAGGGATGAATGGGAGGGGAAAGCCGCTCCTGGTGGAGAATTGGTTGTGGAGTAGGTGCTGGCTTCAGGGGTGATCCAGCTGCCCACCAGCCCCTGGGCCTCTCCTGTGGGGCTGGTCCCCAAGAAAGACGGCGGGGTGGGGTTGAACCAATTCGGTGTGGACTCTTGGAAACTCAGTGCTGTCGCCATGCCTGGGCCGGACGAGATTCTAGACAGGTGGGGTGGGGTGGGGGAGAGGGATACCTCACTGCTGTGGATCTCACCCAAGGTTACTGGCGCCTTTGCACCGAGAGGCAGGTTGAAATCTGCCGTCACCACCCAATAGGGGCTGTTTAATTTGTGCCCGGCCCCTCCGGGCTTGGCCGTTCCCGGCCCTGGCCCTGGCACCTCCGGGATTGGCTGTATCAGTTATGAAAGTGAACAAGTGCTTGAGTCCTGGCAGCTCTTTTGTTACAAACTCTGCAGGGCTTTTTGAGTTCCAGGTCCTGCCTTTCGGCCTCGAGGGGGTATCTGCTGCCTTCCGGCGCTGGGTGGATCATTACTGGGCTCTGAAGGAGGCTCTAAGCCAGGGCACGGTTCTGGTAAACTCAGACTTCAATAAGTCCTCCTGGTGTCCCCGACGCCTCAGATCCAGGGCTGATGCTAAGGAGGAGACACCCCGTCATGTACCTGAGCGAGAACCTGCTGCCTCGGGAGCAGAGCTAGGCCACAAGAGAGAAGGGAGACCTGGCCATGGGGTGGGCTCTTAAAAAGCTTCAGCCGGATCTATTTGGGGGGCACTTTACTGCGTACACTGACCACTCGCCCCAACGGGTTGCACCAAATGACGGGGGCTAATGCCAAGCTGCTGAGACGAGTCTGATCCTCCAGGATCGTGAGTTGGAGGCAGGCCATGTGAGTGGATTGGCAGATGCTTTGTCCTGGGGCGGGGAGGGGACTGAGCTTCCTCAGGTCAGCGGCCAAAATGACCCTGCTCCCTTTGGTCTCGAAGGGGGCAGAGTGGTGACGAAGTGGGAATCCTCGTAATGGTTTGTGTGCATGCTGCGTGTGCCTCGGTTTCCCCTGTGCGCTGCGTGTTTGACTAGGTGTGGGGAGAAGGTTTGAGCTCTGCAGAGGATCAGGTCTGATTGACCCCAGCTGTCCGGGCCCCACCCCCATGGAGAACCAGGAAGACGAGGCCTGGACATTTGGTGGCTAGCAGCTAAGGAGCCAGGCGTTGGTTCCAGACAGTTAAACTGGCTGAGATTCCCTTCAGACTAAGCTGGGGGTGCGTTACTCTCCAGGGGTCCCGTTCAGGTGGACTCACTGGGGGAAGCTCCTGGCATGCTGCAGGCTCCCCACGCGGTGCAGTGCCCGAAACGGCTAATGCAATCCTGGGGTGTGTAAACGGGCATCTCGAGACAGGGCCCTGGGGCCCCCACCTCACGGGGGAGGTGGGGTGATGAGCTGCCCAGGGCTCAGCACAGGATACAAGTGTCAGCCAGAGTCCAGGAGCTTGTGGGTATTTAGCGTCATGAGAAGGGGAAGGGGGAACTGGGTCCCTCTCTAGGTACCAAGGGGCTCACCCCTCAGCCCGGGTGCTGCTGGGGGTCGGACGAGGTGACCACAGCAGACCCAGGGGGGTTCCTGGAAGGTTTGTCCCTTGGGGGACTGATCACAGCTGCATCTCCCGTCGGGTTTGGCAATCGGAGCGGGCCTGGGGGGTCCCCCTTTCCTGGCGGATGGTGGAGGGGCTGTTCCCCAGGAGACTGGATCAGTGCGGCCTCGGGACTCAACTGACTTCCTCCCCCAGGGACGCTGAGCCAGGATGACGCGTCACGGCAAGAACTGCACGGCTGGCGCCGTGTACACCTACCACGAGAAAAAGAAGGACACGGGTGAGATTCCACCTGCTGTGGGAAAGGGGCATTGGCCGAGCTGGGGTGCGGGTGGGGGACCAGGGCTGGGCTGGCAGGGGGCTACGGGTTGGGAGTGAGGGGCACCAGCAGGGCCGGGGGGAGCCCAGGGCTGGGCTAGCAGGGCTGCGGGTTGGGAGTGAGGGGCACCGGCAGGGCTGGGGGTGGGGGGAGATCAGCTTCCATCCCTGTGCCCTGACCTTCTTCGCCCCCCACTTCCCAGCCGCCTCCGGTTACGGGACCCAGAACGTCCGTCTGAGCCGAGATGCCGTCAAGGACTTTGACTGCTGCTGCCTGTCCCTGCAGCCCTGCAAGGACCCGGTGGTCACGTATGTATTGGGGTGCTAGAGACACCCTAAAAGGAGACCCCGTCCATGTGGGGGTCCTGGCAGCTGCATAGAGAGACACCCTAAAAGGAGAAATGGCCCTTCTGGGTCCTGGCAGCCACGTATTATTCAACCCCCCAATGGTGCTTTAAAGCCGCCCAGCCACATGGCCCCCGAGCCGGCGCGTCCCGGTCTGCAGGCGGGTAAGTGGGGGGGCGGTGGGGGGGGGCTGCGTCTGAGCCCCCCGCCCCTATTTCTCCCCCCACCAGGCCCGACGGGTACCTGTATGAGAAGGAGGCCATCCTGGAGTACATCCTGCACCAGAAGAAGGAGATCGCCCGGCAGATGAAGGTAATGGCCCTACGGGGTCCCTGCTGCTCCCCTTGGGGGCTGTGGGGCAGGAGGGGCCTCGCTAGAGCTGGGGGCGGGGGGGGCAAGGCTGGGAGGTCGTAATTCGTCTTCTGGTCCCCTGACTGGGCGATTCCTCCTCTGGGCTCAGTATGGGGGTGCCTGGCCCCCCAGTGGCTGGTCTGGGTACATGGTTCTGAGCCGAGGAACTGCAGGGGGCAGGTGTGAGGCCCATCACTGACAGCCTGTGGGGGGGGTGGGGCAGGGTGTTGGGGTGACGGGGGGGCTGTCCCTGCAGCAACCCCCCATCCCCCCCTGTGCTGCAGGCCTACGAGAAGCAGAAGAAGGAGAAGCGGACGGAGCTGGAGGAGCTGAGCCGGGCGGCTGAGGATGCCAAGGTGAAGGGCTTCCTCGCCAAGGAGATGAGCATCGTCAGCAAACCCCTCAATCCCTTTGACCACAAGTCAGGTACGGGGCTGCGGGTCTGGAGTGAGGGGCACTGGTGCGGCCTGGGGGGCAGAGCTGGGCTGGCAGGGGCTGCGGGTTGGGAGTGAGGGACACCGGCAGAGCTAAGGGTCGAGGAGCAGTGCTGGGCTGGCGGGGACTGCAGGTCGGGAGTTAGGGGTACTGGCAGGGCTGGGGGGGGCAGGGCTGGACTAGCATGGGCTGTGGGTCGGGAGTGAGGGGCACTGGCAGAGCAGGGGGGCAGGGCTGGACTAGCAGGGGCTGCGGGTCGGGAGTGAGGGGCACAGGCAGAGCAGGGGGGCAGGGCTGGACTAGCAGGGGCTGCGGGTCGGGAGTGAGGGGCACAGGCAGAGCAGGGGGGCAGGGCTGGACTAGCAGGGGCTGCGGGTCGGGAGTGAGGGGCACTGGCAGAGCAGGGGGGCAAGGCTGGACTACCAGGGGCTGCGGGTCAGGAGTGAGGGGCACTGGCAGAGCAGGGGATCAGAGCTGGGCTAGCAGGGGCTGTGAGTCAAGAGTGAGGGGCACTGGCAGAGCTGGGGGGGTCAGGGCTGGGCTAGCAGGGACTGCGGGTCAGGAGTGAGGGGCACTGGCAGAGCAGGGGGGCAAGGCTGGACTACCAGGGGCTGCGGGTCAGGAATGAGGGGCACTGGCAGAGCAGGGGGGCAAGGCTGGACTAGCAGGGGCTGTGGGTCGGGAGTGAGGGGCACCGCTGTGTTTCAGGGGACCCCCAGCCCGGCCCGAGCAGCGCGGAGGAGGCCAAGCAGCTGCCCAGCTTCTGGATCCCGTCACTGACCCCCGAGGCCAAGGCCAGCGTGGTGCGGAAGCCGGTGAGTGCCCTGGGGTCCGTCCCCCCCGCCACACACACACACTGAAGCTCTCCCAAAGCATCCTGGGAGGAGCTGAAGCTTCCCCCCATATAGCATTCCCCCCCCCACCCCTGGCACTTCTACATGGGCTGTCACCTGCCTGTGAGATCCCCAGCGCGGGGCAAGGGGCCGAGGCAACTCCTGACAAGTTACCTCCCCCTTCTAACCACTAGCCCCCACTCCCCTCTCAGACCTGGGGGAGAGCCCAGGCATCCTGGGTCCCAGCCCCCATCTCTCCCCCCCTGCAGGACCGGTGTGTGTACTGCCCCATGAGCGGGCGACCCCTCAAGCTGCAGGACCTGACCCCCGTGCGCTTCACCCTGCTGGACCCGGCCGTGGATCGCGTTGGGCTCATCAACCGGCAGGACCGATATGTCTGCGCCGTCACCCGTGACATGCTGGGCAACTCAGTGCCCTGTGCCGTGCTGCGCCCCTCGTGAGTCGGGCTGCGGGTCAGGAGTGAGGGGCACCAGCAGAGCTGGGGGGAGCCCAGGGCCAGGCTAGAAGGGGTTGGGGGTGAGGGGCATCAGCAGGGCTGGGCGAGCAGGGGCTGCGGGTCGGGGGTGAAGGGCACTGGCAGGGCTGGGCTGGGCTAGAAGGGGCTGCAGGTCAGGAATGAGGGGCACCGGCAGGGCTAAGGGAGCAGGGGGCTGTGGGTCAGGCATGAGGGGCACTGGCAGGGCTGGGGGAGCAGGGAGCTGTGGGTCGGGGGTGAGGGGCACCGCTGGCACCGGGGAGTCTAGACTCACCCTTATTGGCTGGGCAGTTGGCTAATACCAGGCAGGTGGGCCTGGGCTCTCTGCCCCCCCCATAGCCGTTCTCGCCCCCCAGGGGCGCCGTGGTCACCCTGGAGTGTGTGGAGCGGCTGCTGAAGAAGGACATGGTGGACCCGGTGAATGGGGAGAAGCTGCGGGAGGACGACATCATCGTGCTGCAACGGGTGAGCAGGGGCGGGGCCCCCCACCAGCAGTGTGGGGGAGGGGTGGGGTGTGTTAGGGGGACAGTGTCAGGGCAGCCCCCCTAATCTCCACCCCCCTCCTCCCCTCAACTGTCTTCCAGGGCGGCACAGGCTTCGCGGGATCCGGGGTGTGTCTGGAAGCCAAGAAGTCCCGCCCTGTCATGCAGGCCTAGCCCCGCCCCTTCATTCCAGAGGGCGGAGCTTGTGCCACGCGGGGGGTGTGTGTGTGTGTCATTTTAACCCCAGAGACCCCAGCGCCACCACCTGCCCTCCTGAGCAGGGAAACTGAGGCAGGTGCTGGGTCAGCGCCGGCTGGGGGTGGCCCCCTCTGCCTCCGCCCTGCTTGTTGTGTATCTGTTAATAAAGCCGTGTCCCCCCCATAGCGCCTGTGGGTCTGATCGCTGTCATGTCCCCCCTTCTCCAAACTGAGCTCACGCCGCCCTCCCTCTGGGCCTCCCACCCTCCGGCACCCGCCCCTGCAGCCTCCGACTCGCTCCACAGCCTGGTCCCCGTCGGGCAGTAACCCGCCCCGGCCAGGAGCTCTGCGCGTGCGGCGCCGCAGAATCCCGCAGGAGTAGATAGACCCCCCGGCCTCGCCTCTGGGAACCCTGCCTGACTGCTCGGTACTGCCCCAGCTCCCAAGTTTGCCCCTTTTGAAAGACAGGCACCGCGCTGGCCCGGCCCCGGGCTGCCGGGACTCTCCTGTCAGCTGTGTTTGCCGTTATCATCGCCAGTGGCTCCAAGGTTCTTCTGCCCCCGGCTCCGAGACTTGAATTCATCGCGATTGGCCAGATCTCGGGGACCCCTCCCGAGCTGCGTCCCGTCCCGTCCCGTCCCCTCTGGCCTGGGGTAACAGCACTAGGTGTCCGGTCGTGTTATTTTTTGGGAGAAGCCGGGAGCGAAGCCGGCAGGGAGCAGCGCCACCTTCCCATCCTCAGCGCGGCCGACCCAGCCCGTCCTCGAGCGTGTTTGAGGAGCCCCTGCTGGTCTCTGCTTCCTCACTGGTGGGAACTTGGCTTTCCCGGTTCAGTCCCTACCCGCTCGCGCTAGTCCCATGGCCGCCTCCCCTGTCTGGATCCCCCCCTGGGGTTTGGGGCGCCGAGGAGCTCCTTGGGCCGTCACGTCAGCCTCCCGTGGCTCGTCGCAGCCTCCCTCCGCGTGAGGCTACCACGGCATCGAGCCTCCCCTATTAGTCCTTCGGCTCCTTTTCGCTCTCACCATAGGACCGTGTCATCGTGTCCTGCCGACCATGTTCCCGATTGCAGCTAATTCATCCCCCCACCCCCCCATCCCAGGGCGGCTCGGCCCAGCAGCCCCTGGGATCCGCCCGTGGGCAACCCAGACCCGGGCTGGGCTGCGCCGCGGCTCAGGGCCGGAGTCGCTTTCCGGTGGTGCCTGCCTGAGTCTGCAGGCAGCCTGCACCATAAGCTGGTGCCGCTGCGAGCAAAGCGCGCACGGTTTTGGTTTGCATTTCACGGGAGGGGATGTATTCCTGGGCGGATTCGCTGCTACTGCCCCTGCGCTGAGTTCCCATGGCTGGAGAACTGCGTCCAGCGTTGGTCACTGGCGTCTGGAAAGGACGTGGCGAGAGCAGAAGGCTCCAGGGGAAGACCCCACCCCAAGCCGAGCGCTGTTTCTGATTGGAGCTGGGGCAATATCCTTTTCTGGCCCTATAGCCCCAGGCAGGGGCAAGAGGGGGCGGGGGGCAGGAACTGCAGGTTGTCAGGGGAAACCCCCCCTCCCCACTCCCGAGCAGTGCCAGGCACCAGCTTGTTATACGAACGCAGTCCCAGGAGATGGCAAAGCAGCACCCTGGCCTTGGGGCGGGCACAGAGCTAGGCCAGGCTGAGAGCAGGGGCTGTTTTGGCCGAGGCAGAGAGGGTGTCTGGCTGGCTGGGGGGAGTGGGGCCCCGTGCCCCAAGCCTGTGGTCTCCGTGGGCAATTCACTCCAGAGTGGCTGGGCTGGCTACTGGGCCAGAGCCAGTGCAGGCCACAGAGCAAACCCGCCAACAGCTGCCCCCGGCTCCCACCCACGCCAGCCCATGGCCCCCTGCCCAGCCCTGGGGCCCCACCGCACACAGCAGAGGCCCTGGGGGGGGGGGGTCAGCAGAGGGAGAACCAGCTCACAGCATGGAAATGGCCCTGTGCCCCCTCCCCATCCTGGGGCCACTGCCCCCTGAGGGGAACAGTCCTGTGGCCTGTTCCCACCCCCCTAAGCCAGCCAGTCCCTGCCCCCCAACACAGCACACCCAGCCTGCCAGAGGTGGGGGGGACCCTGTTTATTGCAGCGTGTGCGTGTACAGCTCTGGGACACCCCTCCCCTCCAGCAGCAGCGATTTCCCCCCATCCCTGCACCCCCCGCCCACTCGCTGGCAGCTAACGCCTGCTGCAGAAAGGGGGCCTGGGGGAGCCCGGCTGTGGGAGTGAGGGACAGGGCCTGGAAACCTTGGTCTCAGCTGGGGGTGGGAGGGATTTGTGTGTGTCCAGCCCCCCCCCCCGCGTCTTAATACTATTGCTTTTTGCAGTGCAGGTGGGGCGGGGGGGGGTCTCTTCTGCCAGCAGCTCACAGGTAAACTGAGGCACGGGGCAGGGAATGGTCTCCCTGGGCATGCGGAGCTGGGGATGGAACCCAGGAGTGCTGCCCCTCCCCCGTTCTAACCCCCACACCCCACTCCCCTCCCAGAGTGGGGGGGGGCAGAGAACCCAGGAGTCCTGGCTCCTGGCCCCTTGCCCCTAGTCCGTGCCCTACCACACCTCCCAATCCGTACAGGCCCCCAATAAATAAGTCCCCTCCCCCCTGGGTCCGTGTAGTGGCATTGTGGGGGGCAGGGGGGCCCAGGCCCCCCCCGGTCACAGCTCATCGTGTTTGCGGGTCAGATCCTCCCCGTAGTTGGTGGCCTGGCTGCCCACGAACATGTTCCAGTTGTCGAGAATCTCCTGCTTCGTCAGCCGCTGGTCCTGTGGGGGCAGAGCCGGTTACCGTGGGGGGGTGTCCTGGCTCCCCCCTCCCCTCCGGTCAGCCCAGCCCTCTCCCGCCACTCACCTTGTCCTTGTCGGACTCGTACAGCAGGTGCTTGGCCTCCACCTCGGGGTGGTCGTAGTCCTGGGGCAGGATCCAGTGGCCGATCTCAGCCCGGTCCAGCCGCCCATCCCGGTCCAGGTCCCGGAAATCCAGGAACTGCTGCCGCTCGCTCTGCACCCACTCGGGCTCTGGCTCGCCGCTCTCAGGGGTGTACATGTCGCCTGGGGGGGGTCGCGGAGAGGTTCAGGGTCTGGAACCGCCCCCCCCAGGCCAGGCTCCTGCTGACTCCAACCCTCCCCCCAGGGACCCCCCCACTCACCGATGTACTCGTCCACCTGCACGTAGCCGTCCCCGTTCTTGTCAATGTCTTCAATCGTTTCCTGGGGGGGCAGGAGTTAGGTGCTGCTGAGCATCATGGGAACAGCTGTGGAAACACTGACCCCCCCCCCCCACTTCCCACAGCCTCAGCTTCCCCTGGGGCTGAGGGGCTCTTGGCCAGAGACAGGAACTGGGGGATGGGGGTGCAGTGAATGCATCCAGGGGAACCCCGGAGTCCTGGTCGCAGCCCCCTCCTTCTAACCACTAGACCCCCCCCCCCCCAGAGCCAGTGGAGAGAAACCCAGGAGTCCTGGCTCCTAGCCCCTCTCCCACTGCTCTAACCACCAGCCCCCACTCCCATCCCAGAACTGGGGAGGGAACCCAGGCGTCCGGGCCCCTCACCGTGACGACGATGTCCTTCATGTAGTCGAACTCCTCGGGGTGCAGGAAGGCGGTGAACTCCTCCCGCGTGGCGACCATGTCCCCGTCCCTGTCGGCCGCCTTGAACCGCCGCTCGTCCCGCGCCAGCATCTTGCGGTAGGACTGTTTGTCCTCCAGGTCTCCGAACTCCTCCCCTGGGGGCGCGGAGCTGTGAGCCCCCAGCCTGGGGATGGAACCCAGGAGTCCTGGTGCCCAGCCCAGCCCCCCCGCCATATCAAGCGGGTTATTCCCTCGCTAGCCACACACTGGTGACAGACACACCACCCACCTGCTCAGGGGAGTTGGGGGGGCGGTTCTCTCTCTCAGGGCTGCCCTATCCTGCCCCATAGCAGGGCCTGGCCCCCTCCACCCTGCCTCTCCCACCCACCCCCCAGCATAACAGCCTGCTCACCACCACCACCCCCGACCCCACCTTACTGCCACCCTGACACCTCAGTAGCTACCCCTCCCTATGGCCGGGCATCCCACCTTCCATCTCAGCCCCCACTTCCCCCCCCCCAGGGCCAGGGATAGAACCCAGGAGTCCTGGCGCCCAGCCCCCCTCCCCTCTCTAACCACCAGCCCCCACTCCCCTCCCAGGGCCAGGGATAGAACCCAGGAGTCCAGGCTCCCAGCCCGCACACACCTGCTCTAACCACCAGCCCCCACTTCCCTCCCAGAGCCAGGGAGAGAACCCAGGAGTCCTAGCGCCCAGCCCCCTCTGCTCTAACCCACCAGCCTCATCTCCCCTCCCAGGGCCAGGGATAGAACCCAGGAGTCCTGGCTCCCAGCCCCCATGCTCCTCCCAGGGCCAGGGAGGGAACCCGGGCAGCCATGGGGGGCTGGGTCTCACGCAGCCGGAGAAGGACCCTGGGGGGCAGGGAGGGCTCCCCCTCACCCTCGTAGTAGCCGTAGGTGGCGTTCTTGAACTCAGGCCAGGCGATGCGCCCGTCGCCGTCCCGGTCGTAGTCCCGCCAGTTCTTCTGCACGTTCTCGAAGATGTACCGGTTCTGGGTGTGCTTGATCCAGTCCTTCAGCTCGCCCTGGGTCACGAAGCCGTCCCTGTCCCGGTCGATCCGATCCACGATCTTCCTGCCGGGGTCAGGGGGAGAAGTCAGGGGGCGCTGGACGCCTGGGTCCCACCCTCGGCCCCTCGACAGAGAATGGATGGAGGGATCCCACAAAAACAGGGAGAGAACCCAGGAGTCCTGGGTTCTCTCCCTGGCTCTGAGAGGGGAGTGGGGCCAAGTGGTTGGAGCAGGAGGGTTGGAGTTGGGAGCCAGGACTCCTGGGTTCTTTCCCTGGCTCTGAGAGGGGAGGGGGGGCTAGTGGTTAGAGTAGGGGGCTGGAGCCAGGACTCCTGGGTTCGCTCCTGGCTCTGGGTGGGGAGTGGGGGCTAGTGGTTAGAGCAGGGGGGGCTGGGAGCCAGGACTCCTGGGTTCTCCCCCAGCTCTGGGAGTGGGGGTAGGACCCGGACTCCGGGGTTCCCTGGCTCACCCCAGGCGCTCCCGGCTCTCCTCGGGCGTGAGCTGGTCGAAAGTCTTGGCCTGTTCCTTGCCCAGGAAGGCCTCGTGGTCGTACTGGAAGCCCTGGCGGTCGTCGTGTGGGTGGTCACTCAGCTCCTGCCCGTGGTGCACCCGGTCCCGCTTCTCGGGGGGCGGCTTGGCCAGCCCCAGGCCCAGACACAGCACCAGCAGCCCCCGGCTCCGCAGCATCCTCAGCCTGCCGCAGCCCTGGGGGGGGGCAGGCAGGGGCTGGGGCTGCGGTGGCCGTGGGGGTGGGGCCCCCCTGCCACGTGCCCTAGGGCCAGTCTGGCACCCGCAGCACCCTCCTGCCCCAGTTCCCACCAGCCTGCCCCATGGCCCCTCCCCCACAGCCCCTTGCCACCCTGCCCCATAGCTGCTCCCCCACTGACACCTGCCCCAGTTCCCACCAGTCTGCCCCATGGCCCCTCCCCCACTGATGCCCCACAGCCCCTTGCCACGCTGCCCCATAGCCCCATCTCCACTGACACCTGCTCCACAGCCCCTCGCCACCCTCTCCCACTGACGCCTGCTCCACAGCCCCTTGCCAGCCTGCCCCATAGCGCCTCTCCACTGATGCCTGCCCCACAGCCCCTCGCCACCCTGCCCCATAGCCGCTCCCCCACTGACGCCTGCCCCACAGCCCCTCGCCACCCTGCCCCATAGCGCCTCTCCACTGATGTCTGCCCCACAGCCGCTCGCCACCCTGCCCCATAGCGCCTCCCCACTGATGCCTGCCCCACAGCCCCTCACCACCCTGCCCATAGCTCCTCCTCCACTGAAACCTGCCCCTACTTCCCACCAGCCTGCCCCGTAGCTGCTCCCCAACTGACACCTACCCCTACTTCCCACCAGCCAGCCCCATAGAACCCCACTGACTCCTGCCTCACAGCTCTCCCACTGCCCCCCCCATTCCACAGTGCCGGGGGGGGGGGGGGGAATCCTCTTATGGGAAATCAAGAGGCTGGGACTCTATTGACATGGGGGATATGCCAACCTATCCGCAGGGGGTCCCCCAGGACCCAGCCCCCCATACCTCACCTAGCTGCAGGGAGGTCCCCCAGACTCAGCCCCCTCACACCTCACTCAGCTGCAGGGGGGTCCCCCAGACTCAGCCCCCCCACATCTCGCCCAGCTGCAGGGGGGTCCCCCAGACTCAGCCCCCCCACACCTCTCCCAGCTGCAGGGGGGGCCCCCAGACTCAGCCCCCCCACACCTCGCCCAGCTGCAGGGGGGGCCCCCAGGACCCAGCCCCCCCACACCTCGCCCAGCTGCAGGGGGTTCCCCCAGACTCAGCCTCCCCACACCTCGCCCACTGCAGAGGGTCCCCCAGGACCCAAACCCTCCTACATCTCGCCCACTGCAGGGGGGTCCCCCAGCCCCAGCTCCCCCACCTTATTCAGCTGCAGAGGGGTCCCCCAGACTCAGCCCCCCCACACCTCGCCCAGCTGCAGGGGGGGTCCCCAGGACCCAGCCCCCCCACACCTCGCCCAGCTGCAGGGGGTTCCCCCAGACTCAGCCCCCCCACGCCTCACCCAGCTGCAGGGGGGTCCCCCAGACTCAGCCCCCCCATACCTCGCCCAGCTGCAGGGGTTTCCCCCAGACTCAGTCCCCCCACGCCTCGCCCAGCTGCAGGGGGGTCCCCCAGGCTCAGCCCCCCCATACCTCGCCCAGCTTCACGCCGCGCCTGGCTCCCGTTTTCGATGGAGGGGGACCCGGCTCCCCCCAACCCTTGAAACTCGCCCTCACAGGGCCACGCCCCCGGCCCGGTGCGACCAATCGAAGGTCGGTATCGCCAAGAGGAGGGGGCGAGGCCGCTCGCTGATTGGCTGCTCGGCGCCACGTTGACACAAAGTATCTCCCGCAAGTTTTACTCCCGGCCCGGGAAAAGGGGGANGAGCCAACTCTCCCCCCAGATGCACACACCTGTCCGTGGGCGGCGGGGTCCCACCTGCAGCCCTCACCTGCCTTGTCCCACCACAGAGATACTTGAGTAACACACCGGGGAAACTGAGGCACGTAGTTTTAGAGACAACACTAAGAACAGTCCCACTGTGTCGCTACCTCAACCCCCCACCATCCTCTTGGGGTGGGGCAGGGGGATGGGGAATGGGGCTTGTGGGTTCTGACCCGAGCTGACCAGGCCCCATAGAGTATCCCTATGGCATCACATGGGCCCATCCACACCCCAGAGCTCCCTCCCCTTCCCGGTGGGGCCCCCACTGCTGGGATCCTGGTGCTGAACCGGAGAGGGGGCAGCTGAGCGAAGGTGGGGGGCTCGATCCCCATCTCTCGGGGCTACCTGGGGCAGGAATGTTTCACCCTGGGCTCCGGGGCCGGGCAAGGGAAGGTGGGGCCTGGGCCGAGGTTCACACAAGAACTATGGGGCAGGGAGGGGAACAAGGCAGGGGAGGATTCAGCTCTGCCCCCAGCCTTGGGACAGCCTTAGGGAGGCCCCCATCCATGGGCCAGACCCCCAGGGGTCCCGTTCTTCTGCCAGGGTCAGCCCCACGGCTGCCTGGCCCCCCTGGAGCCTGCAGCCCCCCCGGCTTCCTCCCGCCAGCGATAGACCCCTGTACCCCCTGGGGGGCAGGCCATGGCCGGGCGAGGCTGGTCAGGGGATGTGGCACAGACGCTCCTTGGGTACCAGAGTGAGGAGTTACCCCCTGGCCCGCTCTGGTGCCCCGGAGCCTGGCCCAGCAGTGACCTCCTGGGTCCTGCTCGGTCCCTATCCCAGCTTGGGGGCACCCCCCCCCTTTGCTCGCTGGCTGGTCAGATCCGGCCACCGGCCAGTCTCCTGCAAGGGGGGCCCCCTCCACAGCCGTTAGCTGCCAGGTAGCCAATGTCCAGGTAATTGGGTCTCCAGGACCAGGCCCCAGACACCTGGCGCAGGTCACAGCTGACTCTCTGGGCCTCCTCAGGGAGTAACCAGCCCTGCATCACCCGCAGGGCACAGTGCATCTCCTAGGGGAAACTGAGGCACGCACTGCGTCCCTACAAAATAGTTCCAGAACATTCCTGTCCCATCTTCGCTCTCACTGAAGGAATCTCGGGACTCTCCAAAACCACCCTCAAACCGCTCAGTGCGCCAAGGGCCGGGCGCCCTGGGGCCACGGGGATCTGGGATGATTTCAGCACGTTTCTGGCCCTGGTGACTGCGGAAGAAGCTGCAAAATGTGCCCCCCAGGGCCCCCGAAAGGCTCCCAAAGCAGAAGGTGACTGGGCAGAAGCCCGAATTTCCAAGCTGCCTCTGGGACACTCCTGCTTCAGCATCAACTTCCTGGGCCCCCCAGGCTGCTCCAGCTGCGGATCCCGACAGACGCCGGGTTCCCCTCCCCCGGCCGTCGGTCCGTGCAGCCATCCCCCCCCCTCTACCCCGGCCGTCGGTCCGTGCAGCCATCCCCCACCCCTCTGTCCGTTCAGCCATCCCCCATCCATCTGTCCGTCTGTTCCCCCACCCCTCTGTCCCTCCAGCCCTCTGGGTTGTGCGGAACGTTTCTCCCTTCGCCCGCCAGGGGGCAGCACAGCCCCGGCTTCCCCTGTCCCAGCTGGTGACGTGCCGGGGGTGGGGCTTTGGGGCAGCTGTGGGGCGGGACGCAGGAGCAGAGCTGGGGCCCTGACCCAGCCCCCGGGACCCACTATCCAACTGCTCGGCTGCCCCGTGTGGGGCCCAGAGCCCCCAGGACCAGGGCTGTGCGCAGAGGGGAAACTGAGGCAGGCTGCCTTAGCTCCATGGGCCCAAAGCGCCAAAGGCAGGAACAGGTCCCGGAAACTGCATTAAACAAGGTTCAGGGTTTGGTATCCAGAGACCTCGGCCCACTGCCCGTCACAGCCAAGGAGAGAACCCTGGAGTCTGGGTGCCCAGCCCCCGCCTCGCTCTAACCACTAGACCCCACTTCCCTCCCAGAGCCAGGAGAGAACCCAGGAGTCCGGGTGCCCAGCCCCTGCCCCGCTCTAACCACTGGGACTCCCTCTCATTCCAGAGCCAGGAGAGAACCCCGGAGTCTGGATTCAAGGTCCCACCCCTAATTCATTAGAGCCCACATGCTCTGGGCAGGTGCTAATGAATCTCTGCAGGAAATCAGTGCCCTGACCCACATCTCGCAGCCCTGCCGGTGCCCCTCACTCCCGACCCACAGCCCCTGCTAGTCCATCCCTGGGCTCCCCCTGGCCCTGCCAGTGCCCCTCACTCCTGACCCACAGCCCCCTGCTAGTCCAGGCCTGGGCTCCCCCTGGCCCTGCTGGTGCCCCACACTCCCGACCTGCAGCCCCTGCTAGTCCAGCCCAGCCGGTGCCCCTCACTCCTGACCCACAGCCCCTGCTAGTCCAGCCCTGCTGGTGCCCCTCACTCCTGACCTGCAGCCCCTGCTAGTCCAGCCGCGCCCCCGGCCCTGCCCCCGCCCTGCCAGTGCCCCTCACTCCCGACCCCCGCAGCCCCCTGCCAGCCCAGCCCTGGGTTCCCCCGCCCCCATGTGTCTTCATGACACCGATCCCAGGCTCCCAGCTTGGAGGCTTCTCGCCATCTGGCTGGTCCTGGCCCATGGAAGGGGGGGCACCAGCTGCTCTGCTCCTGCCCAGCCCTCCCCAGCCGGCTCGGAGAGGAGCCTGAGGATCTTCGTCCCCCGCCCAGCTACGAGGCTTGTTCGCCCCCCAGGCATGAGGGGTCCCCTGAGGCCTGTATTTACTGCCTGGGGCATGGGAGGTGTACAGCCCAGAGCTATGGGGCAGGGAGCCCAGAGCTAGGCGAGCAGGGGCTGCAGGTCGGGAGTGAGGGGCACCGGCAGGGCTGGGGGCTGCAGGTCAGGACTGAGGGGCACTGGCAAGGCTGGGGGGCTGCGAGTCGGGAGTGAGGGGCACTGGCAGGGCTGGGGGCTGCGGGTCAGGAGTGAGGGGCACCGGCAGGGCTGTGGGCTGTGGGTCAGGAGTGAGGGGCACCGGCAGCGCTGTGGGCCTGAGGGTTGGGAGTGAGGGGCACCGGCAGGGCTGGGGGGCTGCGGGTTGGGAGTGAGAGGCACCGGTGCAGGCTCTCTCCCCTAATGGCAAATGATTCTGCAGGATGAGGCCAGGTCAGTCCCCCCCACCCCCCGCGCTGACTGAGCAGAAGCCAAACACAAGGTGGCATCAGGCGACTCCCCCCCAGCCCCCTTCTCCCGAACATGTCACTTCGGTGTGAGGTGGCTGAGCGGCCCGGCCCGATCCAGAGCACCAGAGCGGAGCTGCCCCCCCCATCATCCAGGATCCCAGGGGCGCCCGCCATAGTCACAGCCCAGACACCCCTGCCCCCCCAAGCCCTGCTGGTGCCCCTCACTCCCAACCCGCAGCCCCCTGCTAGCCCAGCCCTGGGTTCCCTCCAGCCCTGCCGGTGCCCCTCACTCCCGACCCACAGCCCCCTGCTAGCCCAGCCCTGCTGCCCCCAGCTCTGCTGGTGCCCCTCACTCCCGACCCACAGCCCCCTGCTAGCCCAGCCCTGGGCTCCCCCTGCCCTGCCGGTGCCCCTCACTCCCAACCCGCAACCCCTTTCCTTGGCCACTTGTATTTTCTGATGCCCAGATTTGTCCCAGCTCTGCTATGGGTCAAGCGGAGGGGGAACCGAAGAGGAATAGAACCCAGGCGTCCGGGTGTGTGACCTGCTCCCCTCGGAGCTCTGTGGGGGTTGGGTTTCCCTGTTTTGTAAATCGGGAGCTGCCCCCCTGCCACCTCCAAATCTGGGCCTGGAGGTGGGCTGGATCTGCAGGGGCTGCTGGGAAAATGGATTGATGGGGGGTGTCCGGGCTGGGGAGGGGAGGGGGCGTTTGACACCCCCCCGGGCGCTTTGCACAGTGGCTCGGCAGCCGCAATTAGCCAGATCAGGCTCCTGTCAGGATTTGGTGCTAATCGGATCCGATGGGGTTGGGGTGGGGGCTGTGGGGGGCTCAGGGGAGGCCCCAGTGCTAAGGGGAGGGGCTCCCGGGTGCGAGATGGGGGGTCCCTTACAGGGCAGGGTTCAAGAAGGGGGGTATCTGGCCCCCTCCAATCCCTGTGCCTTTCGTGGGGAGAATGTGAGTAGACGAGGAGGCCAAGGGTGAACCCAGGCGTCCAAGTGGGGTTTTAGGGGGTTCCCTGGAGTGGGTGGGTGGGGGGAGTTATTGGCTGCTCCGTCTTGACCCGGATGCGGCGGCTGGGTGGAGAGGGGGAATTACGGACCCAAACCTGCCCCGCCCCACTGCCCCCCTGCTCTGTCCCATCCTCCACCCTGGCCTGGTCCCTGGCCCGGTGGATGGATGGGCTCTGACAGAGCCCCACTTCCCCTGTGTCCCCCCCACTGCGCACTGCGCTCCCCCCCTTCCCACACCACTAGCTCGCTTTGCATTTTTAATTGACATTGTCTCAGCTACATGGATTTGTACTTAACCTCCTGCCTCCTGGGCCTCCCCCCAGATTCCCACAGCTTCACCCCACAGCTCCCCAGCCTCCTCTAGCCCTGCCCACCACAGCCCCCTTCCCCTCAGCCCCCCCCCCAGCGCTGCTGCCCCAGCTCCCCATAGCTGTGGGGTGTTGGCGCTCAGGGAGCTGAGGGATATGGGGCAGTGCTGGGGGGTTCACAGAGGCGTGTGTTCGGGCTGCCCCATTTCTGAGGGAGGAAGGTGGGGGCTGTGGGATTTCAGGGGGTTTCTTGGGGGGGCTGTGTGTAGTGGGAGGGGATGTCACTTACCCCCTTTTTGAGCCTAGGATGGGGGGGCTCTCAGAGTGAGGTTTGGGGATGGCAGGGGGTGGAGGGCTGCTGGGTTGGGGGGGGCTGACAGAGGGGGGCAGTGGGGGGTTCTGGGAGGGAGTTTGGGGGCATGA
>NC_133779.1:17133146-17136624 GCF_003597395.2 Chelonoidis abingdonii | reverse complement strand
GGTGTCGTGCTGAGGTTGGGGGGCAGCGGGGGGGTGGGGTTGTGGCACTGAAGGGGGGTATCAGAGAGGCTGGGGGGTTACAGAGTAATTGGGGGGCTCCCAGAGCCAGGACAATGGGGGGTGTCCCTGCTGCCGCATCCCCAAAAATCCCCGGGGGATTCCTTTCTGGGGGTCCCTGCCCCTCCCTCGTGGACCTTTCCCAGTTCCTCCCACCTCGTTAGTACCGTTACATCCATAACGATGGGTCTGTGCAGCTGCGCCCCAGGACAGGGCAGGGGGCGGGGGGGGGTCCATCCTCCCCCCACCTCTGAATTTTCTTCCCATGTTTACTTTGCAGGCGGGTGGACGGCGCTCGCTGCTTTGGTACCCCTGGACTGACCCAGTATCAGCACCGACCCGATCCCACCAGCACCGACCTGATCTCACTGGTTCCAACCCAATCTCACCGGTACCAACCAGATCCCAGCATCGACCCGATCCCACCGGCACCAACCTGATCTCACCAGTACCAACCTGATCCCGGCACCGACCTGATCCCACCAGCACCGACCCAATCTCACTGGTACCAACCTGATCTCACCGGTACCAACCCGATTCCGGCACTGACCTGATCCCACCGGCACCAACCTGATCTCACCAGTACCAACCTGATCCCGGCACCGACCTGATCCCACCGGCACCGACCTGATCCCACCAGCACCGACCCAATCTCACTGGTACCAACCTGATCTCACCGGTACCAACCCGATTCCGGCACCGATCTGATCCCAGCGGCACCAACCCAGTACCAGCAGCGACCTGATCCCACCAGCACCAACCTGATCCCAGCACCAGCCCGATCCCTGTGGCACCAACCGATTCCAGTGGCACCAACCCAGTACTGGCACTGACCCGATCCCACCGGCACCTGATCCCGCCGGCAGTGACCTGATCCCGGGACCAACCCAATCCCAGCAATACCAACCCGATTCTGGCACTGACCCAGTTCCAGCACCGACCTAGTAACTGCACCGACCCAATCCTGGCACCAACCTGATCCCAGCACCGACCTGGTACTGGCACTGACCCGATCCCAGCATCAACTTGGTAACGGCACCGGCCCGATCCCACCGGCACCGACCCAATCCCGGCACTGACCCGATTCCACTGGCACCGACCCGATCCCGGCACCGACCAGATCCTGGCACCGAACCGATCCCAGGACCGACCCAGATACAGATTCTGACCCAACCCCATCCGGATCCACACACCAGAGCCAGACAGATCCAAGGTATTTCCGCCCACAGACCCAGGCACTCGGGTGGGGCAGGTCATGTGGACAGACCCATACATGAGTCGGGGGGAGGGGGCGCATTTCTGGGTGGGCTGGGGCGTTGTGGGGTGACAGGACACAAAATGGGGAAACTCCCTGCTTTGCCGGTCCCCTCAATCCCGACCCACAGCCCCTCACTTCCCCCCACTCTGCAGGGCCCCTCAATCCCAACCCACAGCCCCCACTTCCCCCCGCTCTGCCGGGCCCCTCAATCCCAACCCACAGCCCCCACTTCTCCCTGCTCTGCCGGGCCCCTCAATCCCGACCTACCGTCCCCCACTTCCCCCCACTCTACCGGGCCCCTCAATCCCAACCCACATCCCCCACTTCCCCCCGCTCTGCCGGGCCCCTCAATCCCGACCCACCGCCCCCCACTTCTTTCCTGCTCTGCCGGGCCCCTCAATCCCAACCCACAGCCCTCCACTTCTCCCCGCTCTGCCGGGCCCCTCAATCCCGACCCACAGCCCCCCACTTCCCCCCTGCTCTGCTGGGCCCCTCGCTCCTGACTCTCAAGCTGCACTCATGGGTGGTCACGGGGGGCCCTCTGGGCTGTTTCGTCTCATCTTTGGGTTTTCTGGGGTCAGGGAGGGACACCCCAACATACGCTAAGAGCCAGACGAGAGATCCATGCTGAGGGGGTGGGGGAGGGGATGGGGCATGTGGGGGTTGTATGACATGAGAGACAGAAGGATCGATGAGGGGGAGATGGATGGATGGTGATGGGTGGATGGTGGGGAGGAAGGGAGGGAGGAATGGATGGACGGAGATGGACGGATGGATGGATGAATGGTGGAGAGGAAGGAAGGGAGGGATGGACGGACAGAGATGGACGGATGGATGGATGGATGGTGGAGAGGAAGGGAGGGAAGGATGGATGGACGGGTGGAGATGGACGGATGGAGGGATGGACGGACGGAAACAGATGGATGGTGGGGAGGGAGGGAGGGATGGGTGGATGGACAGACAGAGATGGACGGACGGATGGACGGATTGACAGAGACGACCAAAGCTGCTGCTCTCTGGTCCCTCTTGTCTGTCCCCAGCCCCACTGCAGGGAGGGGCCAGCCACTCTCGACCCAGCCTAGGGGTCTGACCAGAGCCCCTTTAGCCCCCGCCCCAGCCCAGTGTCCCCCCAGTGGCTCACTCTGTGACGTGGGGGGGGGCTGCATGGGGGCAGGGGGTGTCCAGCAGAATTCACATCCCTGCAGAAGCCATCCTCCCCCACGCCTCAGTTTCCCCCTTTGTGCGATGGGACCCAGGGACCGGAGCCTTCCCTGAGGCAGGGTCCAGCCCCCCACCCAGCTCTGCTCCCCCTGTACAGAGCTAGAAACCTGAGACCTCCCCACCCTCCTCCCGGCCCCCAGCCCGGCTCTCGTGTGCGAGTCACAGGCCGGGGAGAACGCAGTTGGGTCCCCAATCAGTGCAGCCGTGGGGGGGAGAGCAGGGCTGGCTGGCAGGGCTGCGGGTCGGGAGTGAGGGGCACCGGCAGGGCTGGGGGTGGGGCAGGGCTGGCTGGCAGGGCTGCGGGTTGGGAGTGAGGGGCACCGGCAGGGCTGGGGAGGGGGCAGGGCTGGCTGGCAGGGGCTGCGGGTCTGGAGTGAGGGGCACCGGCAGGGCTAGGGGGAGCCCAGGGCTGGGCTGACAGGGGGCTGTGGGTCGGGAGTGAGGGGCAAAGGAGAAGCCCACCCCCTCCCCAGTGCCCCCTGCGCCCCCGGAGTGGCAGCTGCCCCCATGGGGGAGGGTCCTGTGAAGGACGCGGCAGCGCCTGGGCCCGGCTGATTTGGCAGCAGAGACGTCTGCTCCGCAGGGCGACATCCCCGTGTCGCCGCCCCCCGCGCCCCACCCCAGAGCCAGCCGCATCCCCGCGCCCCGTTCACCGGCTACGTCTGTCTGACTCGTCCCGCTCTCCGCAGGCCCCTGGAACGGCTGCTGCCCCCCGGACCCGGCCGAGGGGGTGACCTCCGGCCCCCCGCCCGCCCCCCGGTGCCGGTCCATGGGGGCAGATGGGATGTATGAGAAGATCAGGATGTTGAACATTCAGAGCACAGGCTGGGGCGGGCGGCAGGACTGGTACCCGGACGGGCTGGTCCCCGGGCAGCCCAACCTAGGTAGGCGTGGGGCCAGGGGGAGGGGGGGGGGACCCTGAGCCCTCGGCCTGTTCTCCTC
>NC_133779.1:17119476-17125639 GCF_003597395.2 Chelonoidis abingdonii | reverse complement strand
ACACAACCCCACACAGTCTGGAGTTCCCCCCTAACCCTTCGCCAATATCACGCCCTGCTGGCCCGAGCCCCCCTCCACTGACCCACCATAACTCCCCCAGGCCTAGCCCCCACCCCACCGGACCCCCCAAAGCCCCACAGGCTGATTCCCCCCACACCCACATACCCCCGGGGCTGAGTTCCCCCCCCCGACCCACACATCCCTCCAGTCTGAGTCCCCCCCGACCCCACAATATCCCAGCCAGGCCGAGCCCCCCTCACTGACCCCAACGTAAACCCCCCAGGGCCTAGCGCCCGCACTGTCCGCAATCCCCCATGGTCCGAAGCACCCCCCCCCCGACCCCACATATCCCCTGCTGGCCGAGCCCACCACAGCAACAAAACGTAATCCCTGACCGAGTCCCCCACAAGAAAATAATCACCTTGACCAACCCCATGTAACCCCCCAGGGCCACCCACGCCACAAACCCCTGCAACCGACACAGTTCCCTTGAAAAAAGGGTTCCCCACCCCCCACCCAACCAAACCCTCCATATACTGCTGACAGGCCAAGCCCCTCACGGACCCCCACGTAACCCCCAGGCCTAGGCCCCCCACAACCCCCCTGGCAACCCTACAGTCTGATCCCCCCTGACCCAAATATCCTCGGCCAGCCAGTCCCCACCTGACCCCCATGTAACCCCCCACGGCCGAGCCCACCACCAACCCCACAATCCTGCGGCCACCAAGCCCCTCACCGCCCCCATGTACCCCCCCCAGGCTAGCCCCCACCCTGACCCATGAACCCCCCCTGGCTGAGCCTCCACCACCAACACCCAACCTACCCCTGCCGGGACCAAACCCCCTCACAGACCCCAATTAACCCCCCCCAGGCAGCCCCGGCCCCACGACCCAGTACCCTCTCTGGGCTGAGCCCCCCGCCAGTGCTGACCCCAGGTACCCCTCCCAGGTTAAGCTCTTCCCCCACGGACCTCCCCCAAGGCTGAGACACCGCCCACACGTCAACCCCATGTACCCCCCCACCAGCGTCCCCTCACGCCACCCCCCGACCCAGCAGCCCCCCCCCCTCACTCTGAGCATGGGGAGCTGTTGGCCATGGAGACAGCTGGGCAGTGGGGAGGCGCTCCGTAGCTGTTGGGGAGGGGCCCCGTCCACTGCGCCCCAGCCATGGCACCTGGCGGGAGAGGAAGGCCATCTCACTGGCTGGGGGGGGAGCAGGGGGAGATGGCGTACCTTGGGGGGAAGAGGAGGTGGGGGTTTGTGAAGGTAGCGACACAGGTGGACGGTCTGATGTTGTCTCTAAAACTACGTTGCCTCAGTTTCCCCGGTGTGTTACTCAGTATCTCTGTGGTGGGACAAAGGCAGTGAGGGCTGCAGGGGGACCAGAGAACCGCCGCCATCCGGACAGGTGTGTGCATCTGGGGGAAGAGTGGGCTCGTGGGGAGGGGGGTGGTACTTGATTCAGCAATGGTGGCACCTAACGGGGTAGGGGGGTGGGTGGAGGGGGTGAAGGATCAGTTGGGGGAGGTACCTGATCCTAGCAGGGGGACGATGGACTAGGGAATGGAGAGGCAGTTGGGGGGGGGGTACCGGGGGGCAGTGGGGGCAGGGGACAGTGGGAGGACTGGAAGGCCAGAACGAACATGAGAAGCAGTGTGTTGTGGAGTGGGGTACTGGGGGGTAGGGGGTACCCTGTGGGTGTGGAGGGTATCGCAGGGGCAAGAAGAGGTACTGAGGGCAATGGGGGAAGCCTGGGGAGCCAGTTGGAGGGGTACCTTGGGAGGGGTAGTGGGGGGTGGTACGCAGGGCAGTAAATGGGGGAAGTACCGTGGGGGGATAGGCGGGGGTACCTCAGGGGCAGAAGGGTACGCGGGGCAATGGGGGAAATATGCCGGACGAGCAGTGGAACCGGGTACACTGATGGATAGTGTCCGGGTTAGTAGGGAAGGTGATACCAGCGAGCAGATAGGGTACTGGGTTGGCACTGAGGGGTACGGGGGTAGTGGGGGTACCGCAGGGCAAAGAGGACGGGGGCAATGGTGAGCCAGAGAGCAGTAGAGTACTGGAGTAGTGGGGTAGCCCAGGAAGAATTAGGTAATGGGTTGGCACGGAGGTACCCGGGTAGTGGGGGGGACCAGGGTACCCAGGCAGAAAAAGTACCAGGGGGCAGTGGGGGAATGCCAAGACGAGCAGCAGGGGGTATACCTGACCCGGTGGGGCACGGCCGGGAAGGCCCACTGCAGGGAAGGCCCCGGTCCCCGAGGGCATGTGCCCGGACCCGCCCGCCTGGCGCGCTGGTTGCGGAGCTGTTCACTCACGACATTACTCTCATCGAGCCGCCACTTTTGGCCCGTCGGTTGGAGAACAGACCTGCATATTTATTTGTGTGGGGGGAGGCATCAGGGTCCCGTGCAGGTAGGGGGGCCCACAAGACAGCATGTCCCCCAGGGGCCGTGGGGGGTCCCTGGGTGGTGAATGGGAGGCCCCATTGTGGCAATCAGGGATCGTCCCTGGAGCAGGGGGTGGTCTCCACTAAATGGGAAGGAGCCTGAGGGGTAAACCCTGGATTGCCAGGGGGTCTCCCTTAGGCAGGGGCACCTCTGGATGGGGTTCCCTGGCTTAGGGTCTCGCTTCGGGGGTGGGGGCATGGGGAGGGTCTCCCGCACCGGTGCCGCCTCGGTAGGTCGATCTGCGGCCAAGGCGTCGCGGGCGGAAGACGTCGGGGTAGTGAGGCCGCTCAAACGCGCATGAGGTGGCAGCGTAGCTCACAGACAGGTGCCCCCCTCCCCCGGCCCCCGACACCTCGAGCATCTCCGGCTCCCGCGAACGCCCCTGGACCTCGGGACCCCCACATATCCGCCCCCAGATATCCCAAGCACCCCGGGTCTCCCCCAATCTCCGGCCCCCAGATATTCTGATGGCACCACTGGAGTCCCCCGCCATCTCACAAGGCCCCAAGAATATGCCCAGGGCACCCATCCCCCACTTCTGCGGTACCCTGAATTGGGAAGTTATTAATGGTTTTCTCTGAATACTGTGTGGTGCCTCATGGCCCTGTGCAGTCTAGGATCTAAGGTGTAGGATCAGGGGAATGGTTGCGCAGAGCAAGTGCAGCCTAAAGCCTGCATCTGTTCCTGGCAACTGAATGGCCGGGCCCCTCAAAGGGCCAGCTTAAGGTGGTTGGAGACAAAGAGATCAGGTGACCGTCTGGCTCCGGGGAAGGAGCGGAAAGCAGAGAGGAGGGGCTGGAGGGTGCAGGCTGGGGCTGCTGGGAACGGAGGAGTGAAAGTTGAGAACGTGGGGGTTTGGCTCACTGCCCCAGAATGGGACCTGCCGGGGAGCCGGTTCCCTGACCACAAGCTCTGTGTAAAAAAAGACCTGTTCTTGTCATTGAAAAAACCTCTGGTTACTGGCTGGTGAGAGTCACGTTCGAACTGCAAGTGGGGGTGCAGGACCCGAGGCTCCAGGACCCCCGGGGGACTCGCTGTGGAAGCGCACAGGAGGCAGAGGAGGCTGAATGCCCAGGAGAGACCCAGGAGTGAAGCCGTGGACTTCTTGCGAGCCCATGAGACAGTCTGCTCCCAAGAGGAGACTTCACCAAGAGTCCTCCTGGCTTTCGTGGGGAGAGTTCCAGAGTGTCTGCCGGACTCCGTGACAGGGGGATAAGGGCGGTGGATTGGTGCAGAGCCCAGAGGCAGGAATGGCCGATCCCTGTCTCCCTGCAACTAATGCTGCCCCCTCCCGCCCCTGCAAGGTGTCCCTGCAAATAATGCCTGGGCCCCCCTGCCCCCACAAGGTGCCAACGGAAGGGGCGGGAGAACAATTAGGGATGCCGTGGCTTCTCCTGGCTCGGGAGGAGAGAGGGAGGGGGGACTCAGCCCAGGGGGGTATGTGGAGTTGGCATGGGGGGAGGGCTCAGACTGGGGGTTTTTGGGGGGCTCAGCACAGGAGTCTCACAGCCCCCGCTCCCCCCCCGCAGGCCGTCCAGCCGGTCGCCAGCCAGGGCAGCTCGTCCTTCTCCTGCATGATCCCGGGCGGCTCCTCGGGCCGCGGCTACGACCCGTACGGCCCGGCCCAGCTCCCGGCCCACATGGGGACCCCCAGCCTGGGCGCTGGCACCAGCACCTCCACCGGTGAGGGGGGGCCCCCCGGGGCAAACCATCCTGGGAGCAGGGCTAAGGCCAGGGGCGGGCAAAGCATTCTGGGAGCAACGCCAACTCTGTCTTACCCCCCACGCACTGGGGCCACCCCAGGGCATTATGGGATTACTGGGTGATGTTGGGCACTGCCTGTATGGACCAGCTGCCCCTGGGCACAGGCTCTGCAGCCTGGCACAGCCTGTATGGACCAGCTGCCCCTGGGCACAGGCTCTGCTGCCTGACACAGCCCATGTGGACCAGCTGCCCCTGGGCACAGGCTGCAGCCTGGCACGGCCCGTATGGACCAGCTGCCCCTGGGCACAGGCTCTGCTGCCTAACACAGCCCGTATGGACCAGCTGCCCCTAGGCATGGACTCTGCAGCCTGGCATGGCCCATATAAACCAGCTGCCCCTGGGCAAAGGCTCCGTGGCCGGGCACAGCCCGTATGGACCAGCTGCCCCTGGGCACAGGCTCCGCGACCTGGCACGGCCCGTATGGACCAGCTGCCCCTGGGCACAGGCTCTGCAGCCTGGCATGGCCCATATGGACCAGCTGCCCCTGGGTCCTTTGGGGCTCTCTCCTGCCCGCCTAACGCCCCATCTCTCTCTGCCCCCAGGTCTCCTCTCACCCGGTGTGTCAGTCCCCGTACAGGTCCCTGGTGGGGACCCGGAGGTCCCCCAGTATTGGCCACGTCTGTAAAGATGAGAGAAAGCAGATCCTTCCAGAGGGTGTGGGGGGGGGATGGCTGTGCCTGCCCCCCAGGGTTGGGGGTGGGGGTGGAGTCCCCCAGTTGCCCAGGGTAAGTCCTGGCCAGGAAGGGGGAGCCCCCTGCACCCCCATCCCCAGTCATCCCCCCCCCGTTCCCGCATGTCGGTGTCTGTCTGTTAGAGCTGCTGTGACCCAGTGTAGTGTGCGTTGGGGGGGACAAACCCCCCATTATCGAGCTCTTCCCCATGTCCCCCTCCCCTCCCCACTGGGGGGTGGGGGGTGGCAACCCCCCGTCTTGTGTTCCCCTCCCCCCAACCCTAGAGAGAGGGGCAGTAAAGAATCGACGGGAGCTGGCAAAGGATTCTGGGACTCCATGGACCCTGCAAAGGATTCTGGGAGAAGTGCTCAGGCCTTGCAAAGGATTCTGGGAGACGCGTCAACTCAGCCGGGCTGGCAAAGGATTCTGGGAAATGTATCAGCTCCTCGTCCTCCTGGGGCATGATGGGATAGTGGGTGCCCCCCCCACCTCCATCACGGGAAGCGGGGGCTGTCTGCTCCCCCCCAACCCCCAGATCTTTCCCTGCACGGATGGACCCATCAAGGGTGAGAGATCCTGGGGAGGGGGGAGAAAGGCCCAATTCTCCCGCTGCCCTGACCCTTGACCTGTCCCCCCGGGCCCCCGACACCCCCCTGACCTCACTCCGAGCCCCCCGCTGTGATAAGTTGTCTGGTGTGTCAATAAAGCCCGTCTGTAAATAACAACAGGCCCCCGTAGTCCGTCTGTCCAGCCGCCTGTGAGGGAAAGACCCCCCCACCCCAGCGCCCGCCATCAGCCCCACAGGCCCCTCCGCCTCCCAGCCGGGGAGACCCTACAATAAACACACGCCGGGTGCCACAGGAAACGACTTCTGGCTGTCAACAAGGGGGGGGGGGGGGGGGCAGGGGCCTGAGGAGGAAACACCTGGGGCATCCGGGGTGGGGGAGGCGCTGCTCCCCCCCAGCTATTCATGTTAGTGTCACCCCCTGTCACCAGCGGGGGGGCTGTGGGGAGCAGGGAGGCTCCAGCTGTGGCGGGCGGGGGGAGCCTCCTGGATACTTCAGCCCTAGCGTCCCCCAGCAGGGGGAGCTGTGGGGGGGGGCAGATACCCCCTGTCCCCTCATCTCAGCCCCTTAGTCCCACCCGCTCCCACTGCCCTCCTCATCCACTGCCCCCCATCTCCCACTGCCCTCTCCTGCTCATCCCCTGCTGCCCCCATCCATCCGCTGTCCCCCATCCCCTGCTGTCCCCATCCATCCGCTGTCCCCCCATCCCCTGC
>NC_133779.1:17116687-17118142 GCF_003597395.2 Chelonoidis abingdonii | reverse complement strand
GCTGTCCCCCCATCCCCTGCTTCCCCCCTGCTGCCCATCCCCTGCTGCCCCCATCCATCCGCTGTCCCCCATCTCCCACAGACCCCTTCATCTGCTGTGCCCTGTCCCCTGCTACCCCCTCCTCCTGCCCCCCCCCAGCAGCGCTGCAGCAGAGCTGGTGACAGGAGCTGGATGCGGCCCTCAGGGCAATGGGGGTGTGAGGGGGGGTGCAGGGGGTGTCAGGACAGATCAGCATCAGGCCGACATTAAGGGGCTAGGCTGGGCCAGGCGGAAAGATCCGGGCTGGATTCCACACTGCGGGGACGGGAGCCAAGGTGGAGACAGCAGGGGGGGCCCCCAATCCAGCACCCCTCCAACACCCCCCACTAGTGTCTGCACCCCACTGCCCCCCATTCCCTCCACCCATCGGGCTCCCCCACCCCACTCTTCCCCCACCCCAGTGGTGCTGCTGGACACGGCTGGGGGGGGTGTCCCTGATAAATTCCCAGGTCCCAGAGTCCCAGGAGGCAGCGAGAACCAGCCCCCACATCCCCATTCCACCAAACCTGGCTGCCGCCCGCCAGGCCTGGGGGAGAATCCAGGCCGTTTGAGGCCTGATTTAGGGGTTTGGAATATTTGGGGCAAAACTACCTCCCTGGCCTGCCCCGCTACTGCCCCCCACTCCACTGCCCCCTGCTCTCTATGCCCCCTCCATCCATTGTCCCCTGCCCGCTACTGCCCCATGCTCCCCACATCCACTGCCCCCTGTCCCCCACATCCACTGCCCCCTGCTCTCTATGCCTCCTGCCCCCCATATTCACTGCCTCCTCCTGCCTCCACCCCAACCTATGTACTCTTGGTGCCCCCCCCCCCCCCGGATCAGTGTCTCTCTCACCCAGTCACATTGCATCAGCGCAGGAACCCCTGGGTGGGGGCAACGGGGGGTCGCGTTGCCCATGGTTACAAGTTTCAAATTCATCCTTAAAGTGACTTTGGGCCCGCGCTCTGCCAGCCAAGGGGTGCAGAGCGGGGATCCAGGCTGGGATGGGGGGGTGCAGAGCTGGGGGTCCAAGTTGGGATCAGGGTGCAGGGTCGGGGGGGGGGCTTGGATGAGGGGCAGGAGTGTGAAGGCTGGGAGCTAAAGAGGATTCTGGACTTGAAGTTGGGGGACAGAGTGTCGCCCACAGCCCTGCTGGTGCCCCTCACTCCCGACCTGCAGCCCCCTGCTAGCCCAGCCCTGCCCCCCTCTCCCAGCTCCACCGGTGCCCCTCACTCCCGACCCGCAGACCCCTGCTAGCCCAGCCCTGCCGGTGCCCCTCACTCCCAACCCGCAACTTCCTGCTAGCCCAGCCCTGCCGGTGCCCCTCACTCCCAACCTGCAGCCCCTGCTAGCCCAGCCCTGCCGGTGCCCCTCACTCCCAACCTGCAGCCCCTGCTAGCCCAGCCCTGCCGGTGCCCCTCACTCCCAACCTGCAG
>NC_133779.1:17103206-17114119 GCF_003597395.2 Chelonoidis abingdonii | reverse complement strand
CCCCCCAGCCCTGCCGGTGCCCCTCACTCCCGACCCGCAGACCCCTGCTAGCCCAGCCCTGCCGGTGCCCCTCACTCCCGATTCGCAGCCCCTGCTAGCCCAGCCCTGCCGGTGCCCCTCACTCCCAACCTGCAGCCCCCTGCCCCCCCAGCCCTGCCGGTGACCCTCACTCCCGACCTGCAGCCCCCTCCCCGCCCAGCCCTGCCGGTGCCCCTAACCCCCGAATTGCAGCACCTCTGTAGCTGAGGTCTGTGACCCTGCGGTGTCCCCACCCTCCTGCCCCAGCTGTTTTGTTCTTAACCCTTTCGGGGTGCGGCTGCCTCTCGGTTCCTGTTGCCGTTGTCCCCCCCCACCCCAGCGTGGGAACCAGAGACCCACCCAGCCGTCCCCCACCCCTGAAACCTTCCCTGTGGGAGGATGTGGTTGGGAGGGCTTGGCAAAGGCAGGGGGGCACCTGAGGGGCGTATGCTCCCTGGGGGCTGAGGGAGCAGGGGGCCTAACAAAGATGTGGGGCACAGGGAGCCCCAGGCTTCCCCCCACCAAGCTCTCCCGGAACCCCCCTCTCCCAACCCACAGGCCCTGCTAGCCCAGCCCTGTCCCCACCAGCCCTGCTAGTGCCCCTCACTCCCGACCCACAGCCCCTTGCCAGCCCAGCCCTGGGCTCCCCACACACACACAGCTGAGAGAGGATCTACCTGAACAGGTTGGGCCGGGGGGGATCTGATGGGGGGCTGTGAGCTGAGGGGTGGGAGAGACCCAAGCCATCTGCAGCCGGTTTCTACCCCTGTCTCCCAGCCCCAGGGTACCGCTGTTGCCCCCTCCCTGAGCTGGGGGACCAGGCTACCCCAGCAGGAGCCAGGGACTCCAGGCTATGAAGGGGAGGGGGAAGTGATGGGAGAAGGATTGAGAGCCCGGACTCCTGGGTTCTCTCCCGGTTCTGGGAGGGGAGAGGGGTCTAGTGGTTAGAGCTGGGGGGCTGGGAGCCAGGACTCCTGGGTTCTCTCCCTGGCTCTGGGAAGGCAGTGGAGGCTGGTGGGTTAGAGCAGGGGGGCTGGGAGCCAGGACTCCTGGGTTCTCTCCCTGGCTCTGGGAGGGGAGTGGGGGCTGGTGGTCAGAGCACGGGGGAGGGGCTGGGAGCCAGGACTCCTGGGTTTTCCGTGCCTCAGTTTCCCCTCCGGGTGCTGCCCGGAGGCTGCGTGCGCGTGTCTCTATCTCGCCTCCTCCCCCCCCAGCCCACCGCCTCTTCCTGTTTATGAAGCTGGAGCCGGTTCTCGGCGCTGGCTTCCCCCCGGGCCGGAAGCGACACTTCCCGCCGCGCCCCATTGGCTGCGGGGCCCGGAGGCGGGCGGGGGGGGGTTTAAAGGCTGAGCCTGGCGCAGGCTTGCGGGGAGATTCGGGGTGTAGACGGGACGTGAGCGGCCAAGGGTAAGTGGGCTGGGGTTACTCGGACGCCTGGGTTCTCTGACCCTCTGTCAGATCCCCCCTCACCCGCAGCTAGAGCTAGGGAGAGAACCCAGGAGTCCTGGCCCCCAGCCCCCTCTGCTCTAACCACTAGACCCCACTCCCCATCCAGAGCCAGGGAGGGAACCTAGGAGTCCTGGCTCCTAGCCCCCCCCCCTGCTCTAACCACCAGACCCCACTCCCCTTCCAGAGCCAGGGAGAGAACCCAGGAGTCCTGGCTCCTAGCCCACCCCCTGCTCTAACCACCAGACCCCACTCCCCACCCAGAGCCAGGGAGAGAACCCAGGGTGGGGTGGGGTGTGTGTAGGGGCGGGAGGGGAGGTGGCTGAGGACTCTGGCTGCTGAGATACAGAGGGGGGAGCCCTGTGCTGCCCCCTAGGGGTGCACCCATTTGGGCCCCGTGTATTAATCACTCCTGAGTGGGGGTGTGGGGGACCCAGGTCCCCTGTAAATCTGCCAAGGAACCTAGATCTCTCAGCAGAGTGGCTGGGGGTGTGGGGGGGATGGGGGGTCATTACCAGTAACAGGGACAAGGCTCCATCTGGCTGAACCCTGACATGGCTGTTGGTGGTTCACCCAGGGAACTCCTCGGGGCAGGACTGTGTGGGTCTGCTGTGCCTGGTGTGATGGGGCTGGGACAGCGAATGGGGGGAGGGACTGTGCAGCAGGAGGTGGGGGGTGAGCCCCTCAGTTCCTTGGGGTCCCCCTCCTTGCAGGGCCCCACATCCCAGGCGCAAGAGCTGCACCTTGCTCCCTCTGAAGTGGCTTGACCCAGGCCTGCTCCATCCCCCTCTGCAGGGTTCCTGTGGTTTATCGGGGGGGGGCACTTGTGGTGTGCCCCCCCCCGCAGGAAACAGAGCAGAAGGTGGGTGGAGTTAAATGCCAGAATGGTTGGGGGGGCCCCAGCTCAGATAGTGAAGTGGGGGCAGGAGGGATTTGCTTCTGGTTCTCTGGGGCCTGCCTGGCACTGGGGGGGGGGCTGTTCCCCCAGTTCCCCTGCCAGCCCCTCCAGCGTCTCCCTGCCCCCCATGAGTCCCCCCCCGCCCCATGAGATTCTGCTTCGGAAACCAACAGGGAACTGAAACAGCCATGAAAAAGGGAAGGAACAGGGGGGCAGGGGGAGGAAGAGTCTCAACCCCCCCAGCCAGATGGGGATCCTGCGGGGCTGGAAGTCAGAGGGGACCCCCAACCCTGTGCCCATTTCTCCCCCCATCTCCCCTGCCCCGTCTGACTCCAACCCGTCTCTCTCGCTCTCTCTTGCAGGTCGTCCTGCCCAGCGATGGATCCTGGGGTCTCCCCAACGTGGCTTTGAGGGGGGCCTGTCTCTGCTCCCCGCTCTCTCCCAACCCTTGTACCAGTGTCATGCTGCAGCGAACCCTGGTACAGAGGATGGATGAGAAGGGGGGGTGGGAAACCACGCAGCCCCCCCAGGCTCCTGAAACCCCGGAAGCTCAATATACCCCACCAAGAACTCCCGACTGCAGCCCCCTCCTAGCCCAGCCCTGCCTCCCCCCCCAATCCTGCTGGTGCCCCTCACTCCCGACCTGCAGCCCCTGCTAGTCAAGGTCTGTACTTCCCCCCCCCCCCCCCAGCTCGGCCCGGTGGCCCGTCACTCTCAACACCGCAGCTCCACTGCCAGCCCAGTCCTGCCCCCTGAGCACCTGTTTGGTTGCCCCTCACACCGACTCACAGCCCCTGCTAGCCCAGCCCTGCCTGGTGCCCCTCACGTCCCGACCCAAACCAAAGGCCTCCTCCTAGCCCCACCCTGCCCAAGCCCTGCCATGCCCCTCACTCCTGACTCAGAGCCCTCCCTAGCCCAGCCCTGCCAGTGCCCCTTCCTCCCGACCCGCAGCCCTGCCAGCCAGCCCTGGCTCCCCTAGCCCTGCGGTGCCCCGCACAATCCTGACGCCACAGCCTCCTCCTACCAGCCTGCCCCGAGCCCATGGCCAAGTGCCCCTCAACTCCTGATCTCAGCAGGCCCCTCCTAGCCCAGCTCTGCGGTGCCTTAGCCTGCACTCCCGACCCGCAGCCCCTGCCAGCCCAGCACTGGCGGTGCCCTCACTCCTGACCCGACAGCTGTCCCCTCTGCTGCCTTGGGGTGTGTACAATAAAGGGTCTGGCCAGCACGCGGTTGGTTTCCATGTCGTTTTGGTGGCTGACTATAGGAACGTTCATTTTTAGAGCTTTTTTTTTTTCCCACGTTGATGAATGCTGGGGTGGGGGTTCGGAGAAAATAATTATGTTCAACGACAGGCCTACTGAGGCTGGGCATCTCACTGCGCCCCTTGCGGTGCCTGCCCTGGGGCAGGGTTCCGAGGGTGGGCGAGCCAAGCAAGTGCTGTGGGGGGGACCGCTGGACACAACTCCCCCAGGGCAAGGAACCACGGCCCAAACTGCCCCTCCCTCAGACTGCCCCCAGCCCCCTTCCCCAGTAACCACCCCTGATGCTGCCTCACCCCACGCAGCACATGCTCCGCACCCCCCACTTCCCTTGGTGGGGGGGGGTCCCCTACCTCCACCCCCAGAGCTCCGTCACCGCCCGTGATGCGGGGGACGCCCCCCCTACTAGGGATTCATTGTGCACCTGCTGCCACCTAGTGGCCATTCTCCTGGCGTATTGCGCCCCATTGATGCGTGACCAGGGGGCCTGGCCAAAAGGGAGGGGCAGGTTGCAGTGGGAAGGGGACGGGGGGGGGCAGGAGAAAGAAGAGGAGGGAGCAGGTTGCGGGGTTGGGGAAAAAAAAAGGGGGGAGGATAGGCCGGAGAAGGGGAGGGGGGAGGGGGCAGGTTGCAGTGGGAGGGGAGCAGGGGGGGCAGGTTGCGGGTGGAAGGGACGGAAGGCCAGAGGGAAGGGGAGCGGGGGAGGGGCAGGTTGCAGTGGGGAGGGGAGGGGAGCGGGGGGGCAGGTTGCGGTGGAGGGGAGGAAGGCCGGCAGGGAAGGGGAGCGGGGAGGGGAGCAGGTTGCAGTGGGGAGGGAGGGGAGTGGGGCGCAGGTTCGGTGGAGGGGAGGAAGGCCGAAGGGAAGGGACGGGGAGGGGGCAGGTTCAGTGGGGAGGGGAGGGGGGCCGGGGGGGGCAGGTTGGTAGTGGAGGCGGGAGGAAGGCCGGAGGGGAGGGGAAGCCAGCGGGGGAGGGGGCAGGTTGCAGTGGGGAGGGAGGGGGCGGGGGGCAGGTTGTAGTGGAGGGGGAGGAAGGCCGGAGGGGAGGGGAGCGGGGGGAGGGGGTAGGTTACAACTGGGGGAGCCGGGGGGGGCGGGGGAGTCTCCTGGGAGTGAAGCCATATGGGCAGGCCCCGTCCCGCCATGGGTCTGTGGGCCCACAGCTCATCGGGCAGCTCCTGGCAGGCATGGGGGCCCCTGGGGTGCTGGGCAGCGACGTTTGGCACCCCTGTGGAAGGAAGACAGGGTCTGCGGGTTGTCCCTGGGCGCATCCCCTGCCTGATCCCAGCCCAGCTGCGGTGACCCCTTTTTGAAGTCTCTGGCCATCAGACCTCAGGCCGGGTGCCAGGCGCCAGCCCGCCGCCACTTTCCACCCTTGGGCTCCAAGCCTGGGGGGGGCTTCTGGGGGCCCATTGTGCTGTCAGCGACCCAAGCCTAGTGGGGGAACAACCCCCAGGCTTCCATCGCCAGCCCTGAGAGCAGACTCAGCCCCTTCACCCCACCCATAAGGCATCGCAAAATGCAGGGGAACTGAGGCACAACATCAGACTAATCCAACATTGCGACCAGAAATTCCAAATTCTTCCCAGCGTAGCATGGGGGGGGGGGAGCATTGGGGAGGGTGCACTGGGGGGGGGAAGGTGATGGGGGGGTGAGTTAGAGCCCCCCAGAATCAGCCCCAGAGCATCAGGCCAGACATGTCCTACCTGCCGTGGGGCTCCCAGCCTGGGCCCCTTGATCCAGGGGGCAGCAGCCTGGCTCGGGAGGGTGGCCCGGTGCGAATCGGGGAGCAGACCCAGCTCCGGTGGGAGGGGCAGACATTGGGCCAGGGAAGCCAGCCTGGGGGGCAGCCAGGGGAGCCATGGGGGCTGCAGTGGGGCTGGCAGATGCCCTTGAACGAGGGAGACTTGGGGGGCTGAAGTTTTGTGGTACCCAGGTAGCACCCCCCCACACTTCCCTGCCCCTCCCTTCTGAGCCCCCCCCCCACTCCCTTTGCTCTCCAGCCAGCTCCCTGCCCCCCAAGTCCAGCCTCATTAGTGCAGGGTGCATAATGTCCCCCTGCTGCCCCCCATGCATCAGGGTGCCCCAGGCCCGGCAGCATGTCCCTATGGTGGTCACGCCCAGGAGTCCCTCCAGCTGAGCGCCCTGCCCGCTGGGGGGGGTGTCCTCCGGCAACCCTGCCCACCCACCATGCTGCAGTGCCACATCCCCGCCCCATGCCCGCACAGGGAAACAGACGGACACGTGCCCCCTCCCATGGGGCCAGATCAGCAGGTGCGACACAGCAGGACTGGAGCCTGTGTGTGCCTCAGTTTCCCCTGTGTGTTACTCAAGTATCCAGGCGGTGGGACAAGGGGAGGTGAGCGCTGCAGTGACCCCTAGAGGGCAGGTGGGATCCTGCCACCGGGCCGCCTGGGCACAGGGACCAGCCTGCCTGGCAACTGGGGCCCAGGGCCTGTCCTCTGCAGGGAGCCAGCCAGGACAAAGGACGGAGGAGGGGCACCGGGCGGGGCTGGGGCTGGGCTGCGGGAAGGGGTCACTCTCCTGGTTTGGGACATTGGGGGGGAAGGAGTCCAGGACTCCAGGCTCTGCACCCCCCACAAAATGGACCTTGCTGTCTGTGCTCCCCAGCTGCGCCTGACACTGTGCTCCCGTCGGTGAATAATCCTGCAGTGTTGCTAGCTGCGGGGTGGGGGAGCAGGGCCCTTTTGGGGTCCCATCCAGGTGGGCTCACCGTGGGGAGCTCACAGGGTGACGGGGGGGCTGAACGTGCTGGGTCGGACCCAGGAGGCACTGAAGCTGAGCAGACTCCTGGCCCTGGCGGGAGGACGCCCCGAGGGGAAACGCTGTCCCCTGGTCCTACCCAGCTCGGAGGGGTTGGGGGGTGAACGTCTGGGGCAAAGACTCGTCCCTTCTAGCCGGGCCGAGGGGAGAACCCACCGGGCCGAGGGTGGCACCAGCCCGGCAGGAGACGGGGGGCGTGGTACCACCCCGGGGGGCTGGTGCCACTGGGAATTCAGGCCTCATTTCCCTTAGGTAGGGTTCGTCATCTCCCTTTGCCCGCTGGGCTGGGCACCCCACAAAGCCACATAAACCCGCGTCACTGCCCCGCCCGCTCCCATGGCTGTTCAGGGGACCGGGGGCAGGAACCCGCCTCACAACAGAGCCGGTGTCTGGGAGCAGCTCCCTGGACAGCTCGGGCAGGGGAGAGGTCGATGGGCAGAGCTCAGGGCTGGGAGCCCGGACTCCTGGGTTCTCTCCTCGGCTCTGGGAGGGAAGGGGGTGTCTGGCACATAGATCTGGTGTGTTCATTCTGGCAGGCAACAGACAGAGACCTGGTTCTGCCCCCTCCCGTCCTGCTCTGGCCGGGCAGGAATGATGCTGAAATCAGGGGTGGGGATTGCAGGCCTTGGGGTCTCAGGGCTGGGAAGTCATGGAAACAGTGCCCCTCACTCCCAACCCGCAGCCCCCTGCTAGCCCAGACCTGCCCCCCCAGACCTGCCGGTGCCCCTCACTCCCAACCCACAGACCCCTGCTAGCCCTGCCCTGCTCCCCCCAGCCCTGCCAATGCCCCTCACTCCCGACCCGCAGCCCTCTGCTAGCCCAGACCTGCCCACCCAGACCTGCCGGTGCCCCTCACTCCCGACCCGCAGCCCCCTGCTAGCCCAGCCTGCGCTCCCCTAGCCCTTTCGGTGCCCCTCACTCCCGACCCGCAGCCCCCTGCTAGCCCAGACCTGCCCGCCCTAGTCCTGCCGGTGTCCCTCACTCCTGACCCACAGACCCCTGCTAGTCCAGCCCTACCCCCCCCAGCCCTGCCAGTGCCCCTCACTCCCGATCCGCAGCCGCTGCCAGCCCAGCCCTGCCGGTGCCCCTCACTCCCGACCTGCAGCCCCTGCTAGTCCAGCCCTGCCCCCCCAGCCTTTCAGTGCCTCATCCGACCTGGCAGCCCCTGCTAGCCCGCCTTGCTCCCAGCCCTGCCAATAGCCCTCACTCCCAGACCCGCAGCCCTGCTAGCCAGACCTGGGCCCCCGACCTAGCCAGTGCCCCTCACTCCCGACCGCAGCCCCTCTAGCCCAGACTGCCACTCAGCCCTCCAAGGGCCCCTCACTACCGACCGCGCCCCTGCTAGCAGACAGCCCACCCCAGACCTGCCGAGTGTCCCTTCAATCCTGACCCACAGACCCTGCTAGACAGACCGCCCCGCACCGAGCCTGGCGATGTACAGGCCGCTGGGACTGCCCGTGGAATCCTGCGAGCGCTTAGCTGCCAAGGCACAGCGGGCCTGCTCTTAGTGGTCATACCCTCACTGCTCCGAGCTCTTCTGCGATTCATACCACGGCTCAGTGTCCACCCTGGAACGCACCGGCCCAGATCCGGGCTGGCCGAGTGCCGCCGCCGTCACTCTTCCGAACCTGCAGTCCGTCCTGGTTACTGGACTTAGGCGAGCGTCGGCTCCCCCGAAGTGAGAAGTTATAGGGCTTTGCGATGAGACGCTCCTCAGGCTCACGCGACCCGGCGTAAGGTTCGCGTCGCTGCCATTGCGCCAGGTTCCTAGGGGCTCTCTTTGGGATGCCCTCTTAGTTTCTCTCTGGACCCGTCAGGCTCCTTGCCAGGCAGCCCTCGGTTTAGCTCGTTCTGTCTGTTCGGTGGAGGGTTCTTGGTGATGTGACTCATGGCTGAGGTGGTTTGTTTTAGCGTGGCCAAGATAAATTTATTTACTTCCTGGTTTGAGGACCGGTTTCCCTTTACGCCGGAATAGCCTGGGGCCGAGTCTTGCTTGGCTTGCCTCGGTGCTGGGAAGGGTTCCGTGGTCTGGAGCCACAGCCAGATGTCAGGCGTGGGAGCATGTTGCCATCGATCCCGGATTCTTGCCCGGTACAACTGCCGCATCCTGCTCATGTACGAAGTGATTTGCAGAGTCGGGGTCCACTGAGTGCTGTGTGGCTCTCGCCCGGTTGCCCCTCACTCCGCACCCGCGCCCCCCAAAGCCCTGCCGTGCCCCCGTCAGGTTTCCCAGTACTCCTTGGGCTTTGACCCCGGGCCAACCGGCTGGCGGTGGCCCTCTGCTGTGGCTGGGTAGAGCTTGCAGCAAGGCCCAGTTCTCTTTCGGTGCCCTCCTTTCCAGGCCCTCGAGCGCCCGCCGGCGAGCTTGCTGTCGTGTACGCGTCGACGTCCCGAACCGACGATTCACCGGCGCCAGCCTGCTTTTGCGTGCCCCTTTTTAGCTCGCAACTAAGCCCCCCAGCCTGCCAGTTGCCCGTCTCTACGTACTGTAGCATGCCAGCACCTATTCTGGCAGCCTTGCTGTAGGTTGGCTCTCGGTGACTCATTCCGTACTTGAATGACCTCTTCACCGTTTTAATGCCCGTGGGGCCAGGTGCCCTTCACTCTTCTGGTGACCCTCACTGGTCGTTCTGGCCAGCTTTTGGTCAGTGTACCTCATCCCTCTTTCCGAATCTACAGCCTATTGATTGGGGTTTGTGCTCTCGCTGCTCAGTCCCTTGTTGGCTAGGATTTGCCGCGATGTATCTTCCTGGGCCAGCAGTTGCCTTCCGTTGTCGGGCTAGCAGTGCCTCTTAACTCTTTCTGAGTTGCCCGCTTTCAGCACCTCCTAATCCTGCCGTGTCGTCCTCCACTCTTCCTGTATCGGCACGAGCCCTCGTTCCGGCGGCGGTGCCTTTGAGTGTTCCCCTCACGTCTTCGTGACTTCTCGCTGCCCCTTCCCTCTTGCTGGGTCCTCGCTAAACTCCTTGACCTCTGCAGCCTCTCTCAGCGCCTGCTGCAGTTTGCCCTCACCTCCCACTCAGCCTTTGGCCCTGCCTCTTGTACCCCTCATTTTTCCCCAAGGGCTTCCGCCGCTCTCTTGCCAGCCACGAGCCCCTGGCTACCCTTCGTCAGCACGCGTGGGGCCAGAGTGCTCTCCTTCTCGGGCTCAATCCTGTATACCGGCAGTCCCGGCCTTGTCCCCACGCCGTTGGCTCTGCCATGGTGGGACAGCCCGGAGGAGTTGCTGTTAGCTTCGGAGCGAGCATATTTTGCCGTCGGGGTGCACGTGCGCGGCGCGGAATTGCCGGGGTCCGTTTTTCTCTGTCCGTAACATCTGGCGTGGTCCAGGCAAGTGTCAGGATGCCTAGATGAGGTGAATTTATAAACATATCTCAGGCTCTGGAAATTGAAAATCTACCGGCCGCCTATCGTTTGTTGTGGACCGCCCTTCTGTCCCTGCCTTGTCCACCCCGGGGCAAATAGTGAATACTCAGGATGGCTGTTTTGAGTTGTTCTGGAAATCTGTGCATTGACTAAACTAATTCACTGGGTTTTTCTTCTTTGTGCCCATTCATGGCCGTTGCTTTCTTTTTACGCCCTGCGCCCGTGCTCGCGTCTCTGATAAGTTTTTGTGCTGTTTAGTGCAGATTTGGGCATGGGTTGGTGGGGTGCAGGTTGTCCCCAAGGCAGATGTTTCGGGCAAATGCGATCACTGTCTGCTGGGGCCAGTGCCGTCCCGCCCCCTCGCATACCTAGGTTAATCCCAGTGCCTGTCCTACTGAGGCGTCCAGCGCCTTCGGTCTCCGCTGGGGTATAGTTATCTCGTTCCTTCAGCTGCACCCACATCTTGTCCCCTCCTTCCCGGCTTGTTCCATGAGCCTGGCTTCCCTTGTACGAGTGTTTCGCGCTTAGCACTAGGATGTCTCCATCCTCATGACCGCGCTATCTCGCTGCTGTGTTACCCAGCTCCTCAGCTGTTGGGCGGTGCTTCCTCACCCGTTTCCCCCCGCTCCATTTTGAGTCGTGTTTTCGAGACGCCCATGGCACACTCCAAGACGCAGAGGCAGCCTGGTTCATGTATTATTTCCTGTTGGAGCCCTCCCAGAGTGCTGGTCGCACTAAGTATAGCCAGTCCGCTTCCAAGGGGGACAACAGGATGATGTTGAGAGCACGCCCTCTCCTCCTTCTTCTTTAAGCTTGAATGATGTTGATTCTGTATGGCTGGCCTGGACCTGATCTTTTTTCGTGTAAGAGAATCCAATGATAGGTTTCTGGTTACTTACAGCCCTCCGCCACTCTTCGCACTATACTCGTTTCTGTTTTTTTCTTTATGGCTCTGAACAACAGTTCGAACTGTGTGGAAAGTTCCACATGGCCACAGAGAGTTGCTGTGTTTAAAAGGGCGGCAGACTAGGAGGCAGGGTTCAGAAAGGACCTAGCCTGTAGTCCCATGAGAGACAGATCCCATCGGTTTTTGGTTCCATAGCCTAGGTGAGGCATGGATGAAGTAGGTTCCTGTGTTCTTTGG
>NC_133779.1:17095863-17103181 GCF_003597395.2 Chelonoidis abingdonii | reverse complement strand
CAGCCCGGCCGGTGCCCCTCCCTCCGGACCTTCAGCCCCTGCCAGCCCAGCCCTGCCCCCCTCCAGTCCTGCCGATGCCCCTCACTCCCGACCCGCAGCCCCTGCCAGCCCAGCCCTGCCGGTGCCCCTCACTCCCGACCCGCAGCCCCTGCCAGCCCAGCCCTGCCGGTGCCCCTCACTCCCGACCCGCAGCCCCTGCCAGGCCAGCCCTGCCGGTGCCCGTCTCTCTCATGGAGGGCTGAGTGTGTGACTCATGGCTGTGGGTTAACGTCCCAAAGATAAATCTTTATTCCTGGGATAATAGTTCCCCACCCGGAAGCGCTGGGGCCGTTTCCTTCTCGTGCTGGGAAGGGCCTGGCTGCCAACCAATGCCAGGCAGCACCACCGACCCAGGATTTCCCCACAAGCCCGCACCTGCCATGTACAAGATGCAGAGTGGGGTCCACTGAGTGTGTGTGGCTCTGCCGGTGCCCCTCACTCCTGACCCGCAGCCCCCCCAAAGCCCTGCCAGTGCCCCTCACTCCCAACCCGCAGCCCCCCCAACCCTGCCGGTGCCCCTCTCTCCTGAGCTGCAGCACCCCCCAGCCTTGCCGGTGACCCTCACTCCCAACCCGCAGCCCCCCCAGCCTTGCCGGTGACCCTCACTCCCAACCCGCAGCCCCCCCAGCCCTGCCGGTGCCCCTCACTCGCAACTTGAAGCCCCCCAGCCCTGCCAGTGCCCGTCTCTCCTGAGCTGCAGCACCTCTCAGCCTTGCCGGTGCCCCTCACTCCCGACTTGAAGCCCCCCAGCCCTGCCAGTGCCCCTCACTCCTGACCCGCAGCGCCCCAGCTTTGTCAGTGCCCCTCACTCCCGACCCACAGCCCCTGCTAGCTCAGCCCTGCTGGTGCCCCTGACTCCTGACCCGCAGCCCCGCCAGAGCCCCTCACTCCTGACCCGCAGCCCCCTAAATCCTGCCAGTGCTCCTCACTCCCGACTCACAGCCCCCCGGCCCTGCCAGTGCCCCTCACTCCTGACCCGCAGCCCCCCCAGTCCTGCTGGTGCCCCTAACTCCTGACCCGCAGCCCCTCAGCCCTGCCAGTGCCCCTCACTCCCAACCCACAGCCCCCCTGGCCCTGCCGGTCCCCCTCACTCCCAACCCGCAGCCCCCTGCCAGCCCAGCCCTGCTCCCCTCAGCCCTGCCGGTGCCCCTCACTCCCGACCCGCAGCCCCCCCAGCCCTGCCAGCCCAGGTGGGAGCCAGGAGTGTGTTGTGGGAGCAGCATTTGTCCCGGTCACCCACCCCGGTTTCCGCCTGTTTATCCTTCCAAATCGCTTCCAAAGTTCAAGGAGCCAAAGGAAAATTATAAACAAATTCTCAGCTCTGGAAATAAACTAACCGCCCCCCCACCGCCATCTGCCCCCTGCCCCCCCAGCCATAAATACTCAGGTGGTGTCTAAAAGCATCTAACAATCACTGGCTTCCTGCCCCACATCCGGCTTCCTAGCCCTGCCCCGTGGCCGCTCACTAGGGCAGGGGCATGGGGTGGGGGGTCAGTGTCCCCCAAGGCAGAGCCAAGGGACACACACATAGGCCCAGTGCCTCCCCCCCCCCATCCTAGGTTCACCCCAGTGCCTGTCCTCACGCCAGGCCTGGGCTCCCTGGATTTCGTCCCCCGCTGCCCCACATCTTGCCCCCCCCCCCGGCTGTTCCAGGAGCCCTGGTTCCCTTACAGTGTTTCGCTGCACTAGGATGTGCACCTGCATCACCCGCCCCCTGCCTGTGACCCACATCCCAGCTGCTTCCCACCCGTCCCCCCCCATTGTTTTCAGCCCCCAGCACACACAAGACGCAGACGCAGCCTGGTTCTGTTATTTCCTGTTGGGAGCCCTCCAGGTGCTGCGGAAAACCCAGCCGCTTCCAAGGACAAGGAGAATGAGCTGGGGCAACCCCCTCCCCTGTGGCCTGAGCTGGGAAGAGAATCCAGGAGTCCTGGCATCCAGCCCTCCCCCACCCGCAACCACTCGTTTTACCGAACACAGTCGACCTGTGGAACTCCCTGCCACAGGATGCTGTGAAGGCCAAGACTAGAACAGGGTTCAGAAAAGACCTAGATGAGTCCCTGGAGGACAGGTCCATCGGTGGCCATTAGCCAGGCTGGGCAGGGATGGGGTCCCAGGCCTCCGATTGCCGGGAGCTGGAGATGGGTCACTCGATGGTGCCCTCTGCTGTTCGTTCCCTCAGGGGCGCCTGGCGGCTGCTGGCACACAGGACACTGAGCTGGACGGACCTTTGGGCCGACTCAGTCTCGCCGTTCTGATGTTCCACTAGACCCCACTGTCCTCCCCACAAACCCAGGAGTCTGGACTCCCCGCCCCCTGCTTTAACCACCAGACCCCCGTCCCCTCCCAGAGCTGGGGAGAGACCCCAGGAGTCTGGGTTCCCTTCCCCCCCACTCTAACCACCAACCCCCACTCCCCTCCCAGAGCCAGGAGAGAACCCAGGCGTCCTGGCTCTCAGCTCCCCCTGCACTAACCACCAGCCCCCACTCCCCTCCCAGAGCCGGGGAGAGAACCCAGGAGTCCTGGCTCCCAGCCCCCCCGCTCTGATCCACCAGCCCCCACTCCCCTCCCAGAGCCGGGGAGAGAACCCAGGAGGGGAGCCCGGGGAGGGGGTTGAGTTGGGCTGGGAGGGAACCTCTCACATGCCCACCCCAGACTCTTGCTCTGATCCCACCCTTTCCCGACTCTCCAGCAGCCCCTGGCGGGGGGGAGGGGGGCACGAATTGCCTGTGTGCCCCCCCCCTCTCCCCCACGGTCCAGGAAATCAGGCCTGGTTGAGCCAAGTTTAATTTCAGCTCACCTGGCGGGGGAGGGAGCAGTGGGAATGGGGGCGGGGGCACTAGGACCATCGGTGGGGGGAGACGTGGGGCAGGGGACACTGGGGAGGGTCTGTGGTTTCAGGGGAGCCTTGGTGCCCGTCCTAACCCAGGGGGGCAGGGCTGCCCCCCCCACCTGTCACACGAGTGTGCAAAGGGGGGTTAGGTCACACTCACATGTATAGTGCACGGGGGGAAGTTCCCTCTGATCGACACCCCCAGACCTGGCCTGTCCCTGAGCAACAGATATGGGGAGAGGGGGAGGCTGGTAACTGAGCCCCCCCATCAGTTTCCCCCCCCACCCCAGGGCCAGAGGAGCAGGGGGTTTCTAGCAGGGAATTTCCTATCGCGGGTGTGTGTGGGGGGAATTCCAGCTCGAGGCACTTGAGGGGGGAGCCCTGTACAAAACCCCTCCCCCACCAGTGCATCCCCCACTTGGGGAATCCTGGCAGGGCCCCCCCATCTCTGCCGGTGCCCGTCACTCCCGACCCGCAGCCCCCTCCCAGCCCAGCCCTGGGTTCCCCCCTGCCCTGCCGGTGCCCCTCACTCCCGACCCGCAGCCCCCTGCTAGCCCAGCCCTGGCGATGCCCCTCACTCCCGACCTGCAGCCCCTGCTCTCCCAGCCCTGGACCCCCCCGGCATCCCAGACAGGTTCCCGCCGGATCCCTTTCCGGGGGCGGGGGGCGGTGAGTCAGCCCAGGAGACGTGAGAATTTGCATCCGCGGCCCCTTGATCTGTGGGTCCCGGCACGTACCTCTGTGCCCCACTGGGGGGAGGGGCAGTGGGGCGGTAGGAGCGGGGGGGGCAAGGAGCGGGGTACTGGTGAACCCGCTCGTGAACCCCCTTGCTCGATAATCGGTCGGGGGGGGGTCGCAAACACCCTTTACCCCCCCCCCGGGGCTGAGACCCTTGGCGGGGGGCGGGGTATGAGTCCCACCCTTCCCCCCGCCCGGCATCTGTAAAGAGCGGCCCCGCCCCCACCCGTCTCCCTCCCCCGCCCCCGCGCCAGCTATAGGGGAGCAGCCGTGCTGTGAATCCATCCGCACCGGCCAGCGGGTCCCCGGACAGACAGACAGACAGACAGACGCCGCCCCCGATCCCTGGCAGCAGGTAGGGACCGCCCCGCCCCCGGAAGGGGGCTTTAGGCAGCCCGGACTCCTGGGTTCTCTCCGCGGCTCTGGGAGGGGAGTGGGGGCTAGTGGTTGGAACAGTGGTGTGTGTGGCTGGGAGCCAGGACTCCTGGGTTCTCTTCCCGGCTCTGGGAGCGGAGTAGGGGCTAGTGGTTGCAACGGGTGGTGTCTGGCTGGGAGCCAGGACTCCTGGGTTCTCTCCCGGCTCTGGGAGGGGAGTGGGGGCTAGTGGTTAGAGCTAGGGGGTGTCCGGACTCCTGGGTTCTCTCCCCTGCTCTGGGAGGGGAGTGGGGTCTGATGGTTAGAGCAGAGGGCTGAGAGCCAGGACTCCTGGGTTCTCTCCCCAGCTCTGGGAGGGGGGTGGGGTCTACTGGTTGGAGCAGGGAGGGAGGCTGTTGGGTGCCCGGATTCCTGGGTTCTCTCCTCTGCTGACTGGCTGGTTCTCTTCTAGGATCTCCGCCATGGTGCCCCTCGAACTGGTTTCGCTGCTCATGGTGACTTTGGCAGGCGGGTGTGAATCGCAGCGGATGGGGGAGCCCCCGGCCAGGTCAGGGCTGAGGGGGGCAGGGCGAGACTCCAGCCAAGAGAGGGACGGGGGGGCTCCATTTTGTGGGGAACCCATTTGGGAAGGGGATGCTGAGTGGAGGGGGCTGTGTGGGGGAGAGATGAAGGGTTGTGGGGGCTGTGGGGACCCTCCCCCCACATTGGGGCTCTTTTCCCAATCCCTCCTTCTCCACTGTAGATGGCACCCCCCGCCCGTGAGCTCCTTCCTGCAGCAGTTGCGGGGGGCCCAGAGGGGCACCCGCCTGGCAGTGCCTGCCCATTGGGAGCCCAGCCCAGCAGCTGGAACCAGGACTGCGTGGTATGTCCAGCCGGAGGACGTGGGAGAGGCGCTCGGCCTGCCCAGGGGGTAAGGTTCGGGGTAGTTTAGGGGCAGGGATGGGGTGTCATGGGGTCAGAACCCCTCCTCCACTTCCAAGGGGCAGGGGGAGGAAAGGTGGAGGCCCAGCTATTCCCTCATTAGAGCTGGGAGAGAACCCAGATGTCCTGGCTCCCAGCCCCCCTGCTCTAACCTCTAGATACCACTCCCCACCCAGAGCTGGGGATGGAACCCAGGAGTCCTGGCTCCCAGCCCCCTCTGCTTTAACCCCTAGACACCGCTCCCCTCCCAGAGTCGGGAATGGAACCCAGGAGTCCTGACTCTCTCTCTGCCCCGCACAGCCCCCGGAGCCGGATCCCCCGCCAGCTCTCTCCACAGACAACTGGGCGCGGATGCCAACTGGGCACATGTCAGACCCACCGCCTCTTCAACTGGCTGTACCACATCGGGGCGAGCGACCACAAGGATGACTCCCAGAAGGACATGGCCGACCCCATGGGCTACGGGCGCCGGCGCCGCTGGGTGGGGAGCCCTGGCCGGCACCTAGGGCTTGCCCCCCACCGGGACAGCAGCCGCTGAGAGCAGGGCTGGGCATGGCCGGGGCACACAGAGCCCCACCCCGCAGAGACACAGCCTGAGCCAGGGGCAGCCCAGCACCTCTGCCCAGAGACACATGGCACCGGTTGAGAATAGGGGGTGGGCACAGCCAGGGGGGCTGGCACCTACTGGCATGCACACCCCCACCCTGGAGAGACACTGCCACCTACCCGCCCACACGAGCTCCTTGCTGCCTCATGCACCCCGACCCCACGGCAAAGGTGCAGCCGGCCCCCCAGAGCTGGGGATCGGACCAAGGATTGTGCCAGGGGTGTATGGAGATAGCCCCCCCTGCCCAGCAGCGCTTGCCCATCTAGAGTGGGCAGCCCAGAAGCACACAGGGACCCCCAAGTGGCACTGTGGGACAGGGCAAGAGTGGGGGAGACAGACTGTGGGGTGGGGGGGGGGTCCTCCTGGGCCTCTGAATAATGAGTTATGGGGCCTATGGCCTGAAGCTTAAATAAAGAGGTTTATTTGAACAGACAGAGATGCATCCTCCAGTTGTGGGGGGGGAACCCCAGGGGGTCAGCCAACAGGGGGATTGGCCTTGGGGGTACAGCCACTCGCCTCCCACAGCCAGGAGAAAACCCAGGAGTCCTGGATCCCAGCCTCTCCCCCGCTCTAACCACTAGACACCACTCCCCTCGAGCTGCCTATTAGAGGGTAGCTGCATTTACAGACACAACCCCACCGGGAGGGCAAAGGGTGGGTGGTGAATGCGCTGTTGAGGGTGGGACATTACGGGGTCCAGCCGCTGCCTCCTGCCAGCCACAAGGGGGCAGCACCAACGCAGAACTTGGCAAAGGATTCAGCCCCCGCCCCCCGGCTTGGATAGAACCCAGGAGTCCTGGCTCCCAGCCCCCCGCCCTTGCTCTAACCACCAGTCCCCACTCCACTCCCCTCCCAGAGCCGGGGAGAGAACCCAGGAGTCCTGGCTCCCAGTCCTCCCTGCTTTAACCACTAGCCCCCACTCCCCACCCAGAGCCAGGGAAAGAACCCAGGAGTCCTGGCTCCCAGACCCCCCCCCCGCTTTAACCACTACACCCCACTCCCCTCCCAGAGCCAGGCGCGAACCCAGGAGTCCTGGCTCCCACCCATCGCTCCCGGGGTGGCAGTGGGGAGGGGGTCAGTAACAGTGTTCCAGTGGGGTGGGGGATTTCAGGACCCCTCCCAGACACTCTGGTCACAAAGACCGTCCCCCCAGATCCTGTTGTGGTGAGCGGGCCGCTCCCCCTGCCCCAAGGACACGGCAGGCCATACGAAGAACAAGCCATGAGGCTGGAAGGCCACACCGGTTGGGGGGCCAGCAGGTATCCGGACTGGGGCCGGCGACGTCATCAAAGCGGGGAATTGGCCGGGGGCCGGAGATGTCAGGGGCATGGCTACTAAGGGGGGGAGCCCGGCAGGATCTGGGGGCGCTGGCAGGTGGTGGCCTGAATGGGGGGCAGTGGCGAAAAGGGGGCTGTCTGGTGGAAGACACGGGAGAGGGAGGGCAGGTGAAACCCCCCAGGGCCGTTCGGCCAGGCCCTGACCCCAAGGCTCGGACCCGGGCGGGGGGATCGTGCTCCCCTTGGCCACGGGGGGAGCTCTGGCCCTGGCCCCCAGGGGGTCGGGGTGGTCCCAGCACCGGGAGATTCGAAGGGCAGCCTGGCCGCGGATGGGGCCATCCAGGGCCAACTCGCCTGGGCCTATCCTGCCCCATGGCACCCCCAAGAAACAACTTTCCCCCGTCCCGCCTTCTGGCCCCTAGTGGAGCCCAGGGCTAGCACGGGGTGTCCCCCTCCTCTGGGACCCCTCGGGGCTGTGCCCCCCAGCATTGCCCCTCCCCCACTATTACCCCTCCCCACTCCCACTCC
>NC_133779.1:17073597-17094734 GCF_003597395.2 Chelonoidis abingdonii | reverse complement strand
GGGGGCTGGGAGCCAGGAGTCCTGGGTTCGTTGGGAGCAGTGAAGGGTCTAGTGGGTTGGAGCCTCCCCATTCTAACTCACTAGCCCCCCCGAGCCTGGGAGAGAACCCAGGAGTCCTGGCTCCCAGCCCCCCTGCTCTAACCACTAGACCCCACTCCCCTCCCAGAGCTGGGGATGGAACCCAGGCGTCCTGAGTACCAAAGTTCTGCTCTGGCAGCCCGGTGTGTTATCTGAGCCCAGGTCCCTTCCTGTGAGCGCGGGGGAGGTCACAGCCCCCACAGCGTCTCCTGGGAGCCAGGGAGTAAAGGTCCCTGGCTGGGGATGTGTTTGCCAGGCACAACCAGACAGCTGGCCTCCGGACTCCTGGGTTCTATTCCGCCTCTTCCCTCCTTCCCAGCCTCAGTTTCCCCAGAGGTACAGCAAGCCTGCTTTGATCTGCTTAAACTGGGAGGGCTGTGGGGCAGGGACTGCGTGCTGCTGTGGGGCTGGACAGCGCCCGGCGGGGGGCGGTGCATTCTGGGTCAGGGGCTGTGCAGAGTCTGGTGCGATTGGGGGCAGGGGGGGCTGATCTGGGTTAGGGATGGGGCTGTGAAGTGCCTGGGGGCAGGGTTGGGCTGGGAGCCAGGACCCCTATGTTCCCTCCCCAGCCCTGTGAAGAGAGTGGGGTCTATTGGTTAGAGCTGGGAGGCTGTGGGCAGGACTCCTGGGTTCATCCCTGGCTCTGGGAGGGGAGTGGGGTCTAGTGGTTAGAGCAGGGGATTGGGGAGAGACAGGATCTCTTCCTTCCTCCCACTCTCTGGGAGTCTGAGATGTCTCCACCCACCACCCCTCCAACCGTGCTGGGGTGCCGGATTGTGACCTCAGCAGCGCATCAGGGGTGAGGTAATTGCAGAGCTGGGGCTGGACCAGCTGGTGCTGGCAGGTCTGGGCCCGTTGGCAGTGCCCAGGTATGGCAAGTGCCCGTGATACCCCCCGGCTCTGTCCCCGGGGAGAAGGCCTCTCTCTGCCCCCCTCAACCGGCCGGAGTCAGGCCAGGAGCTCCCTCTGCAGTGCTGGGGCCAAAGGGCTAATGGGGGATACTCGAGGAGGTGGGGGCAGAGGACATTCAGTCCTGGGGCTGGCACCGAGTCCCCAGGTGAGAGGGAGGTTGGTCCGGGGGGCTGGAGACAGAGAAGAGGCTGAGGAAAGGGGCAGAAAACCTGCCACAGAGTGAGAGGCGCCAGGAGCCCCAGCTCCGCAGATCCCCACGGGGCAGGTGGGGGTGGGCTGAGCCTGGCAGCAGGTCCCTATGCACAGTTCTGTGCCCGGGGGCTTGGCAGCCAGGTTGGGCTGGAGCCAGCCTGTAAATAAGGGGCTGGCTTTGAGCAGGGAGGGGAATGACCCCAGGGACAAGTCCCCAGTGTACGTGGGATGGGAGAGTGGTGAAGGTGCGGGGGCTGAGAATTCAGGGACCTCTCTGGGGTGGGGCACAGGGGTTGGGTGTCCGGGGACCCGTCTGGGGTGGGGCATGGGGGCTGGGTGTCTGGGGACCCCTCTGGGGTGGGGCACGAGGGCTGGGTGTCTGGAGACCCCTCTGGGGTGGGTTGTGGGGGTTGGATGTCCGGGGACCCTTCTGGGGTGGGGTGTGGGGGCTGGGTGTCTGGGGACCCCTCGGGGGTGGGGCACGAGGACTGGGTGTCTGGGGCTCTCCCCAGAGCCTTAGGGGGGGTTAGTGTCCTGACTCCCAGCCCCCCCTTAGCACCGGGGTAGGACCCAGGCATCCTGGCATATCAGTGCCCCCCCCGATGGCCCCTCTCTCTCTGCCCCAGCGCCCGCTAGCGCCCCCCAGCCATGGCGGAGGCTCACCAGGCCGTGGCATTCCAGTTCACGGTCTCACCCGAGGGGGTCGACCTGCGGCTCAGCCATGCGGCCCTGAAGCAGGTCTACCTGGCCGGCCTGCGCTCCTGGAAGAAGAAAATCACCCGGCTCCAGGTATGGGGGAGACCCCACTGGGGCTGGGGAGGAGCTGTGGGGTCTGACTGTGGGGAGGGAATTGGGGGTGGAGGGGAGCTGAGAGGTCAGACTGAGGAGCAGGGATCTGGGGGGAGTTGGGGGGTTCAGCTGAGGAGCAGGGCTCTGAGGCTGGGGAAGCTGGGGGGTCAGACTGAGACGCAGGGGTCTAGGGGGAGTTGAGGGGTCAGAGTGAGGGCAGGATCTGAGGGCTGGGGGATTGGGGGTCAGAGTGAGTTGCAGGGATCTGGGGGAGTTGGGGTCAGAGTGAGGAGCAGGGAGCTGGGGGAGCTGGGGGGTCAGAGTGAGGAGCAGGATCTGGGAAGTTGGGGGTCAGACTGAGGAGCAGGAATCTGAGGCTGGGGGAGCTGGGGGGTCAGACTGAGACGCAGAGGTCTGGGGGGAGTTGATGGGTCAGAATGAGAGCAGGGATCTGAGAGCTGGGGGAGTTGGGGGTCAGACTGAGGAGCGGGTCTGGGGGAGTTGGGGGTCAGACTGAGGCAGGAATCTGGGGGAAGTTGGGGGTCAGAGTGGGAAGGGAGTCTGGGGGGTGGGGTCAGAGTGAGGGCAGGGTCTGGGGGAGTTGGGGGTCAGATGATTGTAGGGATCTGGGGGAGTTGGGGTCAGAGTGAGGAGCGGGATCTGGGGGAGTTAGGGGTCTGGCAGTGAGGAGCAGGGATCTGGGGGGAGTTGGGGGTCAGATGAGGAGCAGGGATCTGGGAGTTGGGGGTAAGGGTGAGGAGCAGGGATCTGGGGAGTTGGGGGGTCAGACGTGAGGAGCAGGAATCTGGGGGAGTTGGGGGGTCAGAGTGAGGAGAAGGGATCTGGGGGGAGTTGGGGTCAGAGTGAGGAGCAGGGATCTGGGGGGAGTTGGGGTCAGAGTGAGTGTGTGAGGATCTGGGGGATTGGGGTCAGAGTGAGGAGCAGGGATCTGGGGGAGTTGGTGTGGTCAGAGTGAGGTAGGGAGCAGGGATCTGGGGGAGTTGGGGGTCCAGGGTTGCAGGGATCTGGGGTTGGTGGGAGGGGGAGGAGCAGGGATCTGGGGGGATTGGGGGGTCAGAGTGAGGAGCAGGGATCTGGGAGAAGTTGGGGGGTCAGACTGAGGAGCAGGAATCTGAGGCTGGGGGAGCTGGGGGGTCAGACTTGAGACGCAGAGGTCTGGGGAGTTGAGGAGGTCAGAATGAGGAGCAGGGATCTGAGAGCTGGGGGGAGTTGGGGGGTCAGACTGAGAACAGGGATCTGAGGGAGTTGGGGGGTCAGGACTGAGAGCAGGATCTTGGGGGGAGTTGGGGGGTCAGAATCTGAGGTGAAGGGATCTTGGGGGAGTTTGGGTCAGAGTGAGGGGAAGGGATCTGGGGGAGTTGGGGGTCAGAGTGAGAGCAGGGATCTGGGGGGAGTTGGGGTGTCAGAGTGAGTTGTAGGGATCGGGAGTTGGGGGTCAGAGTGAGAGGGGATCTGGGGGAGTTGGGGTCAGAGTGAGGAGCAGGGATCTGGGGGGAGTTGAGGGGGTCAGAGTGAGGAGCAGGATCTGGGGGGAGTTGAGGGGTCAGAGTGTGACAGGGATCTGGGGGAGTTTGGGGGGTCAGACTGAGAGAGGTCTGGGATTGTAGGGGTCAGAGTTGGTCTGTGAGGAGCAGGGATCTGGGGGAGTTGGGGGTCAGACTGAGACAGGGATCTGGGGAGTTGGGGTCCTGAAAGCAGGGATCTGGGATGGGGGTCAGAGTGAGGCAGGGATTTGGGGGATTGGGGTCGACGAATGAGGAGAACAGGGATCTGGGGGGAGTTGGGTCAGACTGGGAGCAGGGTCTGGGGGAGTTGGGTCAGAGTGAGGAGCAGGGATCGGGGGAGTTGAGGGTCAGAGTGAGGCAAGGGATTGGGGGTTGAGTGAGTGGGGTCATCAGAGTGAGGAGCAGGGATCTGGGGGAGTTGGGGGGTCAGACTGAGAAGCAGGATCTGGGGGAGTTGTGGGGTCAGAGTGAGGAGCAGGGATCTGGGGATGTGGGGGTCAGGATAGAAACAGGGATCTGGGGGGAGTTGGGGGGTCAGACTGAGAAGCAGGGATCTGGAGTTGGGGTCAGAGTGAGGAGCAGGATCTGGGGGAGTTGGGGGTCACTGAGAAACAGGGATCTGGGGGGAGTTGGGTCAGAGTGAGGAGCAGGATCTGGGGAGTTGGGGGCAGAGTGAGGAACTGGGGGCTGGGGGTCGTAATTGGATCAAGGGAGCTGGTGGGGAGAGCTGGGCTCTGGCCTGGCCCCGTTCTCTTCCCCCCCCACTGACCCCCGTCTCCCCCCACAGAACAGCCTTGGTGACAGGCGTGTTCCCCGCCAGCCCGGCCAGCTGGCTGGTCATGGCCGCAGCCATCCTGGCCAGCCAGGCTCCGCCTCGACCCCTCCATGGGGCTCTCGCAGATCAAGGAGCACCTGCCCACCAGGTGTGGGGGCATGGGGCAGAGCCAGCGATATTTGTGTGGGCTGGGGAAGGAGGCTGGCTGGGGGGCTCAGGGCACGGGGGACGGCACAGGGGGGCAGGGCCAGGGAGTGTGTGGGGCTGGGGGGCTGGGGAGCAGGGCTTTGGGGGGGCCAGGCCAGGATACGTAGGGGCTGGGGAGGGAGACAGGCGGGGCTCTGAGGGAGGTGAAGCCTAGGGGAGGGCCAGTGGGCTGTGTGGGCTGACGGAAGGGGCTGGGGTGTTTAGGGGGACTGGGCTGAGGGACACAGAAGCGGCAGGGCTAGGGGGCTCGCGGGCACTGGGGGCTGGACCAGGGTCATGTGGGGCTGAGGAAGGGGGCTGGGTGGGGGAGTTGAGGGGGAGGAGGCAATGTTGGGGGGCACAGAGGAGGCAGGCTCGGGGGCACTGGGGGCCAGGGCCAGGGGCGTGTGGGCTGGGAGGGGGCTGGGTGGGGGTGAGTGGGAGAGAGGCTGGGCTGGGGCACAGAGGAGGGCAGGGCTGGAGGGCTTGGGAGGCGGCCAAGGGGTGTGTGGGCTGAGGAGGGGAGCTGGGCTGAGGGGCACAGAGGAGTGCAGGCTGGGGTGCCGGGGGGTACTGGGGTGGACACAGGGGGCAAGGCCAGGAGCGTATTGGGCTGAGGAAGGGGGCTGGATGGGGTGTTTGGGGGGGGAGGCTGGGCTGGGGGGCACAGAGAGGGCAGGCTGGGGGGTCCGGGGCAGGCCAAGGAGCGTATGGGCTGAGGAAGGGGCTGGACGGTGGTGTTTGGGGGGGAGGGAGCTGGGTGGGGCACAGAGGAGGCAGGGCTGGCGTCGGGTGGCAGGCCAGGGGCTTGGGGCTGGGAAGTGGGTTTGGGGGGGCGGAGCGGTGCTCGGAGGTTCAGGGTCACCAGGAGGGGTGGCCCCCCTGCTGACCCGCCCCGCCCCCCGCAGCGGCGTACCCTGTCGGAGCCGGCCGGGCGGGGCTGGGGCTCTGGCCTTCGCCACCCTGCTGTGGCTTGGGGCTGGTGGTGACCATGCGGGGCGCCCTGCGGGCCCTGCTCTGCTACCACGCGGATGGGCGAGGAGCAGCCACCCCTCCACGCCACCAAGTGCTGGCTGGTACGTGCCGCGGGCCCGGGGGGCTGGTACGTGCCGGGGTCAGGGGGGCTGGGACGTGCCAGGGTCCAGGGGGCTGGTACGTGCTGGGGCCCGGGGGGGGCTGGTCGTGCCAGGGCCGGGGGGGCAGGTCCCTTTCAGGGGAATCCCATGGGTGGGGCGGGATGTGTGAGGGGCCCCAGGGCATGTTGGGTGCTGTACGTCCTTGAGCTGCGGGGGGGCAGCTGTACCTTGGGACCCCAGGGCAGGGCTGGGATGTGCCAGGGCCCCGAGCCATGCGGGGGCGTACATCCTGGGCTGGCAGGTGGGGGAGGGCTGGTCCGTTCTGGGGGGCCCCATGGGGTAGGGGGCTGCGCTGGGCCACAGGTGCCCCATGCTGCTGTGGCTCAGGCCTGGCATGTACCATGTGGGGCGGGGGCAGGAGCTAGGATGGGGGACTGAAACTATCTGGGGGCAGGACGAGCTGGGCGTTGCGGGGGCTGGGGAGGGGGAAGGCTTGGAACGAGTTGCCCCCAGCCTGGGTGTGTCCTTCGCAGGCTTGGAGGGGGCTGGCGGGGGCTCTCTCCCTGGCTGGCGGTTGGGGTCACTGCTCTGCTCCCCCAGGCGTCTGGTGAATCTTTGCCGGCCGCAGGCCCATGATGTACAGCTACCAGGCGTCCTGCACGGCTCCCCGTGCCCCTCATCAGGGGACACGATGCAGCGGGGTGAGCGACCTGGGGGAGGAGATCTGGGAAGTGGGGTCTGGGTCTCGGAGCGGGCTGGTGGCTGGGGGGAATCCTGGGGGTGGTCTGGGCCGCCGTGGTAGCTGGAGGCGGGAAGTTGGGGGGTCGGGAAGGGGGGGTTCTGGGGGACTGGCCTGGTGGAGGGGAGGTCCTGTGGGGGTCTGGGCTCCCTGGGGCTGGGGGAGGGAGTTGGGCTCTGGGATGGGGGTTTCTGGGGGATTGGTGCTGGGGAGAGGTCCCGGGCGGGGGTCTGGCTGCCCTGGGGCTGGTGGGGGGAAGTTGGGGGCTCCGGAAGGGGGTTCTGGGGGACTGGCGTGGTGGAGGGGAGTCCTGGGGGGGGTCTGGGCTGCTCACCTGGGGGGACTGGAGGAGGGGAGTTGGGGAGTTCCTGGGAAGGGTGGGTTTCTGGGGACTGTGCTGGTGGAGGGAGTCACTGGTGGGACATTGGGAGATCCGGGGGGCTGGGGGCTAATTGAGCTGACACTCCCCAGTTTGGGGGGTCTCCCCCCCCCCCCGGCTTTGCACCCCCCAGACCTGGAGTACAATGCGGCCCCTGCTGTCGGACTCGCACTTTCCAGGCAAGCGCCGCCCTGGGACGGGACTTCTTTGAGCGCTCGCTGGGCCCCGTTCTGCAGTGTTACCTGACCCGCAAGTCCTGGTGGGCCCCAACTACAGTGATGGCGCGCTGGGGGGGCACATGCGGATGCGGGGTGTGGGAGCTCAGATGGGAGGCACTCTGCTGCAACGGGGTTGGGGATCGGTGTGCGGCGGGAGCTGTGCCTTTGGGGTGGGGCTTCAGAGGCTCTGTGCTGTGACAGGGGTGGGGGGCTCAGTGGGGGGGCACCATGCTGCCCTGTGGGGGCTCAGAAGGCAGGGGTTGTGCTGTGAGGCAGTGGGAGGCTCAGTGGGGGGGTTGTGCTGCAAGAGGTGAGTGGGGGGGGTCTCTGACTCCCTTTACCCTTGTCCCCCCCCCAGGTGAGCGACTGGTGGGAAGAATACGTTTACCTGCGGGGCCGGGGCCCGCTGATGGTGAACAGCAACTACTATGCGATGGTAAGTCCTTTCGGGGGGTATATGGGGCCCCCCTCCCTGTACCCTGCTCTGGCCCCGTGGGGGGCATATGGGGGCCCTGCTCCCTCTACCCTGCTCTGGCCCCGTGGGGGGCATACGGGGGCCCTGCTCCCTCTACCCTGCTCTGGCCCTGTGGGGGGGCATACGGGGGCCCCTCCACCCTGCTCTGGCCCCGTGGGGGGGCATATGGGGGCCCCCATGTATAGCCCAGTCCCTAACCCCCTTCTCCTCGCACCCCAGGATTTCCTGTACGTCACCCCAACCCCCCTGCAAGCCGCCCGGGCGGGGAACGTGGTCCATGCTGTGCTGCTCTATCGGCGTCTGCTGAACCGTGAGCAGATCAAACCGGTGAGGGGGGGGCGTACGACGGGGGGTGCCTGGCCAAGGGGGGCAGTCAGGGGGCAGAGACGGGAGGGGCCTTGGCAAGGAGCCTCGGCAGGGGGCTGTGCCATGAGGGGGCTGGGGTGTCTCTGGGGGGTGGGTCTCCCCTGGCATGGGGCAGGGGGCTGCATTATGGGGGGGGCTCTCAGGGGTGGTTGACTCCCTCCCTGCCCCCCCAGCTGATGATCCAGGGCACCCTGCCCATGTGCTCTGCGCAGTACGAACGCATGTTCAACACCACCCGTGTCCCTGGAGTGGAGGCAGGTAGGACCTCCCCCGACCCCCCTTCCCGTTGGGTGGGGGGTTAACCTCCCACTGAACCCCTGGGATGAAAGCTTTGCACCAGATTAAATACCCTGGAGATAGCAAGTACACCCCCTCTTACAGCTGAGGTGCCTTGGACTGGGGTGAGCCCCAGAGTAGGGTGGGCGGCCTAGTGGGGGGGGGGGGGCTCAAAGTGGGTGATCCCCCCAGTAAGAGGCTGAGTGAACCCAGTGGGGGGGGTCTCAGAGTGGGGTGACCCCTGCAGGGAAGGGCAGGGGCCCAGTGGGGGCTCAGAGTGGGGTGACCCCCAGAGAGGAGATGAGGGGACCCAGTGTCGGGGGGGTCTCAGAGTGGGATGACCCCCAAAGAAGGTTGAGGGGCCCAGTGGGGGGTCTCAGAGTGAGGTGACTCCTAGAGAAGGGTGAGGGGCCCGGGGGGGCTCAGAGAGGGGTGGCACCCCAGGGAGAGGCTGAGGGGACACAGTGGGAGGGTCTCAGAGAGGGGGGATCTCTGGGGGGCTGGATGTTAACTGGGGTGGGCTGCTGCAAGAGGGGAAGGGTTGGTGCCGGGTCTTCTGCCTGCGGGGAGGGGATGGCCAAAGGGCAGCCCCCCTGCCAGGTCCCCACACCCCGCTCCCCCCCAGATTCGCTGCAGCACCGGCGGGACAGCCGGCACATCGCTGTTTTCCATGCCGGCCGCTTCTTCCGCGTGGGGCTGTACCATGGGGGGCGGCTGCTGGGCCCCCGCGAGCTGCAGGCCCAGTTCCAGCGGATCCTGGACGACCCCGTGCCCCCCGCGCCCGGCGAGGAGACCCTGGCTGCCCTGACCGCCGGGCCCCGGTGAGAGCGGGGGGGGGGGCCAAGGCGGGACCTGGGGGGATGGGAACGGGGGGGCAATGGGTGGGACCGACCTAGGGGGGGGAGATGGGAAGGGGGGGCAATGGGGTGGACGGGACCTAGGGGGAAGGGGGGCATGGTGGACGGGACTAGGGAGATGAGAACCAGGGGAGATGGGAACCGGGAGGTGAGGGACAGGACTAGAGGATGGGAAGAACTGGGGAGGCAGGGGGGATGGGGGGGGCCAGTGGGGGGACCTGGATGGAACAGGGGGCGGGGGGACCTGGGGAAGAGGGACGGGAGACAAGTGGGGGCGCATTAGGCAGGTGCTGGGGGAGGGTGAATGGGAGCTGGTGAGGGAGGGGGATCTGGGCACCCAGTGGCAGGGACGGGAGGCAGCACTCGCTGGGCTGACCCCCCCCCCCCCCAACAGGAACCGTGGGCCCGGGCCCGCCAGACGTACTTCGGGTCGGCCGGAACGGGATCGCTCCGGGCGGTGGAACAAGCTGCCTTTTCCTCACGCTGGACACCACGGAGCAGGGCTGCTGGCACCGACCGGGCCGGGCGTGGAATCGATTACGCCAAGGCCCTGCTGCACGGGCAGTGCCACGACAGGTGGGGAACCTGCCCCCCAAACCCCCAATTCCCCCTGACCGCTACGCCAAGGCCCTGCTGCACGGGCAGGCCACCACAGGTGGAGGACCCCCGCCTCCCCGAACCCCCATACCCCCCAATTTCCCCCCTCACCCACTTACGCCAAGGCGTCCTGCTGGCACAACGGAGCAGCTGCCACCACAGGTGGGGTGAAACCCTGCCCCCCGAACCCCCTAAACTCCCCCCCGCTACACCAACGGCCCTGCGCATGGTGCAGTGCCCGACAGTGGGGGACCAAAGCCCCGAACCCACCAACTCCCCCCACCCACCTAACGCAAGTGGCCTGCCTGCAACGGCAGTAGCCACGACAAAGGGGGGACCCCTGCCCCCCCGACACCCAAACTCTGCCCTCACACGCGCAACCCAAGCCCTGCCACGGAGCAGTGCACGACAGGTGGGGACCGCCACCCGACCCCCAACTCCCCCCCACCCTGCTATGCCAAGGCCCTGGCTGGCACAGGCAGTGCGCACAACAGCTGGGGGACACTGCGCCCCTAGCCCCTCCCTGACCTTCCAAACTCTCCACCCCCGACCTCCTCCACGCCGGACCCCCCCCCCATACCGCACAAGCCATCCTCCCTGGCAGCTCTCGTGAGATCCCTCCCCACGAATAATCCCCGTTTCCCTCCCCAGGCCCCCTATGACAGGTGGGTGGGGGTGGCAGCCCCCAGCCCTTCTGGGGCCCCCCCTCACTCCCACCACTGATTGCCCCCAGGCCCCAGTACCTCCTAGCTCCTCCCACCTTCCCTGCCCCCCTCTCCAGGACCGCCAGCAGGGAGGTGCCCCTCCCTCAAGAACTCCCGCAATCCCCCAGTCACTCCAGGGCCCCTCCTCAGTCTCCATGGAGCGGGGACCCTGCAGCGCCCCCTCCCCCTCCTTCCCTGGACCCCGGCTGGCCTGCCCGCCCCCGGCCATGCACCCCCCTCCCCAGGTCTGAGCCTCACCCCGTGGCTGCCCCCTTGCAGGTGGTTTGACAAATCCTTCACCCTGATTGTCTTCCGCAATGGCAAGATCGGCCTGAACGCGGAGCACTCCTGGGCCGACGCCCCCATTGTGGGCCACCTCTGGGAGGTATGCCCGGATGCCTGGGTTCCCTCCCCACTCCGGGGGGGCGGGGTGGGGGAGCTGGGAGGCTAGATGCCTGGGTTCCCTCCCCACTCTGGGGGTGGGGGAGGTGGGAGGCCTGATGCCTGGGTTCCCTCCCTGCTCCAGGGGGCGGGGTGGGGGAGGTGGGAGCCCGGACACCTGGGTTCTCAGCCTGTCTCCCCCATCGCCCGCAGTACACGCTGGCCACAGACATCTTCCAGCTGGGCTACAGCGTGGACGGTCACTGCAAGGGGGAGCTGGACCCCAGCATCCCCCCACCCCAAAAACTGCAGTGGGAGATCCCCGAGGAGGTGAGCTGGGGCGGGGTCTGAGCACAGGAGGGGCTGAGGGTGGGGTGTGTAGGGCGGGAGGGGAACGGGGCTAGTCTCAAAGGAGGATGGAGCCAGAAGAATGTGGGGGCGGGGCCTGGGATAGGGGTGGAGCCAAAGGAAAGCAGGGGCGGGGTCTGGGGTGGAGCCAAAGGCATGGGGGCGGGGCCTGGGCAAGGCAGCAGGGGGTGTTTGGGGGCAGGTCTCTGGTCTGACACCCGCCCCCTCCGCCCCCCTAGTGCCGGCGGGTGATCCAGGGCTCCCTGTGGGCGGCCCAGGCCCTGGCCGACGACATCGATTTCCACACGTTCGCCTTCAAGGACTTCGGCAAGGGGCTGATCAAGAAATGCCGCACCAGCCCCGACAGCTTCATCCAGCTGGCCCTGCAGCTGGCACACTTCCGGGTATGGCCCTGCCCCACGGCCTGCCCCAGCCCCATGGCCAGCCCCTGCTCCACAGCCTACCCCAGCCCTGACAGCTTCATCCAGCTGGCCCTGCAGCTGGCGCACTTCTGGGTACGGCCCTGCCCCATGGCCTGCCCCAGCCCCACAGCCTGCCCCACGGCCAGCCCCTGCTCCACAGCCTGTCCCAGCCCGGACAGGTTCATCCAGCTGGCCCTGCACTTCTGGGTAAGGCCCCGCCCCACGGCCTGCCCCATGGCCAGCGTCAACCCCACAGCCTGCCCCCTAGTCAGCCCCTGCTCCACAGCCTGCCCTAGCCCGACAGCTTCATCCAGCTGGCCCTGCAGCTGGCATAATTCTGGGTATGGCCCCCCTCAGCCCCATGCCTTGTCCCGCGCCCCCACCCTATGGCCTGCCCCAGCCTATGGCCTGCCCCAGCCCCAATGGCTTCATCCAGCTGGCCCTGCAGCTGATGCAGTTCCAGATACGGCCCTGCCCCACGGCCTGAGCGTGGCCCCCCCCCCTCCCGAGGGGCCATATCCTAGTGCCGGGCAAGGGGTCCCCATCTAAGCCCCCCCTTTCCCCCACAGGACAAAGGGAAGTTCTGCCTGACCTACGAGGCCGCCATGACGCGGCTGTTCCGCGAGGGGCGCACGGAGACCGTCCGCTCCTGCTCTATCGAGTCCTGCAACTTCGTCCGCGCCATGATGGACTCCACCCAGAGCGTGAGTCGGGGGAGCAGGGGCCTCCCACCTTGGGGGACCCGGCCGCAAAAGCGGGACGGAGGCTGTGGGGGAGGGGTGAAGGGGGCAGGGGAGTCGGGGGGGGGAACTGCCCCTGTCTGGATGAGCCGAGCCCCACCCCCACTTCTGGGGCCAACTTCCGGGGGGCTCCCGCCCGTGGGAGAGGCAGGTGGTGGAGCCGGGTGGGCAGTATCAGGCGCCCCCAAACGCAGTGCAGAGAGAACTGCCGACGCCGCCTTCCCCGGTGCTCCCCGAACCTCTGCCCAGCCAGTGCTCTGCCCCCAAAGCCCTCGGCTTATCCCCAGCGTCGTGCCAGCTGCCTTTGGTCCTTCCCCTCTCACTCCCACGTCTGTCTGTCCCCCCAGGCTGCCCAGCGCCTGGCCCTGTTCCGTGTGGCGGCTGCCAAGCACCAGACCCTGTACCGCCGGGCCATGATGGGCGCGGGCATCGACCGACACCTCTTCTGCCTCTACGTGGTCTCCAAGTACCTGGGTGTGGACTCCCCCTTCCTCAGGGAGGTACGTGGGTGTGGGGGGTGCTATGGGGTGGGGCTTGAAGAGGGGGAGGGGCAATCTCCAGGTGGGGTTTAGGGCACAGGGGTGGGGCTTAAAGAGGGGGAGTGGCAATCTCCAAGAAGGGGCGGGGTTTGGGGCACAGGGATGGGGTAATTTCTAGGAGGGGCAGGGTTTAGGGGTACAGGGGCAGGGCAGTCTCTGGGCAGAACTTGGGAGACCAAGGCGGTGGGGTGATCTCAGGGAGGGGGTGTGGCTTGGGGACCCAGGAGGTGGGACTTGGGGTACCAGAGGGGCAGGGCTTGACGAGGAGGGGCAATCAAAAGGAGGGATGCAGTGGGCACAGACTGGGAGGATCCAGAGGGCAGGGCTGGGTGTGTGGGGTGCAGGTCCAGGGGTGGAGCTTGAAGCACGAAGGGGTGGGCCTTGCAGAAGGGGGTGGGTCTTTGGGGGCAGGGCGATCAGGACTGTGCCCCCCGCCCCCGGCCTTGCCTTGCAGGTGCTGTCAGAGCCATGGGGCCTGTCAACCAGCCAGACCCCCGTCCAGCAGCTCGAGCTCTTCGACCTCAAGAACCACCCTGACTACATCTCCGCCGGGGGCGGCTTCGGGCCAGTGAGTGCCAGATGCCTGGGTTCTCTCCTGGCTCGGGGAGGGGAGTGGGGTCTAGTGGTGGGAGCAGAGATTTGGGAGGCAGGACTCCTCGGTTCTCTCCCAGGCTCTGGGAGGGGGAAGTGAGGTCTAGTGGTTAGAGGAGGGAGGGGCTGGGAGCCAGGACTCCTGGGTTCTCTCCCAGGCTCTGGGAGGGGGGAGCAGGGTCTAGTGGTTAGAGCAGGGAGGGGCTGGGAGCCAGGACTCCTGGGTTCTCTGCCTCCCAGGTGGACGATAACGGCTACGGGGTGTCATACATCATCATCGGCGAAGACCTGATCATGTTTCACGTCTCCTGCAAGTTTTCTGGCACCGAGACGGTGAGTGGAGGCCAGGGACGGGGGGGACGACAGCCTGTTCGCCACCCCCCCGTCTATCCCTCCCTAACCCCCCCCATGGCAATAACCTCTTCCCCAGCTAACCCGTCCCGTCTTCCCCCCAGGACGCTCACCGCTTCGGGGCCAACATCCGGACGGCTCTGCTCGACCTCCGGGCTCTCTTCAACCTGCCCCTCAAGTAGCCTGAAGACGCGCTGCGGGCGGAGGGGGGGCAGCTGGATTTCCCCCCCGCCCCAATAAAGCTTATGGGGCACGGAGACCCCGCTAGGGCATGGGCTGTGTTTGTGTTCAGAGCCCCCCCCTGGTGCACATGCTGGTAGGGGGGGGCAGCATAGGAGTGGGGGGCTGGGGTGACTCCTGGGGGGCAGGATTTGGCCCAGGGGAGGGGCATTTCCCCATCCTGGCGCTGGCTGGTACAGCGGTGGGGGGGCGCTGCTTGGGCTCGGTACAAAGCCCCCACCTTCTGCTGGCCCCCCCCCTTCCACCGAGCCTGACACTTCAGCTACCCCATGGGCCCCCAGGAAATGGGGGGGGTCTTTGCCATTCTTATCCCCCCAACACACACAAAAAATGGGTTTTCAAGCGGGGCTGCAGCCATTGACGGGGTGTCTGGGGTAGGGGCCCCCCCACTTGTTTGCTTTTGTGTTATTTGTAAAGGGGGACTGTGACTGGGGGGGCAGGCCCACCCAGCGGCGAGGGGTGGGGGCAGCTGAGCCTGGCATCACTGGCTGCAACTGTGGCCAGGTAATAAAGGTCCAACAGCGACGAATGTGAGTCCTCTGTCATGGTGTGGGGGGGTCATTAGATGCCTCCCCCTCCAAAGATATCTGCCCTAGAGCGCATCGCATACCCCACGGCAGAGCCCTCGGCTGCTGCCCCCTCTCCCCGGAGAGAAACACACACGCAGGGGCGGAGACGGAGGCCCAGGGCCAGGGCAGGCACTTTATTGGTGGCTGCAGTGGGATTCAGTGCGTTTGGGGCAGCGCTGGAGGCTGGGGCCCCCTGTCCTGGGAGAGCTGGGCCTGCAGGGAGCTGAGCCGGGCGTGGAGGGGGTCCAGGCCAGGGGGCTTCTCCCTGCAGAGGGGCAGAAGGAGACGACAGCGTCCTGGGACTCCCCGACAGCCTTTGCCAAGGGGCCACCCCACAGGCTGCGCCTGGGGAGGAGGGAAGCTCCTGCCCGGATCTGGTAAACTGAGTCAAAGTGGAGGACTCAAGGGTGGGTTAGCAGATGAGTCATGCAGGGAGCAAACCAGCAGAGGAAACTCAGGGTGGAAAACAGAATCCTGACCAGCCTTACAAAACTCTGGGGGCTGCAGGAGCTGCTCCCGCTCAAGGCACCGGGGGGCCAAAAAACCCACCCGAGCGCAGGACCTGGGGTGGAGAATCTGACTCGGGTGGTGTTATTTACCCCTTCACCGGAGACAGGAAACCGGGGGTCCCCCAAGGCCAGTGCCAGGCAGCGGGTTTAAAACAAACCGGGGGACGTATTTCTTTGCCCAACGTGCCATTAACCTGGGGAACTCCCTGCCAGGGGATGTTGAGACCAAAACGGTAACTGGGTTCAGGAAAGAATGAGATCGTGGGGGGTCGGTCCGTCAAAACCTATTAGCCAGGAGGGGCAGGGAGATGGCCCGATGCTCTGGGGTCCCCAAACCTTGGGAGCTGGGAGCCGGCGACGGGATTAATTGCATCTGGGCCTGGCTGCTTTCGGCAGGCAGGTCACTGGGCTAGACGGACCATTGGTCTGACCTGGCAGAGGCGGGATGGGGAAGATCAGAGGTGGCACTTGGATGTGGGACTTTCCTCTTCCCTGCCCCCCAGCTGACTCACAGCCCCCTGCTGTCCCAGCCCTGGGGTCACCCCACACATAGAAGGGCGAGGGTGGCAGAGTGACCCCGGTTCCTCCAGGTCCCAGAGGAGATCCTGTGGCCCTAGATTCCAGTGTCAGGTAGTTCTGCCCCAGTGTAGGGGGCGGGGTGTTACTCACTGGGGGCTGAGCCGCACCCGCTCCACGTAGGTCTTGGCTCTCAGGGCTTCGTCCTGGGCCAGGCGCAGGTTGGAGCTCAGGGTCTCTGCTCGTGCGTGGGTCTCCAACGCGGCCTGCTCCAGCTCCTGCCCCGGGGTTGCGGGGGAAAGAGACCTCGTTACATTGGGGAGAATGGAGGGCATGGGGGGGCAGCATGGAGGCACTGGGAGGCCCCCCAGTGTGGGACAGGGTAGCATTGGGGGTGGCCCCTGGCTGTGGGGCAGGGGAGCTGTGCAGTAGCATGGGAGGGGGCCCAGCTGGAGGTCCCAGCCTGTGAAGGGTCTTGCTGCAGCACCCCCCTCTCCTGTCATGGGGGGGCTTGGGGCCCTGAGAGACGCCCTGGAGCCCCACATCCTCCCCCTGCCCCTTACCCGGATCTTTTTCTGCAGGCGCTGGCAGGCCGGGCAGGGGGTCGGGGGGAGCCCACAGTGCCTCAGCTCCTCCAGCAGGGGCGTCACCGCGCGCTCCACTATCTGCCCCAGGCTCTGGGTGCTGACGCAGCCCTGGCTGTGGGGGGGGGGGGGGGGAGGACAGGTCACAGAAAGTGCAGGGCATTGCCCCTCCCAGCTCATCCTCCCAGCCCTGCCAGTGCCCCTCACTCCTGACCCACAGCCCCTGCCAGCCCAGCCCTAGGCTCCCCGCCCCCCCCACTGCGCCCTGCTGGTGCCCCTCACTCCCGACCCGCAGCAGCTTCATTCCCCCAGCTGCTGGTACCTGGCACAGCTGGTGGGGGGCTGGTCGTGCTGCTCCAGGACCCTGAGGCTTCCCAGCTGATGGGCCACATCCTCCAGCAGCGGCTTGACCTGCCGCAGCCCCTCGAGCTCAGTGCGGAGCTGGCTCAGGGCCTGGGCCGTGCGGTTCGCCCTGCCAGGGAGTGGGACTGCCTGAGTCTGCTGCCAGCCTGAGCCCACTGCAGCCGGCCGGGGTGGGGGGAAGGGGAGCTAGGGCCTGCGGGGAGGGTATGGGACAGGGGGAGGTTCCCTGGCCTGTGGGCGGGAGGGGGATGCACTGGAGGAATCCAGGTGAGGGGAGGGGGATAGGAGGGGTCCCAGGTTGTGGGGGAAGGGCTGGGGAGTCAGGCCAGGGTCATGTGGGGTGGTTGGGGGTGGTGGGGAGTTGCGGGAGGGGACCAGGTCATGGGTTGGGGGCATCCTTATACCCCCAGCCCAGGCATGGGGCTGTGGGCCAACCCCTCTCCCCAGGCAGGGGGCTGGTGGGCGGCTGTGGGGGGCCCCTGCCAGCCCAGCCCCCCATATCCNTAAGAGGGGGGAAGGGGAATGCCTTGGGGGGAAGGAGATGGGGAGGCAGCGCCCGGGGGGGGGCTACATACGTGCTGAAGGCTTCGTCCAGCCGGCCCTGCAGCTCCTGGTGCCCCCGTTCCCACTGGGCCCCCAGCCGCTCGATCATCCGCAGCACGGCCCCCTGCCTGGGGAGAGGGATATGGGGGGCTGGGCTGGCAGGGGCCCCCCACAGCCGCCCACCAGCCCCCTGCCTGGGGAGAGGGGTTGGCCCACAGCCCCATGCCTGGGCTGGGAGTATAAGGATGCCCCCAACCCATGACCTGGTCCCCTCCCGCAACTCCCCACCACCCCCAACCACCCCACATGACCCTGGCCTGACTCCCCAGCCCTTCCCCCACAACCTGGGACCCCTCCTATCCCCCTCCCCTCACCTGGATTCCTCCAGTGCAGAGCCTGGCTCCCTGCCCTGCACCCCCTGTGGGGTGCCGCCGAGGTCTGTGGGGCTGCCCCCCGCTGTATCCTGGTTGGGCGTGGCGATCTCTGTGGCTGCGCGCTGCTCCGGCTCCTGCCCGCTGAGCTCCCCGCCCTGCGCCTGCTGCTGCAGCGTCCGCAGCTTCTCCTGGGGGCAGGGCTGTGAGCTTCCCCACAGCAGTGCCCCAGCTGGGGACCCTGGTGCTGCAAGCTTCCCCACAGCAGTGCCCCAGCCAGGGACCCTGGTGCTGCGAGCTTCCCCACAGCATTGCCCCAGCTGGGGACCCTGGTGCTGCGAGCTTCCCCACAGCAGTGCCCCAGCTTAAGACTCAGGTGCTCTGAGCTTCTCCCCAGCAATGCCCCAGCCAGAGACCCTGGTGCTGCAAGCTTCCCCACAGCAGTGCCCCAGCCAGGGACCCTGGTGCTGCGAGCTTCCCCACAGCAGTGCCCCAGCCGGGGACCCTGGTGTTGCGAGCTTCCCCATAGCAGTGTCCCAGCCGGGGACGCTGGTGCTGCGAGCTTCCCCACAGCAGTGCCCCAGCTGGGGACCCTGGTGCTGCGAGCTTCCACACAGCAGTGCCCCAGCTGGGGACCCGGGTGCTGCGAGCTTCTCCCCAGCAGTGCCCCAGCCAGGGACCCTGGTGCTGTGAGCTTCTCACAGGAGTGCCCCCGCTGGGGACCCCAGTGCTGTGAGCTTCCCCCCAGCAGTGCCCCAGCCAGGGACCATAGTGCTGTGAGCTTCCCCCCAGCAGTGCTCCCAGCCAGGGACCCTGGCGCTGTGAGCTTCATGCAGCAGGGCCCCCACTGGGGACCCTGGCGCTGCAAGCTTCCTGCAGCAGTGCCCCAGCCTGCCGAGCTTCCCCCCAGCAGTGCCCGCTCCCCCATGCTCTCACCTCCAGCAGGACAGAGCTTTTCTTGAGGGCGTTGGTCTTGATCTCGGCATCTTCCACCGACTGGCTGACCTTATGGCAACTCTCCTGTGTTGTGGGGAGGGGGAAGGGGGTTAGCGACCTAGAGAGGTGGGTACCCCCCTCCAGCGTAGGGCCCCCCCTCACCTGGAGCTGGGTGCAGTATTTCTCCAGGTCCTCGGCCTCCCTCCGCCGGTGCTCCAGGTTGTCACACAGCATCGAGCACTCGCTCTGCAGGGGGGGCAGAGGAGGGGGTGAGTGGGGGGAGGGTCCATTACCCCCCTAGGAGGGACTCTCTTGACTCGGGGAGGGGGCAGACAGACCTGGAGGCTCTGAACCCGCCGGTTGACCCGGGACGCCCGCTCCTTGAGGCTGGTGACGGAGTCCTTGGCACGCACCAGACCGCTGTTCACCATGTCCTGCAGGGGGAGATGGTGATAGGCGGGTCAGGGGGGGACCCCCCGGCACAGAATTCCCCCCTCCCCCTGGAGGAATTCCAAGGAGGAAATTCTACCATCCCCTGTATAGGGCAAGGTCGGGGGAATGTGTGTCCTGCCAGGGTTGGTCCCTATGGGGGTGGTAGGTTCCCAGGAGGGAGGGGGCTCCCTGTAGAAGTCAGTGTTAATCCCTGGGGGGAGGGACCCCATGGGGGCTGGTGAGGGGCTGGAAGGGCATGACCAGAGGGGTTTCCTGATGGGGGAGGTCTTGGGGGGGCTCTTTTCACGTAGGTGGGTTGGTGTCCCCAGGCAGGGTCACAGAGGGCAGGGTGAGAGGGTCTCACCAGCGGGGTGGGGTCAGTGTCCCCAGGTGGGGTCCCTGGGGCAGTGGGGGTCTCACCAGTGGGGTGGGGGGGTCAGTGTCCCCAGGGTGGTGGGGGTCTCACCAGTGAAGTGGGGGGTTGGTGTCCCCAGGGCGGTAGGGGTCTCACCAGCGAGGTGGGAGGAGTTGATGTCCCCAGGTGGGGTCCCTGGGGCAGTGGGGGTCTCAACAGTGGGGTCAGGGGGTCAGTGTCCCCAGGGCAGTGGGGATCTCACCAGTGGGGTGGGGGGGTCTGTGTCATCCTCAGACCAAGCAGGGTCCCCAGAGGGCAGGGGGGGGCTGAGGGGGGCAGCCCCCCGCCCAGCCCCGTCATCCGTGGACTCAGAGTCGTCACCCGTCAGGTTCAGCAGCGAGACGTTGGTGCAGGCGGAGGAGCGCTTCAGGTTCAGGTGGCCGGATGGGCCCTCGTTGGCCTGGGGGGGCTCCACCCTGTGGGGTGGGGGTCAGGGGTCAGCATAAGGGCCTCCCAGCTGCCTTCTCCTCTCCCCTCTATCCCAGCCAGTGCCACCCCCACCCCAGCCCTGCCAGCCCCAGCACCCCCCACGCCTGACCCATGGAAGGACACAGCTTTCTTCTTCTTGGGGAAGGCTTTGGGGCCGGCTTTGCCTAGCAGGTCCCGGGTGCTCTGGGCTCGGGTCTCCACCCCAGAGGGGGGGTCTCCGGCTTCATTGATTTCCTTCGACTGCCAGATGGTTTTCACCACCACGTTGGCCATGGTCCGAACTGGGCCGGGCCCCTCGGGGCTCCTCCGGCGAGGGCTGGGGCCTCGTGCAAAGGGCAGGTGGCTGGTGCCAGAGGAGTTCACTAAAACAAGGGGCTGGAGCTTGGTGCGGGGCAGTGGAGGGGCTGGTGCCAGCCCCTCATGGGAAGGGCTTTTGCCACGACTCCGCCCAGCTGCTCCCTGTGACCTCACAAGTGCCACATGACATCGCCCCCCCCAACAGAGTTCTGTGAGGTCACTGGGGCTCTCTAAGGGGAAGGGGCTGGTGGGTGTGTCACAGCACCCGTACTGCTGCGAGGTAAAAGCTGCTTCCGAAGCAGGGGGACGGCTGCTGCCAAAGGACCCGATCCCACAGTTGGTAGGGGTGGGGTCAAGGTCAGAGGGGAAATAGAACCCAGGAGCCCCCTGCTCTAACCACCAGACCCCACTTCCCTCCCAGAGCCAGGGAAAGAACCCAGGAGTCTGCTGTGTCTGCACCCGGAGGCTGGGCTTGCAGTTAAGGCTCCTGGCTGGGCCTAGGCTGATCTGAGATCGAGTCCCGCTAGCTGGGCCTCAGTTTCCCTCTTTGCGGAATGCAGCATTGCGCTCCCGAGGGATGCTGGGGGAGGCCAGGGAGGGCACTAGCTTTGGAATAGCATTTGGAAGGCCTGGAGCCAGACACCGCCCTCCTCCCAGGGTGTCACTTTCTCCAGGGTCAGTCCCACAGCTTCACCCACCCCTTGGGCTGGACCACTGGGCCTGCAGCCCCCCCGTGAACTCCGCACAGCAAGTCCCACTGAGCCAGACCCCGAGGAAGCCTGGCACCATCACGGGGAGCAACACGCCCCTCCACCAGCTGGCATCCAGGTGGGTATCAGGAAAGCCTTGGTCAGCCCGGAGAACAGATAGTAACAGACCGGTCAGCCCAGAGCCCCACGCCCTGGCCCAGGTCAGGTGCTAGCCCCTCACTGCCCCTCGGCCTGGGTGCCCCAGCTCGGCAAACCAGGGGTGCAGGGTATCACAGTCCCGGTGACTGGGGTTTTCTCACTGACACGGGGCCCAAGCCCCAGCCAGGAGCCGTCCACCACCTGGGCCTCTGCGCAGAGCCGCCTACCCCCACGTAACCCTGCAGCACATGGGGGGAAACTGAGGCACGCATAGGCTTCCTGGAAGAGATTACATCCATGCCCACTTGAGTTAATGGCTGCTGCGGGTGGGGCAGGGAGGGCAGTGAAGGGAGGGGGACGGGCTGGCGGGAGCCCGGGGGCAGCGATTTGGCAACCAGAGGGCGGCACCTTCCAGCCCAGCAGCCGCAGCAGAGCCACGCGGACGAGAAAAGGGGAAGCAAAACTAGGAGACCAAAACGGTGGAGAGGGATGGGCCCCACTAGCCCTGAATAGTTGGGGCCAGAACCCAGGGGACCGGGCTCCCAGCCACACCCCTAACCACTAGCCC
>NC_133779.1:17065520-17071337 GCF_003597395.2 Chelonoidis abingdonii | reverse complement strand
CTGCTGCTCTTTGGCAGCCTGAGATGGAGCAGCATCCAAAACGCACAATTGGCCAATGAAGAGGGTGGGAAACGGGACATAGAAGATGGTAGCCGTTGGGGGTTACCCAGTGCTGCCCGGGGAAGGACAACCTATGGACCTTCCACTAGAGCGGACTTGGTTGGCCCAGCTCCGGAGTCCCCCCTGTCCTGGGAAGGGGGGGCCGTTCACCGACATGGCAGGTGATCCCCACAGCTCCTAGGAGGCCTGGCAACAAGCGCTGGTCGGGGGGAAGGTGGGGGGGAGCTGGGCTGGACAGCATGAACGGGGCTCCTTGGGAACGGGGGTGTCAGTCTTATCGAGTCAGCCACATTCCCCAGAACCATGCCCGGCAACAGAAACATCCTCTTCAAACGGGCCCGAAGAACTGGCCCAGCAGCTCCCCAGCCCCTCAATCCACAGGACAATCAGCGAGGTCCCTCTCTGAAGGTGGGTGGAGTAAATCAGGGGCTCCACACCCGATAACACCATAGGGTCTCGAGCGATAGATCCATCGAGCCCATGAGCCACCCAGAGCCTCCCAACTACTCATCAATCATACCACACCACCGTCTTGACCGACGACGGCCTGACTGCGCCTAGTCCTGGGGGGAAAACAACGGAAACGTGACCAGTTCACGAGCAAGCTAGCTCTGCCCCCACATAGCCAGGCTCCAAAACACCCCCCCAACAGCCCTCCCCATAACCTGCCAACTGCCCATCATTCCTGCTACAATCCTGCAGAGCCCGTCCCCTTGCTCAGGCTGAGGACTGGCCAGTGGCAGTGAGTTCCCCAGGCCAACACCACACAGGGTGGGGAAGGCTTGCTCCAGCCGGCTGCCCTCTGTCTTGGACAGTCACGGATCCACGGGGTCCGGGCTATGCCCCAACTTTGGGTCAGCCTCAGGGGGGCATCCGTCAGTGCCAGAGACCCAGGGGTCCCGCTCTGCCTGCAGGGCCATCATTGAGCCCCTGAGTGCCCGCCCCACGTGGCTCCCGGGACCTCTGCCCAGCAGCTCTGACCGAGCCAGCCACCTGGCAGAGCCTGGTCTCCTCTGCGGGTGCCCAGCTCAGGTGTGCAGGGGTGCCCAGTGCCACTCTCTGCCAGGCGCCTGGGCATGGTGCAGGGAGCCAGGGCCGTTTGGCCCTCCCCCTCTGCCTGCCTGTCCGTCCCATCGGTGAGCTGCCATCTGTCTCCCAAAGCCAGTCCCAGCCACCCGACCCCTGTGGGCCCATTGTCCCCCACCCTGCACTGAGCTCTTGTCCTCAGCTGCTGCCTGTCCCGCTGGCCTGGGGGCTCCCGCAGTCTGGCCGGCCCCTCCACCAAAATGGTCGGTGTCAGCAGGTCCTTGATGCCCCATTCGCCCACCCACCCAGCTCTGGCTCCTGCTTGGCCCCCAGAGCAGCTGCTTAACCCTTTCCCACCCATGGGGTAGCCACGCAAAGCACGGAGGGAAACTGAGGCAATCACAGGCATCCTAAAAATCTTACAGAAAATTCCCGCTTCGTGTCAGGGGTGTATCCAGGACCCCACAGCCCTGCCAGCCTCAGCTCCTGGGGTATAACCCACCCCCGTGCCCCACTCCAGAGCTGGCCGCATCTCAGCACCGGGCTGTATAACAAGCCCCCCGAGTCTTTCCCAGAGCTCCTATAGGAAAGTCTGGGGATTGTGGACTGAGAGAAGGTGGGGAGGAGAAATGGCTGATGGGGCTGGATGGTGACTGGCCTTAAACTTTTGGCGGGGGGGGGTGGGTTAACCCCAAGAAGGGAGGGGAGATGGCAAGGGAACTGTTGGGGCTGTTAGGAACCTAGTTAAACACCAATGCAGAGACTAGGACATGGGACCTGTTCCCTCTAGGGGGCACCAGCTCCCATCCGGCCCCAGGGCAGGGAATGGGGCAAGGGCCTGTCCCCTCTAGGGGGCCAGACTCCCATCTGGCCAGAGGGCAGGGGCTGGCTGGCTTGAAGGGGGGCAGGGAATGGGGCAGGGGCCTGTCCCCTCTAGGGGGCACCAACTCCCATCCGGCCCCAGGGCAGGGACTGACTGGCTCAGGCGGGCAGGAAATGGGGCAGGGGTCTCCTCTAGGGGATGCCAGCTCCCATCCGGCCCCAGGGCAGGGACTGGCTGGCTCAAGGGGGCAGGGAGTGGGACATGGGGGCCAGTCTTTCCCCCCTGAGTTTGTCTGTCCTTGGTGCGTCTATTTCAGGTAAAAGCAAAGAGGCCGAAATCAAGAGGATCAACAAGGAGCTGGCGAACATCCGCTCCAAGTTCAAGGGTGAGCCTGGCCCCCGCCGGGGTGGCCATGTGGGGGGTGGGATGGGGGGGGCACCTTGGGCTGTTTCCTTCCCCTCAGCCCTCCCCTACCCAGGACAGTTTCCCATACCTTTCCTTGTTCTCCCCCCACCCCAGCCACTTTACCCTGAACCTACCCCTGCAACCCCCCAGGGATGATACCTCCCCACCCTGCCTCTGTCCCTGCTTGGCCCCCCCCCCGTCTCTGCTTCTCCCCACCGCAGCCCCAGGCTCCCTCCCAGCTGTGTCAGTGACTCTTCTCCCTCTGGCGCCCCCCAGGGGACAAGGCCCTGGACGGCTATAGCAAAAAGAAATACGTGTGCAAACTGCTCTTCATCTTCCTGCTGGGCCATGACATTGACTTCGGGCACATGGAGGCCGTCAACCTGCTGAGCTCCAACAAGTATACGGAGAAGCAGATTGTGAGTGTGGGTGGAGCTGGGGGACTGGGGGTGCACCTGAGAGGAGCTGCGGTGGGGGAGGGCCCTGTAAGCCTGGGGGGTGGAGTGCGAAGGGTGCTGCTGAGGTGGGACTGGAGGGTGGAGGGAGGGGTGGGGCTGGGAAGGGCAGGGGAGGGGGAGGTGGGGTAGGGTGGCGATGTGGGTGACGTTGGGGAGGGAATAGACGAGGTCGAGAAGGTGGACATTGAAGGGGGAGCTGAGGGAGGGAAGGAAGAGTGGGGGCTTGGGGGGGCGGAGGGGAGGGATGGCTGGGGCTTTGGGGAGGGGGTGGGGTCTGTTCCTACTACTAGTACAGGGGGGACTGAGGTCTGATTTCTGCGGGCGCGCCTGGCGCGTGGGTCCTTGTCCCCGTCCCCCCAGGGTTACCCTGTTCATCTCGGTGCTGGTTGACTTCCAACAGCGAAGCTGATGTCCGCCTCATCGAAGCAAATCGCCATCAAGAACGACCTGGCGAGCCGCTAACCCCACCTGTCATGTGTCCTGGCCTTTTGCACTGCCATCGTGTGCCAACGTGGGCAGCGACGAGTATGGTCCGATGTGGCTTCGCTCTCGAGGTCCCGTCTTCTGTGGTAAGCCGGGTGGTGTGTGGCCCTCGGCCAGGGGGAGAGGAGGGGGAACCTCTCTGCCCATCTGACCTGCCATCTCCCCACCAGCGTACACCTCCATGGACGCGTCAAAGCGATGCGTGCCCTCTGCCTCTGCCGCCTCCTACAGACTCGCCCGACCTGGTGCCATGGTGCGAGTGGACGTTCCGCGTGGTGACCTGCTCAACGACCCAGCACTGGTATTGTCCTGCCCTGGATCCCTGCCCCTCACCGGCACATTGGGAGCATCCCGCCATCAACTGCTCCCACACGATCAGCCCTGGTACATTCTGCCCCCCCAACAATGTCCTAATCACCTGGACACATTGGTACTGTCCTGCTCAATTGCTGCCCTTATATTGACCAGCACTTCATGGTCCATTCTTGCCACCCCCCATGATCATCACATGTTTGTCATCTCGCACCCCCCCCCCCCCGTGGAAATGACCATGGTATGCCTCGCCTCGTGTATTCCGCACGATGGCATCCTTGCCCCATCCTTCTTGCTCGACCATACTGCACATGGTACGTTCCGTATCCCAACGGCCCTGCCCGTCACTAGCACATGGTATTCTCGCCACCTCACCCTTTAAGACCCAATCCATTGGTACCTTTCGCCCCAAACTTCCCACCAGTTATCCCCAATGACAGCACATGGTACCATCCCACCCAATTGTGCCCCCCCAACACTAGCACATGATACATCCTTGCCTCCCAGCCTCTTTAAAGCACTCCACAACCTCCCCACTTCACTATAAGATCTTGGTACCCGCCGCCATCCAGACCCTATTGCCGCCCCCGCGGTTGCCCCTTCCCCTCCGCAGGGTTGGTTCTACGGCCGCCGTCAGCTCTCATCACCTGCCTCTGCAAGAAGAACCTGTGATCTTCAGAGATGTGTCTCCCTGGCCGTGTCCAGGGTGAGGGGTGAGCAGGTCGGTCCGGACGCCTGGGTTCCACCCTGGCTCGGGGTGGCAGGGAGAGGGGCAGACGACACTGAGTTCCTTCCCGTCTCGGGTGTGCGGAGGAGGGCGGACTCTGGGTTCCTCCCCAGCTGTGGGCCAGGGCCGCTCATCGTGGCTGGGGGTGCCCAGATGGTTCTGGGGACTGGACCCTCGCATGTGGCCCCTGCCAGATTCGTGTCAGTCAGCCTCCAACGGACCTGCAGGATTACACCTCAGCTACTGGGTTGTGCGGCCCCATGGCTCCTTGTGAAACTCGTGCGCCCTGCTGCAGTGTCTATCCCCCCGCCAGTGGGGGCGTGACTCCCCACCCCGCACAGGAGCCTCAGGAGAGGGCAGGCTGGGGCGGGGAGAAGCCAGTGATTGCCTGGTCTCCACCTCTCGAGCTCTGGAGGAGTGGGGGCTGGGTGGGTTTAAAGCAGAGGGGCTGGGGGCCAGGACATCCTGAGTGTTCTCTCCCCAGTCTGTGGAGGTGAAGGCAAGGTCTAGGGTTAGGCCAGGGACGGTGAGCCAGGACTCGACGGGTCTCTCCGGGTTCGGTGTCTGGGGCCCCCACTCCACCTCCTGTCTGTGACCTGCAGAGGACGCAGCGGGAAGGGTGCGGCTGGGCGAGTGCCTGGAAACCTCTCTCAACAAGGCCACAGTAGCCCCCCAGTCCAAGAAGGTTTCCAACATTCCAAGGAAGGAACGTCCATCCTCTTCGGCCATCAGCTATCATCCACTACGACAGGTCGCGAGTCCCAGCGCTGCGAGCCCGCCTGCCATTTCGCCTGCCAAGGCTCGCCCACAGCTGTCCCTCGCCGTTGGAGGCACCGTGTCCCCGCAGCGAAGCCCACCTGTGTGGTAGCAGGGCTGACCAGCTTGGGCGTTCCTTGCAGACCGGAGACCAACCTGCGGTTACCTGCGCTGGGAGAGCATGTGGCACTCTGGCCAGCTCCGAGTCTCTCCACGAGGCTGTCACGCCCACATCGAGACGGTCATCAAATGCCCTCAAGGTCGGTGGAGAGGTGGGCGGGGCCCCTTGGCTGGTTGGACGCGGGGGAGAAGTGGCCGGTAGGGGCGAGTCAGGAGGTTAGTGGGTGGGCCCTGGGCATGTCCCTAGGAAGGGGAGAGCACAGGAGGGGTGGGGGGACACTGGAGGTGCCTGCCATTGGTGGGGTCAGCAGGTGGGCCCCTGGGCATGGTCCTGCGAGGGGAGGGAGCTGGCTATGGAGGGGAGGAGCCGGGGCTGGGAGGGAAGGCCCAGTGTGTGCCCCATGGTGGCACTGACCCCCCCCCCCCGCCCCGCAGACGGCGGGATGTACTGCGTGCGGCAGCGTGAGCGACCTGCTCTACGCCATGTTTGCGATCGGCACCAATGCCAAGCAGATCAGGTGTCCAGATGCTTCAGCTACTGGAGACGGCCGACTATCCATCGAGAGTGAGATCGTGAAGTAGGGCTGATCGCTGGCCTGGGCTATGGTTAGAGTGCGCGGGTGGGAGGCTGCTGATCTCTTCTGGTT
>NC_133779.1:17055445-17065097 GCF_003597395.2 Chelonoidis abingdonii | reverse complement strand
GGGGGTATGGGTCGCTGGGGGAGGTTGGGGAGGGGATGGAGGGAAGGGGGGGTGCTGGGGGCAGGGCTGTAGGGGAGAACTTCCTTAGGTGAGGGTGGGCCCTTTCTGGCCCTTTGGGAGCTGATGCCCCAGGCCGTGCAGCCCCCAGGGGTGGGTCCCCCCAGCCTGGGCCCCCCTGACCCCTCTCCCTCTCCCTCCTCAGGCCCTGCAGGCTCCCGCCTGCCACGAGAACATGGTGAAGGTCGGGGGCTACATCCTGGGGGAGTTCGGGAACCTCATTGCCGGAGACCCCCGCTCCAGGTACGGCCGGGCGGGGGCACTGGTGGTGCCTGTGGTGGGGGGAGGCCCTGGGGCTGTCGGGAGGAGCTGTGGGGCTCTCAGGGGTGCCCCCCAGCCCGTGCTGACCCCCCCTCCCCCCCGTGCCCGCAGCCCCTTGGTGCAGTTCAACCTGCTGCACTCCAAGTTCCACCTGTGCAGCGTGGCCACCCGGGCCCTGCTCCTCTCCACCTACATCAAGTTCATCAACCTCTTCCCCGAGACCAAGGGCACCATCCAGGAGGTGCTGCGCTCCGACAGCCAGATCCGCAACGCCGACGTGGAGCTGCAGCAGCGCGCCGTGGAGTACCTGAAACTCAGCTCCATCGCCAGCACCGACGTCCTGGTGAGAGCGGGGGGGGAGTGGGACACAGGGCCTGTCCCCTCTAGGGGGCGCTGGCCCTGATCCGGTCCCAGGGTGGGGACTGGCTGGCTCAGGGGTGGGGCAAGAGGCCTGTCCCTCTAGGGGGCGCTGGCCCTGATCCAGTCCCAGGGCGGGGATTGGCTGGCTCAGGGGCAGGGAATGGGGCAGGGGCATGTCCCCTCTAGGGGGCGCTGGCCCTGATCCGGTCCCAGGGCGCGGACTGCCTGGCTCAGGGGCAGGGAATGGGGCAGGGGCATGTCCCCTCTAGGGGGTGCTGGCCCTGATCCGGTCCCAGGGCGGGGACTGGCTGGCTCAGGGGTGGGGCAAGGGGCCTGTTCCCTCTAGGGGGCGCTGGCCCTGATCCGGTCCCAGGGCAGGGACTGGCTGGCTCGGGGCAGGGAAGGGGGCAGGGGCATGTCCCCTCTAGGGGGCGCTGGCCCTGATCCGGTCCCAGGCCAGGGACTGGCTGGCTCAGGGGCAGGGAATGGGGCCCGGGGTCTGTCCCCTCTAGGGGGTGCTGGCCCTGATCCAGTCCCAGGGCGGGGACTGGCTGGCTCAGGGGCAGGGAAGGGGGCAGGGGCCTGTCCCCTCTAGGGGGCGCTGGCCCTGATCCGGTCCCAGGGTGGGGACTGGCTGGCTCAGGGGCAGGGAAGGGGGCAGGGGCATGTCCCCTCCAGGGGTGCCGGTCTGGACCCAGCCCCTCTCTCCCGCCAGGCGACGGTGCTGGAGGAGATGCCGCCCTTCCCGGAGCGTGAGTCGTCCATCCTGGCCAAGCTGAAGAGGAAGAAGGGCCCCGGGGCCGGCAGCGAGCTGGACGAGGGGAAGAAGGAGCCCGGGGCGGAGCTCAACGGGGGGGTGGAGCCCACGGCCAGCACCACCGTGAGTCCCCCACAAGCCCCCAAACCCGCGTTTCTCCGCTTGGCACTGACCATCAGCCGGGAGGCCCGGGCCCTAGGCTGGCCGTGGGGTGGGAGTGGGGCCTGTCGCGGAGAGCCAGGAAGCCTGGGGTGCCTGGTATGTCTCTGTCACCCACCACCAGCAGGAGGCGCCCCACAGGTGGGAGTGACCCCCTGGCAGGATTTGGCTCTTCCCCATGCCCCCTCCCCATTTCTTCGGCTGGGCGATCTCACTCTCCCCCCTTGGCCCCCGCAGTCCACCCCCTCGCCGTCGGCTGACCTGCTGGGGCTCCGGACAGCCCCCCCTGCCAGCTCCGCTGCCCCCACCAGCGCCGGAAACCTGCTAGTGGACGTCTTCTCCGACAACACGTCTGCCACACCTGGCCTGGCTCCTGGCACCGAGGACAACTTCCTTAGGTGAGGGTGGGGCCCCAGGTGCCAGCCCCCATCCGGCCCCAGGGCGGGGATTGGCTGGTTCAGGGGGGCAGGGGTCTGTCCCCTCTAGGGGGCACCGGCTCCCATCCAGCCTCAGGGCAGGGACTGGCTGGCTCAGGGGGCAGGGAATGGGGCCCAGGGCCTGTCCCCGGTAGGGGGTGCTGGCTCCCACCCAGCCCCAGGGCAGGGACTGGGAGTCAGGACTCCTGGGTTCTCTCCCCGTCTCTGGGAAGGAAGTGGGGGCTAATGGTTAGAGCCGGGGGGAGCTAAAAATTACTGGAGCCTTATCCCTGTCTGCTTTGCTCTGCCCCTGCGTGTCCCGTGCTGCGTTCATCTGTCCGGGAACTAACCTCACACCTGCTCCGTCTTCTGGTGACTTGTCTTCTCTGCTTTCTCCCTGTCCCCCGCTGGCATCCCCCCCCCCTTGCTGCCCCCAAGCTCGGGAACAGCTGCTTCCTCCGATGACCCTGCTTTGCCCATCTCTGAAGCTGATGAGCTGCTAAACAAGTAAGAGACCACCAGGGTGGGGCTGGGTCCCGGACTCCTGGGTCCCTGGGGCGGGGCAGTCCTGGGTAGGGGCACTGCTGCCTGGTGGGAGCAGCCCCTCTGTGCAATCTCTCTGCTCCCCCCTCTGGGGCGTCAGCATGCGGTACTGGGGTGTCTCTCGCTTGGTTGTCGCACGCTAACCCCCCCGTGCCAGCTCTCACGACTGTGACTCCAGTCTGCCCCGTTGCCTCGGGCAGGGGGGCAGTCAGCCCTCGGGGGATGAAGCTCTCGGGTCCTGTGGCCACCGGTATTGTGAGTTTGCTCGTCACGCAGGCAGGCTCCTGTCAGCCACAGATGCTGGGGCTCTGGGTTGGGTGTGGGGGGAGCTGCAGGGCAGGAGTGAGAGGTACCGGCAGAGCTGGGGGGCGGGGCTGCAGGGCAGGAGTGAGAGGTACCGGCAGAGCTGGGGGGCGGGGCTGCAGGGCAGGAGTGAGAGGTACCAGCGCACGAGAGCTCGCGGGGTGTGGGGGAGCCACGCTGAGCCAGGGACAGGGCCGCTGAAGAGGTACCATATCGTTAATATAAACTCAGGGCAAGCTTGGGGAGTGTGTCGGGAGGTAGCTGCAAGAGAGGCGCAATAGGAGAGAGAGGTACCGGCAAAGGGGGTGTGGGGGAGAGTCTTTGCAACGGAGAGAAAGTGAGAATAGAGCTCTGTTAACCACGAGGCAGCACGCTGGGGTGTGAGGGGGAGCTGCAAGGGCAGGAGTGAGAACGGTACCTGGACATTCAGACCAAGCAGAAGCTGGGGGTCGTGGGGGGAGCTGACAGGGCGCAGAGAGTCGCACGGAGGTACCCAGAAAAAGGCAGAGCTGGGGGGACCGGGAGAAGGTAGGAGACTGCAGGGGCAGAGAGTGAGAGGTATACCAAATGGCAGAAGCTGGCGGGTTGGGGAGGGAGCTTGCAAGGGGCAGAATATGAAGAGGCTAGCTGGAGCAGAGCTGAGGGCGGGATGGGCGCTGCGGGGCGGGATGAGGGACCGCAGCCCTGGTGCGGGGGCTGCGGGAGCGGGAGAAAGTGAGGGCACGGCAGCGCTTAGCTCACTCCCCCGTCCCCAACCCGTGGCTAGGTTCGATGTGTAAGAAATAACGGTAGGTGCCTGATTCGAGAACAAGCTGCCTCGACATGAATTGCGGAATAGTGACAATCCGAGTTTCCGACAGACTAATGGGTGAGTGGATGGGGGCGCAGCGGACGCCCCCGCCGGCTGGGAGTGTTGTGGGGGTTATCACCCTATGTCTTTCTGGAGAGTCAAGGGGCGGTGGAGAAGTTTTGCAGGTGGTCTGAGTCTAGGCTGGCCAGGCGTGTAGAGGGCAGATTTGGAGGCCTTTTTCTCCACCAGTGCTCCGACCCGGCGCGCGGGAAGGGTTGGCTGTAGGTAACGGGGTGGCCAGAAGGGCCTCTAGGGGGATTGGGGTGGGGGCCGTGGGAAGGTAAAGATGCGGTCAGGGCCAGGGAGGGAGTTATCGGGGGATGTAGGCATGGGGTGGGTTGGGCTCTGGGAAAGAGCGGTGACTTGACGCGGCAAGGGCAAGGAGGAGGCTCCTGGTGGGAGTTGTAGTGCGTTGGGCGGGGCTGGGAAATGGAGGCACTGGGGGTTGGGTGTGGGGGGTGGGTTGGTGTTCTGGAGAGGGTGGTGACGTAGGACTCTGCGTGCCAGGTAGCAGGGAGTGGGCTTACGGACGGGGAGATAAATGTCAGAGCGTATGGCGGGGATGGGGCTTGGCAGAAGGGGCACTTGGGGGTTGGGTGTGGGGGGTGGGTTGGGCTCTGGGAGAGCTAGTGATGTAGATGTTGGCACGGGCGCAGAATGAGGGGATCTCTTGGGGACGAATGAAATGGGGCTACTCGGGAAGGGGCCAAGGAAGGGCTTCTGGGGGCCGAGCCTCATCACTCCGCTGAGACCGTTCCAGGCCGATGTAACCTAGTTTAAAGACACATATCCGGAACAAGACATCGGTAATTCAGTATTCCCACAAGCTTCACCCCGCCGACTGTCAACGCAACCCCATCTACCACGGACTCGCGAGACTGCAGAGCCTATCCTGCCCGTGGGGGAGGAGGCCCCTTGCCCATCGAGGAAAGCTGTGCCTTAGTGGCGTGGTGGTAGGGTATTCGAGGCGGGGTGAGATCCTCTGGGCATGATGGGTGGATCCCAAGGAGGCAACCACCGGGAAGCAAGAGAAGAGGGGGATTAGATCACGGGCGGGGTCCCCGAGAAATTGTGGGACACACAGGGGGGCCCTGGCCCAAAACACTCCTTTGAGATATGCGCGTCGGCACAAGCTGATCTAGCTCAGACGAAAGGCCATGGAACCCGTGATGGTGGACGGGCGGGTGGGAAGGGGAATACTGGCGGTGGCGGCGGGACGCGCAGCTCTCTCTCGCGGGGGACTCTGAGGGGGCGGATCAACTACGGGGACGAACACCCCTGCCCATCTTTAGCGGTAGCGCAATCAGCTGAACATACCAGAGAAGCGCCTGGAACCCGCTGGTGGTCAAAAGGGCGAGTGGATAGGGAAGGGTCAGAAGAGGATTGGGTGGCCGCAGCAAGTGGGGACACTGGCCCATCCTTAGCGGGCGCGTAACAAGCTGAACATGACCAGACGAAGCTGTGAGCGACCCCGCTGAGTCGAGGCGGTGGGGGGATCCTGAGCGGTGGGAGAGGGGGAATCCGGAGGGAATCTGGGGGAGGGGGGACGGCACAAAGGGGTGACCCCGGCCCATGCCTTAGCAGAGTCCAGCGCACAGCTGAAAACATCAACAGACGAAGGCAGTGACCCGCTGGTGGAGGGCAAGTGGGGCGGGGATCTGAGCGGAATTCTGGAGGGGCAGCACCAGGGGCCGACCCCAGGCCACATCCTTAGCGGACAACGGCGCAAAACGAGGTGACAGCTGCAATAGCCCTCAGCAGAACATCCAAGACGAAGGCAGTGGAGAACTATGTTCTAAGTTTGGAGGGCGGAGAGGGGGGATCTGCGCCGAGTATCTGGGGGGACAGCACAGGGGGATACCGCGTGGCCCATCCTTAGCGGAGAGCGCAGCATGAACATTACCAGGACGAACAGTGGAACCACTCCGCTGGTGGGAGGGCGAGGTCGCGGTAGTATCGGGGGAAGGATCTGGCCGGGATCTTGGGGGGCATGCTAATAGCACAGGGGAGACCTCCGGCCCATCCCTTTCGCAGGATGCCAAGCGCACCACGAGCTGACCACACATCAATCCAGAGCACGAAGCGCCCGTCGGACACCGCTGGTAAAGGACGGGATCAGACGCCCAGTGCGAGAACAGGTCTGGACGAGTCGCGTGTCTCCGCAGCGAATCCACCTGCACAGTATCAACCACATACAACAAACCACATCCGACCCCGTACACTGATTCAAGCTATACACCTGGCACACTAGAGGGGTGAAAGACACGGATTGGGCAAGACACGATATAAAAACGCGGATGTAAGACACACAAATAAACATAACAAGCAACAAGTATTACGCAAATACCACCAGTCACAAGAATCTTAACAGAGGAGAATAATCATTCTAGTAGTCACTGAAACACACGTGCTAGGGTATAGTTAGAGAACGTTCTGATGAGAAAATGTAAACTTCACAAACACATGAAGGAAAACATAGACATCACAAAGCGCACAGAACGATCCACAGCACTATTGAAAAGAACTAACAGTACCACGAGAAAACAAGACAATCAAAGAGAAAAAAGCGACACAATAGTCCAAAATCCCAGCACGCAGAGAGACTAAAGTTTAGTCGGGACACAACCAGAACCACGACACACAATAAATTATAGAGAGCATACACACACAACTAGTAAAAAAAAAGACCAAAAATCAGAAAGATAAGAAACACACTCAACATTAGCAAGTCAAAAATCAAGACCACAATCCCATTCACTGACCCAACCCTACTAATTGTCTAAATTCAAACTGAGTCGTGGTCGAACATTTAAAGAGGGAGGCTACGGCTCGCCCCAGCCTCGACACTGTTTTTTTTTTTTTAGAACATTGGCACCCCACTACACCATTCCCATAATGAGTGAAAAGCAACAAATACAAAAGGACAAGATGACGCCCATCATTCCCAGCAGAATACGTCCAAGCATCATAAACAGTACCAAAAGCATACCAAATAGTGACAAAACATAAGTCATATATTGCACACCACAAGCAGGTAATATAAAACTGATTGTGACTAAATCTAACCCAACGACCCAACACCATACCACAGACGATGTTAAGTGACACCGAATAGCAAAATGATTAAAAGTCCAGCACAAAAGTACTGATAGTACGGACGACAAGATCTAACAGCCAAATAGATGTATCCAAATCAACCAATGATAGAGTTTTATTTTCCCATGTTACTAAGGTTCCTCTCCTCAACTGGAGCCTGAGCCTACCGCGCTGTCCTTGGTCTTTCCTCTTGCTTCTACACTAGTATTGTATAAAAGTTCTTGTTTTCTTTTCATTACCATAGCTAGAGTTTGAGTTCATTTTGTGCCTTTGCACTTTCTAATCTTGCCCCTGGCATTCCTGTGTTGTTTGCCCTGTACTTCATCCTTTGTAATCTGACTTAGTTTAGCATTTTTTAATATGACTCCTTTTTATTTTGTAGGTCATCAGAATCTCGTGGTTAGCCCACAGGCATGTGTATTTCATTTTGAGCCAATTTTCTATCTTTCAACACTGCTATGTTAACTCCCCGCCATACGGAATAGACTTGACTGTTTGGACCCATTAAGTAGTGTCCTTTGTATATAAAACTGCCAAAATCTCCTCAGTTGTTATTTCCCACTCAGTCTTTGATTCCCATGGCCTTACTATCACTTCTCTGAGCTTACCAAAATCCACCTTTCTTGAAATCCATGGTCTCTATTTCTTTGCCTCTGTCTACCTTCTAACCCTTCCCTTAGAAATTGCAGACTCTATGATTGCCTGATGCACTTTCACCAAGCTTCTTCTACTTTCAAATTTCAACAAGTTCCTCCTATTTTTAAAATCACAGTCTAAACAGCTTCCCCCCCTAGTAGCTTTTTCAAACCTTCTGAAATAAAAAGTTGTCTTGCAATGCAGTCCAGGAACTTATTGGATAGTCCGTGCCCCCGGTGTTATTTTCCCCAATATCATATCTGGATAGTTGAAGTCCCCCATTACCAAACCTAAATCTTGGGCTTTGGATGAATTTTGTTAGTTGTTTAAAAAACGCCTCATCCCACCTCTTCCACATGCTTAGGTGGCTTTTGTAGTAGACTCCTGAGCAAATGACATCACTCTTGTTATTTTTACCCTCCTTTTCTCTTATCCTAACACCAGAGAACTCTCAGCTCACTTCCGTCTCCCTATGTCCATCTCCACCTCAGTCCAAGTATGTTACATTTTTAAATACTATAAGGCATACCCCTCCTCCCTTTTTCCCTGTCTATCCTTCCTGAGCAAAACTATACCATCCACACAACATTCCAATCATGTGTATTATCCCATCAAGTTTCAGTGATGCACCAACGTCATAGTTTGTATTTAATTTTATTAGAACTTCCAGTTCTTCCTGCTTAATTACCCATTACTTCCTTTTCCGCATTTGTATATAGGCATCTAAGATACTGATTTTGAATAATTGCCTCCAGTTTTTTTGCCCTGACCCTCGCTTTCTCTCTGCCAATTATAGCCCACCGTTCCCTCTTGTTTCCGACCCATCTCCCCAGTCTTCCTGTTCCCTGACTCACTTACCTGTGGGGCTTTGCTCACCTGTCCCCATCGAAACCTCAACGTTTAACAGCCCTCCTCCATTAGGTTAGCCAAGTGTGCAAAATTAGGGTCTTTCCCCTCCTCGAAAGGTGAACAACATCTCTGCCTAGCAGTCCCTTACCTGAATACCATCCTGTGGTCGAGGAAGCCAAAGCCCTCCATGGCAACACCATCTTTTGCAGCCAGGTATTCAAGCCTCCATGACGCATCTGTCTCTGCCCGGTCCCTACCTTTGACATGGAAGAATTGGGGGCTGTACACCTATAAGTGTCCGTTAATTTTAATGGAAAGATACGTCGTTTGTCGGGGTCACTCAACAGACAGCAAAATGCATGGAGAATGGAAGAAAAAAAGGAAAAAAAAGAAAAAAATAAAAGCAAGAGAAAAGAAAGCAAAGAGAACAAACAAAAAATGAAGAAAAAAAAAAGGAAAGAGATAAATTTCAACGATCACAAGACAAAAAAGAAAAGAAAAAAAGAAGGGAAAACGTTAAAAAAGAGAAAAAAGAAAAAGGAAAAAACGAAAATCAGAAGTAAAAACCAAAACAAGAAAAAAAAAAAGGAAAAGAGAGAGAGTAAAAAAAAGAAAGAAAAGAGAAAAAGCAAAGAAAAAACGGAACAAAAGAAACGAAAAAAAAAAGAAAGGAGGAGAAAAAAAAAGAAAAAAAAAGGAGTCTCTTTTGAGAAGGAGACGATGAATAAAAGTAAAAAAACAAGAAAAGAGACAAGACAGACGGAAAAAAAAAAAAAGAACTGATTCTGAAGTATTTAGACATTCTGATACACCAGAGCCATAGAGAGGGAAACCAAATGATATCACCACATCCTTCCACTGATTTGGCGTATGCATAGAAGAAACGAAGACGACGATAGAAAAGAAAAAAGAAAAAAGGACAGGGGGGGAACAAGAAACCACGGAAACAGAAAAGGGAACAGAGAGGAGGTGTGAGCCTGAGATTCTTTGGCTGCCTACCGGTTCTTTTCAGTGTAGTTTTCTTTTTTAACTATCTGGTCCTTTCTTCATGTGGTAGTTTCCCTTCTGCTTTCTGTCTAATAAGAGTCTGGTTTAGGGCCAGCCGAAAATTAATTCATAATAGGGGGGCGGGGAGTGCTTGTGCAGGCGCGGGGGGAGCCGACGATACTAGCATGTTGAGCCAGAGAAGCAGCTAAAAGCAATGCCTTACGGCTTCACCCTGGTTAAAAGCTTGCCAGTTGCCTCAGAGCAGCTGATTCAACCATGTGCTGTTCTGGAGTTCTCCATCGGCAGTCCAGTGAGGTTTGCCCAGTGAAAAGTCAGCATCAGGGACAAAGGCTGTATTTTCTTCTCGTTACTATTCTT
>NC_133779.1:17038758-17055420 GCF_003597395.2 Chelonoidis abingdonii | reverse complement strand
GGGGGGGGGTCAGGTGGGGTGGACAGGAGACAGATCGGGGGGGCAGGCAGTCTGGGGACGGGGGCCCCCAGGGCATGGCTCCAGGAATTTTTAGCCCCCCCATATGGCGCCGGGAGGGGGAGGCCTGTCTCAGTAAGCCCATTGCGGGGAAGCCCAGACGCTGTATCTCAGCCCCCATTGTGGAAGTGGGGTGGGGGGGACGCATGATCTGATACCCCCACCCCCCCACAGGCCTCAGCAGGAAGCCCAGAAGATCTTCAAAGCAAATCACCCCATGGACTCCGAGGTGACCAAGGCCAAGGTGAGGGGCTGAGTGGGGTGGGGGTCAGCGGGTGGGGCGCTGGGAGCCAGGATGCCTGGGTTCCCTTTCTGGGAGGGGAGTGGGGACTAGTGGTTAGAGCTGGAGTGCTGAGCATCAGGATTCCTGGGTTATCTTTGTGGTTGTGACTCCCTGGGGCTGTGGTGAGGGGCACCAGCCCCCCAGAGGAACCCCCCCAACACCTCTGTATAAATCCATGGCACACCCACATCTGGAATATTGCGTGCAGATGTGGTCACCCCATCTCAAAAAAGATCTATTGGAAAAGGTTCTGAAAAGGGCAACAAAAACGATTAGGGGTCTGGAGCATCTGCCACATGAGGAGAGTTTAATAAGACAAGGACTTTTCAGCTTGGAAGAGAGACGCCTAAGGGGGGCTATGACAGAGCTCTATAAAATCATGCCTGGTGTGGAGAAAGCGAATCAGGACCTGTTATTTATTTCTCCTAACACCAGAAGCAGGAGGCGCCAATGAAATGAACTGGCAGCAGGTTTAACACAAACACAAGGAAGTATTTCTTCACATGACGCACAGTTGGCCAGTGGAACTCCCTGCCACAGGATGCTGTGAAGGCCAAGACTAGAACAGGGTTCAGAAAAGACCTAGCTAGGTCCCTGGAGGACAGGTCCATCGGTGGCCATTAGCCAGGCTGGGCAGGGATGGGGTCCCAGGTCTCTGTCTGTCAGGAGCTGGGTGATGGGATGGGTCACTCGATCCCCTGTGCTGTTCGTTCCCTCGGGGGCAGCTGCCGGCAGGCAGGACCCTGGGCTGGACAGACCTTTGGTCTGACCCAGTCTGGACGCTCTGATGTTCCCCACCCCTGGTGTCTCCCCAGCTCCTGGGCTTTGGCTGCGCCCTGCTGGACAAGGTGGACCCCAACCCCGATAACTACGTAGGCGCCGGCATCATCCAGACCAAGTCGCTGCAGGTCGGCTGCCTCTTGCGGCTGGAGCCCAACGCTCAGGCCCAGGTGAGGGGACCCGGATGCTTGGGTCTGGGCTGGCGGGTAGGGCAGGGAGGAGCTGGCAACCGGGACGCAAGGCTTCTCTACTGGCTGTGGAAGGGAGTGGGGACTAGTGGTTTGGGGTAGTGTTGCAGATTTGGGTTTTGGGTAGGGCTGTCAAACGGTTACAGAAATGAATCGTGCTGTTAATAGAATCCCATTTATTTCAATATTTTTGGCTGTGTTCTACATTTTCAAATATATCGATTTCAGTTACAACCCAGAATACAGCATGTACAGGGATAACTTTCTATTTGTCTGCTTACAAGTATTTGCGCTGTAAAAAAGCGAAAGAAATAGTAGTTTTCTATTCATCTCAGACAAGTTCTGTCATGTGAGCTCTTTGTTGTGAAAGTGCAACTTACAAATGTAGAATTATGTACCAAAAAAACCTGTAGAGCCTAAAAGTCCACTCAGTCCTACTACTTGGTCAGCCAATTGCTCAGAAAAACAAGTTTGTTCACATTTACAGGAGGTGGTGCTGCTGGCTTCTTATTTACAGCATCACCTGAAAGTGAGACCAGGTGTTGACGTGGCAACGTTGTAGCCGGTGTTGCAAGATATTTACGTGTCAGATGTGCTAAAGATTAATGTCCCTTCATCTTCAACTACCATTCCAGGGGACATGCGTCCATGCTGATGATGGGTTCTGCTTGCTAACGATCCAAAGCAGAGCAGACTGACGCAGGTTCATGTTCATTGTCTGAGCCGGATGCCACCAGCAGAAGGTTGATTTTTCATTTTTGGTGGTTTTCTGTAGTTTCTGCATCAGAGTGTTGCTGTTTTAAGACTTCTGAGAGCATCTCCACACCCTGTCCAGATTGGATTTTGGACCTCACTTCCGATTCTTAAACCTTGGGTCGAGTGCTGTAGCGATCTTTAGAAATCTCACATTGTTACTTTCTTTGCATTTGGCAAATCAGCAGTGAAAATGTTCTTGAAATGAACGTGTGCTGGGTCATCATCCACGACTGCTATAAAATGAAATATATGGCAGAATGCGGGTAAAACAGAGCAGGGGCCGTACAATTCTCCTCCAAGGCGTTCAATCACAAATTTAATTAACGCATTTTTTTAACAAGCGTCGTCAGCATGGAAGCATGTCCTCTGGAACGGTGGCCGAAGCGTGAAGGGGCGTGCGAATGTTTAGCACATCTGGCACGTAAATACCTTGCGATGCCAGCTACAAAAGTGCCTTGCGAACACCTGGTCTCACTTTCAGGTGACACTGTAAATCAGGAGCCGGCAGCATCATCTCCTGTAAATGTGATCTCCTTCTTTGAGAAGGTGACAGATTACTTAGACAAAGGAAATGCGGTAGATCTAATTTACCTCGATTTCAGTAAGGCGTTTGACACGGTTCCACATGGGGAATTGTTAGTTAAATTGGAAAAGATGGGGATGAATATGAAAGAATATGAAAGTTGTAAAGGTGGATAAGGAAACTGGTTAAAGGGGAGACTCCAGCAGGTCGTACTGAACGGGTGAACGTCAGGCTGGAAGGAGACTTACTAGTGGAAGTTCCTCAGGGATCGGTTTTGGGACGCGATCTTATTTAACCCTTTTTATTACTGACCTGGCACAAAAGAGCGGGAAGTGCTAATAGTTTGCGGATGACACAAAGCTGGGGGGTATTGCTAACACACTGGAGAAAAGGACCGGGATAAACTATTCAGGAAGATCTGGACTCCACCTTGGGGTAAACTGGAGTAATAGGAAATAGGATGAAATATAATAGTGAAAAGTGCAAGGTCAGATGCACTTAGGGATTAATAATAAGAATTTTAGATATACGTTGGGGATGCATCAGTTGGAAAGCAACAGAGGAAGAAGGAACCTTGGGGTATTGGTTGATAAGCAGAGGACTATGAGCCGCCAAATGCGATAAGGCCGTTAAAAAAGCGAATGCAAGTTTTAGGGTGCATCAGGCGAGGTATTTCCAGCAAGGATAAGGAGGTGTTACGTGCCGTTTATATAGCAAGGCGCTGTTGCTGAGACCCCACCTGGAATATTGTGTGAGCAGTTCTGGTGTCCCATGTTTAAGAAGGATGAATTCAAACTGGAACAAAGGTTCAGAGACAGGGCTACTAGGATGATCCGAGGAATGGAATACCTGCCTTATGAAAGGAGACTCAAAGAGCTTGGCTTGTTTAGGGCCTGGCGCAAAAAGAAAGGCTGCGGGGGGATATGCTTGCTCTATATAAATATATCAGGGGGATTAACGTTAGGGAGGGAGAGGAATTATTTAAGCTTCGTACTAAATGTAGGCCACAAGGACAAATGGGTACAAACTGGATATTAGGAAGTTTAGACTTGAAATTAGACGAAGGTTCTAACCATTAGGGGAGTGAAGTTCTGGAAACAGCCTTCCGAGGGAAGTAGTGGGGGCAAAAGACTTATCTGGCTTTAAGACTAAGCTTGATAAGTATTAGGAGGGATGATATGATGGGATAGTTTAATTTGGGCAATTGATCTTGGATTATCAGCAGATAAGTCTGCTCAATGGTCTGTGAGGGGATGTTGGATGGGATGGGATCTGAGTTACTGCAAGAGAATTCTTTCCTGGGTGCTGGCTGGTGAGTCTTGCCCACATGCTCACAGGGTTAGCTGATCGCCATATTTGGGGTCGGGAAGGAATTTTCCTCCAGGGCGGATTGGCAGGGGCCCTGGAGGTTTTTTCGCCTTCCTCTGCTGCGTGGGGCATGGGTCACTTGCTGGTGGATTTCTCTGCAGCTTGAGGTCTTCAACCACAGTTTAGTGAGGGGAAACCACAATTTTGAGGACTTCAATAACTCAGTCATGGGTTAGGGGTTGTTATAAAAGTGGATGGGTAGGGTTCTGTGGCCTGCTTTGTGCAGGAGATCAGACTAGATGATCATATTGGTCCCTTCTGACCTACGAGTCTATAAGTCTATGAACAAACATGTTTGCCTGAGCAATTGGCTGACCACGAAGGAGGACTGAGTGGACTTGTAGGCTCTGAAGTTTTACATTTGGTTTGTTTTTGAGTGTGGTTATGTAACAAAAAGAAAAAAAAAATCTACATTTGTAAGTTGCACTTTCATGACAGAGATTGCACAACAGCACTTGTGTGAGGAACTGAAAACTTCTATTTCTTTATCATTTTTACAGTGCAAGCATGTGTAATAGATTGATTTCAGTTACAACCCAGAACACAATAGATATGAAAATACAGAAAAACATCCAAGCTATTGAATACATTTCCACTGGATTCTAGGGTTTAACAGTGCAATTCAAACTACAATTAATTTTGAAAATTGTGATTAATTTTTTGAGAGTTACTGGTGAGCGTTAACTGCAGTTAATCGACAGCCCTAGTTTTGGGGTGTGGTCAGGGGCCGTAGTATATGGTGGGGGGTATAGGAGAGCTTTGGGAGGCCGTAGGGAAGTTTGAGGGCTGGGGGCGCTGTGTTGTGGGAAGGGGTTTGGGGGGCTGAGGAGGCTGGGGGGCTGAGGGAAAGTTCAGGGGCAATTGGGGGCTGCAGGGCGGGGCCTGAGGGGCGATTCGGGGTACTGCCTGACGCTCCTCTCCCTCCCCCACCCCCAGATGTACCGCCTGACGCTGCGCACCAGCCGGGAGCCTGTCTCACGGCACCTCTGCGGGCTGCTGGCCGAGCAGTTCTGAGTCCGGGGCTGCGGCCGGCTCTGGGGGGTGTCTGCACCGAGCCCCTGCCCTGTTCTGTCGTCGTGGTAACCGTGTTCTCATTGCCTGGCCCGTGGGGGCCCAGCGCTTCGGATGGACCAAGGGGGGGGCTCCCCCTAGGCAAGCCCCCCACTTTCCCCCAGGAGGGACCCTCGGGAGCTGCCTTTCTCGGGGGGGGCAGCTCGCGCCCCTGGTTCCTGGATTAGTCGGGTTGCCCCCATTCTCGGCCTGGAGGGGCTGGAGTGTGTCTGTTTACACTAAGCCCCCCACCTTGTGAGCTCTGTGCCCCCTAAGTCCTCCCCACCTGCACAAAGAGGGAGGGAACTCAAAGGGGGGGAGCTGGGCTGCCCCACCCTGGCAGCTCAGAGCAGCTGGGGGGGTTGCAAAGGGCCCCCCCAGCCCTGACCCCCTCAACCTGGGGCTGGACCATGGGTGGGGGAGGTGTGGGGGCTGCCCTCCCCCCAAAAGGGAAGATGTTACACAAGGGGGGGGCTGCATCTCCTGCCTCTCCCCCCATGTGGAACCCAGCCCCTCTTGGCCTGAGCCCCACCTGGGGGGGCAACGGTGGAGAGGACCATGTGACTTGCCGTTGTAGGTGTTTCTAGCGTCCCGTCATCTGCGGAGCCGAGCGCGTGTATCGATCTCCATGTGACTGTAATAAACGGGGGGTCGCCCCCCCATGCCACCCCAGCCTCCTGCTGTGCTGCTGCCACCTGCGTGGAGATGGAGGAGGGAGGCTGGAGACCTCTTTCCTAGGTCCCTCTGGGGCAGGGTGGGGTGATGGCTGGGGAAGGAGGAAGCAGGTGCAGGGAGGAGTTTCCTTTTCCCCATCAGGGTGTGGGGGTGACCCCAACCTGCCCTCAGCTGAGGAACCAGCCGGTTATTTCAGCCAGTAGCCTCCAAGCAGAGCGGGTGACGCGTGGGAGTTGTGTTTTCTGGAGTACTTTGTATTCACAGGGTGTGTGCCTTAGTTTCCCCATGTGCTGCATGATTAACTAGGGGGTGGGGACAAGGTGGCATGAGGCTTCCTGAGGGCAGATCTCCTCCAGCTTCCACAAATCCTCCAGTGCAGGGCCCCCGTACCCCACTTGTGGGGCTAGTCTCCTAGCAGGGTGGGGCCTTCCAAGCAGGTCATCCTGGGGTCTTTCGCGTACCCCAAAAGCTTCAGGGCTCAGTTCACACTTGAGCAGCATAAAGCAGGGCACCAATCTGGAGTCCTGTTCCCTGCGGCTCGGAGTCTCCCTACTTACCCCATGGGGGTCTTCCTGCCTCTCCGCTCCCCATCTCCAGTCCATGCTTCGGCTGGCCTGCCTGGCCCTCTCCTTCCCTCTGCCAGTCCTCCACCGCCTGTCGCCTCAGCTCATCTCCTGTGGGCCCAGGCTCAGCAGCCCCACTGCTGGACAGGAAGCTGGGTCTTGGGGATGCCCTGCTGCTGCTCCAAGCCCCTTTTGTAGCCCTGGTGGGGTCTGGAACCTGCCCCTGGGGCTGATCATCCTTCTCCAGCCATACCTTATAACAATCCCACGGCTGCCACCACCTGTCGCGAGTTTGGTGTTTCTGACCAGCTCTGAATCGGTCCCTCTTCAATGCGGACACGCTGTCACTGGGGGAAGCCTCCTGGGATTAATCACTGAGCCTTGCACACCCCTGCTAACAGCATGAGCGCCCCCCAAGGGTAGCAGCATGGGGGTTTATCGTCTGGAACACAGTGTGGAAAATTCTTCGTTAGCAGTGAAAGCAGGAAGTTACAGCCAAGTCCAGCTGGGTGCTGTGTGAGCCCAGAGCGTCTCTCCCCTGCCCCAGCCCAGAACCGTCTCACCAGCAGCCCCTAGTCCACACGCAGCCCCGCCCCCCCCAGACCCTCCTCAGTCGGGGACCAGACCGGGTCCCCAGGTCTCCCCTCCTGCCCAGCTGGCTTCCGGCACAGGGCCAGGGTCATCAGTTGCTAGGACACGTCACCAGCCCCCCCCCCCCCCCGGCCCCCCCCCCCCCCCGGGTATCTGGATTCTTCTGCAAAGAAAACACATTTTCCCCTTCTCCTTACTCAGGTACATAGGGGAAACTGAGGCACGCACCCACCTAAAGAGGGAAATGACAGCCGTGCAGTGCAAGTGTTATTTACTTATAACCCAAGAACCAGGGCTCATCTAATGAAATTACTAGGCAGCAGGTTGGAAAAGCAAAGGAAGTATTTCCTTCCCCCAGCCTGTGGAATTCCCTGCCACAGGATGCTGTGAAGGCCAAGACTAGAACAGGGTTCAGAAAAGACCTAGATAAGTCCCTGGAGGACAGGTCCATCGGTGGCCATTAGCCAGGCTGGGCAAGGATGGGGTCTGTGGCCGCTGTTTGCCAGGAGCTGGGGCTGGGCGCCGGGTGGATCACTCAGCGATCGTCTCCGGCAGGACACAAGGCTGGATGGACCAATGGTTGGACCCACTCTGGCTGCTCTTCTGCGCACACGATAATCCTACAAAATAGCCCGAAGAAATCCCCTTTCGTCCCCCGAGGCGGAACCCAGGCGTCCGGGCCGGCGTCTCAGCAGGTGGTGTCCCCGGTGAGGCGCTGCAGGGCGCGGGTGGCCAGGGGCCGCAAGGCGAAGGTGGGCACGTGGGGCGCCAGGAGCAGGAAGAGCTGGTGCTGGGGGGTGTGGATGGCGTAGGCCTTGTGCGTGGCGCTCACCACGTAGCAGTGCCGGGCGTGGTGCGGGAAGCCGGCCTGGAATGGCTCCTGGGGGGGGGCTGCCAGACATGGAGGGGTTAGGGTTGGGAGAGGTCCCAGGTGGGTTTGAGACCCCTCTTCCCTGGGCTCTCCCCTTGCCCCCCACTCTCCTCGCCACCCCACTCACCTGGGCTGCCCTCCCAGGGGAAGTAGCGGGCGGCGACCAGGGCGTAGAAGTGGCGCAGGGCGCGGGCGCAGCGCCTGGGGGACAGCGCTGTGGGAAGGAGGGAAGACACTGAGAGGGGGCTGGACCTGGCCCCTGGGAGGGCGTGTACCCACTCCCCAGATGCACTGGGGATGCTGGGCTGGGCTGGGGGGCAGGACCTACCCTCTCCCCCAGCTGGGTCGGGGGGCAGGACCTACCCTCCCCAAGGGCTGGGTTGGGGGTCAGGACGTACCCTCCCCCACCGATCCTGGGGGCTGCATTGAGCTCTGGCTGCTCCTCTGCTCCCGATGGATCAACAGGAACCTGAGAAAAAGAGGAGTGGGGTGGGGTGGGGTGGGGGGCCGGGGGCTCCACTGGCTGGGCCCTTCTGGGGTGCCCAGGCTGCAGCCCCCCATAGCACCCCCTGGCCATCCCCCCTTCCCCCGCAACACCTGCCGTAGGTCCCCTCCAGTGCCCCGTTCCCCCGATCCCGCAGGCACTCACGCTAGGACTCCGGGGGGTAGTGTGGTGCCGTGGGGCAGGCCGTGGGGCTGGGGGCTGACACACGCCTGCAGTGGCTCCAGCAGGGGCTTCCAGAACCGTGGCACCAGCTGGGGGCACAGGGGAGAAGGAGTTAAATGTGCTGGGGCCCCCCTGGCAGGTGGGGGGCCCAGCCCCACTCCCCCTCTAGGGGGCACAGGATGCCACCTGCCCCCCACACCCACCTCGGTCTCCACCGTGTGCAGGGCAGGGCTGGGCCCACAGATCAGGCAAGCCTCCAGGCCGGGCAGCAGCTGGCAGGTGAGGAGCCGGTGGGGGACCTGGGGAGGCAGCGTTGTCAGACAGAGACCCCTGGCCCCCCAGCCCAGCCCCTCTGTGCCCCCCTGACAGACCCCTGGCATCCAAACTTCTCCCTTGTCGCTGCCAGCCCCCCTGCCAACCCCCCATCCTGGCCAGCCCCGAAACCCCCACCCCCACCCCATCCACTTCCCCGTGTGCTCACCGTGGGGCTGCCGTGGGGCAGGTAGATGGGGTAGTCCCGTGCCGTGTGGGGGGGCAGCAAGCCCACCAGCCAGCTCAGCAGCAGCAGCTCCTGAGGGGCCAATTGCCACCAGGGCTCTGTGGCCAGCGCCAGCCGGCCCCCAGCCACCAGGCAGCCAAAGCGGCTCTCGGCCGCGGCCACGAAGGCTTCCAGGCACTCCTGGTGCACAGGGAGAAAAGCAGGGAGGGGGGTCAGGGGGTGGTGGCCCTTCCCCAGGAGCCTCCCACCCCCAGTTGGGGAGCCCCCCAATCCTGCTCCCCCTGCTCCCCACTGCTCTGAACCGCAAGAACCTGGGGGCAGAACTCGCCCCCATGAGATCCCTCCAGGGTTCCCCATACCCAGGGCAGGGGATGGTCGGAGGGGTCCCCAGAGGGTCTCTTATTCCCAGGTTGCTGTGGGGGGGTCTCACCTGCAGGGCGGCGCCGTGGGGCACAGGGACACACTCCACACACTGTGTCAGGTCCCCGCTCCGCTCCAGGGAGGCCAGGAAGCTGTCAATCAGCTTGTAGCAGGCCTGGGGGAAGTGGGGGGCTGGTGAGGCTGGGATCGGCCAGGCGGGGTGGGGGCTGCAGGGTTCAGCCCCCCCAACTGCTGTGGGTCAGCCCCATGTCCTCTGTCTGTCCCCAGATATGGGGGCAGGATGTCACACCACAGGCTGGGACTGCTACCCCACAATGCAGGCCACTCCCATGCCCTGTGGGGCCAAGGCTGGTGGGCAGCCCCCCTCCAGCCCAGTCTCCCCCTCCCAGAGCCCAGGCTCCAGGGGTCCCAGCCCCCCCCTGGGCCCAGGCTCAGGGGGTTCCTGTCTCCCACCCTGGGGCCCAAGCTCAGGGGTCCTAGTCTCCCCCACCCCAGAGCCCAAGTCCCCACTCTCCCCCCACCCCAGGGCCCTGGCTCAGGGGGCCCCAGTTTCCCCCCACCCAGGGCCCAGGCTTGGGGGGGCCCCAATCTCCTCCCCTGGGACTCAGGCTTGGGGGGGTTCCAGTCTCCCCCAAGGCTCAGGCGGTCCCTGTCTCGTGCCCCCAGGGCCCAGGCTCAGGGTGCCCCAGTCTCCCCTGGGGCCCAAGTCCCACTCTCCCCCCCTGGGGCTCAGGTTCAGGGGGGTCATCTTGTGTGGCCCCACTCTCCACCCCAGGGCCCATGCTCAGGGGCACCCCAATCCCCCCACTCACCCTCAGGTCCTTTTTGAGGCGTTCAATGTTGCGGACGTTCACCAGCTCCTCCAAGCCCAGGATTAGCACCTGGAATGAGTCCCCAGATTGGTCAGTCGTGTCCTCCCCCCCCCCCCCCGACTCCCAGCACAGGGCTGGGCAGAGAGCCGGGGGAGCGGGGAGTATCTGGGGCAATTCCTGGCCTCCTGGCATGTTTCAGGGCCCACTGGGGTAAAACCAGGATCTGCGGGAAAGGGTCAATTCCCCTCCCCCTGCTCCACGCCCCAAAGGGTGGCGGATCCACTGATGGGCATCATGGAGAGAGGGACACAGGACTGGGGTGACCATGTGTGGGGGAGACTGCATGGGGGGACAGGAGAGGTAGGTGGGTTCAGCAGGGGGATCATAGAGGGAAGGGCACAGGACCCAGGGCACAGCATGTGCAGGGCTGGGGGGTGAGGACATAAGAACGGTCACCGAAGGGTCCCTTTGTAACTGCTCGCGGGACTCTCCTGAGTCATTCTGTGTTGTCTGCAAACTCGGCCACCTCCCCCGTACCCCATTCCCAGCCCCTTTTTCACAGGCTTTCTGAAAGTCTAAGGACGCTGGCTCCCCCTTGTCCACGTGTCAACCCCCTGGAGGAATTCTAATAGATCGGTGAGGCGTGATTTTCCTTTCCAAAAGCCAACACATCACGTCTGTCTCTGTCTGACCATGCTGTTCTTCACCACGGTTTTAACCACCTTGCCCGGTACTGAAGTTGGGCTCATCGGCCTGGAATTGCCAGGATCACCCCGGGACCTTTTTTAAAAATCGGCATTACATGAGCTCCCCTCCAGCCATCTGGGCCAGAGGCTGAGTTAAGCGATTGGTGACACACCCCAGTGACTAGCTCAGCAATGTCATATCTGAGTTCCTGCCGAACTCTTGGGTGATTCCCAGCCGGGCCTAGGGACTTATTCCTGGTTAATTTATCACTTTGTTCCCCAAATCTCCTCTACCGACGCCTCAGTCTGGGGCGTTCCTCAGATCTGTCACCCAAAAAACATGGCTCAGGTTTGGAAGTCGGCCTCCCATCCTCTGCAGTGGAGACTGACACAAATAATGCATTTGGCTTCTCCGCAATGGCCTTGTCTTCCTTGAGTGCTCCCTTAGCACCTCGATTGGCATCCTGCTCCCAGAGCATTTCACAGTCCCCTGGGGGGGCACATGCAGGGAGGGGGGTTCGGGGTGGTGGTGGCAGGGGCTCACCATTGCGCTGAAGGTGTTGTCCAGCAGGCGCCCCAGGGCAAAGTCGCTGGCTCCTTCCTCCGACGACAGGACGATAAGGGTGATGCTGGAAAAGTTGGGGTGATGCTGGGACTCATGGGGGGGCAGCTGCTCCCCACTCCACCCCCCTGCCTTAGGGGACCAATCCCCAGCCCCCCACTCTGAGGGCCAGCATCTCCTGCTACTGGACTTCCAGGGCCCTCAGCTCCCAGCCTGCCCCCGCCACCCTCTGCCCCCTTACCTGTTGTGGAAGACCCTCCACACCACATGGGTGTTTGCGGTGCAGGCTGCCATCAGCAGGACGTCCAGGTTCGCCCCGAACATGTGCACCCCATTCAGGGAGCCGATCACCGAGAAGGGTAGCTGGGGAGGTGTGTGGGGGGGAAGGAGCATCACTCAAAGGGAATGGGCCAGAAAGCCAGAACTCCTGGGTTCTCTCGGCTCTGGAAGGGGAGTGGGGTCTACTGGCTAGAGCAGGGGGAGGCTGGGAGCCAGGACACCTGGGTTCACTCCCTGACGTGATTGGTTCTGAGAGGTAATTAGCATTTGGGGGTGGGAGTATTTCTAGGGGGGACACAGCTCTTCCCCCCAAACCTAATCTCTTTCCTTCCTATAACCCCCTGCCCCCCACACTCTAGGGTTAGGGGGCACCAGCCCCACAGGGTGGGGTGGGGGCAGGGCCTCACCTGGTGCCTGGAGGGAGCCCCCATGCTGCGGCAGAACAGGGGGACCCCGCTGCTGGCTGTGAGGCAGAGCAGGGTGATGGAGCCCCCCTCCTCCCCCATGGCCCCTCTCCCCAGGGGGCCCAGCCCTGGGCACCCCCTAAACTCTGTCCCCAGGGGCCTGCAGGCCCCGCCCTCTCATCCGGCCACGCCCACTCCCAGGTCCCGCCCCTCGCCTTGCTGGGGCCCCGCCCCTCCTCCGGCCCCGCCCACTCACCGGTCCTGCCCCTTTCCTTGCTGGGCCCCGCCCACTCACAGGCCCCGCCCCTCCTCCGGCCCCGCCCACTCACAGCTCTCTCGCCTCGCCTTGCAAGGGCCCCGCCCCTCCGAAGCCCCGCCCTTGCCGTTGCGGCCCCGCCCTCGCCTTTCGCTGGGCCGTGGCCTCCCAAGCCTAAAACCTTCTCAGTCTCCACGCGCCTCTCCCAGCATCCCCCCCTCCCGCTTCCCGGCCCCGCCCACGCGCCGCTTCCCCTCCCCCAGCCCAAGCCGCTGCTGCGGCTTCAGCCCCGGGCCGGCAGCCATCTTGGAGTCCGTGCTGCCGGGCGGAGCGATGCGCTGGTACCAAGGTACGGCTGGCGGGCGGGACCGGGCGGGGCAGAAGAGCCAAGCTTCCGGTGGGGCGGGGCCATGGCCGGACAGTGGCAGGGGAGGTGAGGAAGCGCTTGGGGGGCGCTGGACCTCGCGGGTTCGGGCAGAGGGGGCAGGGGGTTTTGGGGGCGGTGTGGGCGGAAGGGTTGGGGAGGGGACCCGGGGGTTCCGGGGCGGTTGTGGGCGGAGTTGGTGGGAGGGGCAGGGGGTTGGGGCAGTTGTGTGGGGGCGGAGGTTGGGTGAGGGGCAGGGGGGTTTGGGCGCGTGTGGGCGGATGTTTGAGAGGGGGCAGGTCGGGGTTCGGGGCGGGTGTGGGGCGGTAGTTGGGGGAGGGGGCAGGTTCGGGGTTCGGGGGCGGTGTGGGGCGAGGTTTGGGGAGGGGGCAGGGGGGTTTGGGCGGTGTGTGGGCGGAGTGTGGGGGAGGGGACCCGGGGTTCCGGGGCGGTGTGGGGCGAGGTTGGGGAGGCGGGCGGGGGGGTTTGGGGGCGGGTGGGGCGGAGGTTTGGGGAGAGGGGCAGGTCGGGGTTCAGGGGAGGGGGGCAGGTCAGGGTGCGCGGGAGGTTCGGGGGACGGGGATACGTTCCCCGCCCCCCCGACAGCGTCTCTCCCCCCAGCGGCTGTGGGGCTCGGGGCGCCCAGGGGGCGATGGTGGTGCCGGGGCTGGAGCTGCCCGCGCAGGCCGTGGCCGGGATGGTGGCCGACGTGGTGTTCGTCATCGAGGGCACGGCCAACCTGGGGCCCTACTTCGAGTCTCTGCGCAAGCATTACCTGCTGCCCGCCATCGAGTGCGTCCGCCGACACCCCCCAGCATGTGCCCCTCTCCGCCCCCCAGCCGGCCGGCCCCGGCGTGTGTCTCCCCCCGGCCGGCCCCAGTGTGTCCCTGTCACCCCCCCAGCCAGCCATCCAGCCCCCACATCCTCTCTCATCTCCCCTGGCCCTCGCTGGGGGCAACCGCCCCCTATCTCCCCCCATGTGCAGGTTCCCTTGCCCTTAATCCCATATCCTCGCAGGACCTCCTGTGCCCCTCTCTGTCCCCTCCTGAATGGACAGCCTGCCCCGTTCCCCAGTCCTCCAGGCATGTACTTGCCATGAGGAGCCTCCCCCGCATTTTCCCTCGACCCCAAGCAGCTGGTCCCTCCGCGACTGAGCCCCACTCCCAGCTTGGAGGGGAGGCTCCAGGGAAACTGGGGGGGCAGCCTTGGCATCCCCAGCCCCATTTCCCCTCGGGGGGGGTCTGATGGGGATATTCTCCTTGTGTCCCCCCAGGTACTTCAACGGCGGCCCCCCAGCTGAGACAGACTTCGGGGGAGACGTGAGTGGGCTCCATCCCCCCTGTTCAGCAGTATCCAGGGCTGTGGGGCACTCCTCCATCTTCCCCACATGCAGTGGGGCCTGGGGGGTGCCCCTCATTGTATCCAAATCCCCTTGTGCATGGTAGAGTTTGAGAGGTGAGGCTGGGGCAGTTTGTAGGTTGCCCCCCATCTCACCCTATGCTCCCTTCTGGTGATTGGGTTTGCGAGGGGCTGGGCAGGTTTGTGGGGCTTCCCTTGAACTCCCCTAGTCCCGCTGTGGAGGGTGTGGGTAGTGGGTGTCAGGCCACCCTGATCTCACCCTGGTTCTGTTCAGGTGGGTGGGTTGGGGGGTGTCAGGGCCCTTTCGGATCTCATCCCCCCTCTCCCTGTTAGTATGGGGGCACCCAGTACAGCCTGGTGGTGTTCAACACAGTGGACTGCGCCCCGGAGTCTTATGTGCAGTGTCACGCCCCCACCAGCAGCGCCTACGAGTTCGTTACCTGGCTGGACGGCATCCAGTGAGTGGGGGGGGCATGCAGTGGGGGGGCGAGGGGAGGGGCATGCAGTGGTGGGGCGAGGGGAGGGGAGAGAGGCAGATCTTCCTTGGGGTTGGGGGGAAGTGCCATGCTGCTCATGGGGAAATGTCTCCTTAGACAGATACAAGCCAGGACTCCTGGGTTCTCTCCCTGACCCTGGGAGGGGAGTGGGAGCTGGTGGGTTAGAGCAGGGGGGCTGGGAGCCAGGACTCCTGGGTTTTCTCCCTGGCCCTGGGGGGGGAGTGGGTTCCTGTGGGTCAGAGCAGGACTCCTGGGTGAAGGCGGTGTCCTGGGGGCCTCACTTGGCTCCATGTCCCTCCCGTGCAGGTTTGTGGGGGGTGGCGGTGAGAGCTGCAGCCTCATTGCCGAGGGGCTCAGCACGGCCCTGCAGCTCTTCGACGACTTCAAGAAGATGAGGGAGCAGATGTGAGTGTGGGGCGGAGGCGGGGAGCCCGGGATGGCGGGCGGTGGGTGTCCCTGCGGGGGTGGGGGGGGATTCCAGCTCTGGGGCTGGAGGCTCAGGGCGGGCACCCCTGGGGCGCTGGATGGGGTCAGAGACTCGGCGCTCCGGGCTGCGTTCCCCAGCTTACACCATGCTGTGCTGCATGCTGGGAAGTGGAGGCTCCATGGCATCTTCCCCCCCACACCCCGTCTGTCTCCCCCCTCCCCTCCTGCAGAGGCCAGACCCACAAGGTCTGCATCCTGATCTGCAACTCGCCCCCCTACCTGCTGCCGGCCGTGGAGAGCACCACCTACTCCGGCTACACCACCGAGAACCTGGTGCAGAAGATCGGAGAGGTAAGTGGGGGGGCGGGAGCCTGGATGCCTGGGTTCTCCCCAGTTCTGGGAGGGGAGTGGGGTCTAGAGCTTAGTGCGGAGCAGGGGCGGGGGGCTGGGAGCCAGGGCTCCTGGGTTCTTTCCCACCTCTAGGAGTGGGGTCTAGTGCTTAGAGCAGAGGGGGCTGGGAGCCAGGACTCCTGGGCTCTTGCCCAGCTGTGGAAGGGGAGTGGGGTCCAGTGGTTGGGGGGGCGGGCAGCATGTCTGGGAACCAGAACGCCTGGGTTCTCTCCCTGTTCCTCCGCCTCCACTCACCCCGTCCGTCCCCTCCCCAGCGAGGGATCCACTTCTCCGTTGTGTCCCCCCGCAAGCTGCCGGCGCTCCGGGCGCTCTTTGACAAGGCCACGCCTGGCGGGATGCTGGAGGCCCAGCCCAAAGACTTCAGCCAGGATCCCCGGCACATGATCCTCATCCGCGGCATGGTGCTGCCGGGTAAGGGGGTGGGGGGCGATGGAGGGGGGCTAGGCCAGGGGAGGGCCACGGGACCCCTCCCTGCAGGTGGCCATGGGGGCAGAGGAGACAGCCTGGAGCCGCGGAGCCGGGAGCAGGACGCCCCGGCGGGAGGGGGCAGAGAAGAGCCGTGAAGCTGACGAACGGGGCAGAGTCCAGGAGCCGCAGCAGGTGGGGGGAGAACCGTGGGCCGAGCGGGTCTGAGCCAGCACATGGCAGCCCTGCGCGGGCAGCCGGCGCTTCCCGAGGGGCTTGGCAGCGGGCAGAGCGGGGGTGGCTGCGGGCGTGGGGCTGGGGGGAGCCACGGGACGGATCCAGCCTGGTACCCAGCCAGGGGAGGGTTCCCTGGGGCCGGCGCCAGTGCGATCGTGGGGCCCCGTCTGAGCTGGAAACTAGGAATCTGTATGACCCCAGAGGTCACACTGGGGTCATCCCTTCTGGGTGGGGGTCAGAGGTCATGCTGGGGTCACCCGTTCCCAGCAGAGGGTCGGAGGTCATGCTGGGGTCACCCCCTCCTGGCAGGGAGCCAGAGGTCTGCCTGATGTCCCACCCAGGGGTTGGGGCGCATTGGGTGGTGCCGGCTTCTCCTGGCTGCTGACCTGTCTCCCATCCCCCAGTAGGTGGCAGCGCAGCCTCTGGTGCCATCCAGCCCAAGCAGGCGGTGCCCCAACCGCAGCTCCCCACCGCGCCCCCGCAGCACCCGCCGGCCCCACAGCAGCCCCTGCCGCCCGCCTCCCAGCCCTACCAGGTACGTCCCCCCGGTGGGGTCCCGGCCCTGCCTCCCAGGTACGTCCCCCCCGGGGGTGTCCCAGCCCTGCTTCCCAGCCCTACCAGGTACGTCCCCCCCGGGGGTGTCCCAGCCCTGCTTCCCAGCCCTACCAGGTACGTCCCCCCCGGGGGTGTCCCAGCCCTGCTTCCCAGCCCT
>NC_133779.1:17033181-17037106 GCF_003597395.2 Chelonoidis abingdonii | reverse complement strand
CGGATCCTGACTGCTCTCCCCCTCCCCCCGGCAGTCACCCCGCTGAACGCCTTGCAGACGCCCTTCAGCCAGGCACCCGCGCAGCCGCTCCCTGCCGGCTCTGTCCCAGCCATGGCCCCCAAGCTGCCGCCCTCCTCCCAACCCAGCCTGGTGTCGACCGTCACCACCGGCTCCAGCCTGCTGACCCAGCCGCCCGGCCAGCCCCCCTCACAGCCCGGGGCCCCAGCCATGGTACGTGCAGCCCCACGGGGCCTCTATGAACTTTGCTCACCAGCCACGTTACCCGTTCGCTACTACTTTGGATGTGACTGCGATGGGTCCCCTCGGGGTGCCACCTGGAACTGGGGTACCACTGAGCCCTCCCCACTCCCCCGACCCACCAGCTTGGCTGCACGTTCCCCCTCATTCGCACAGGAAGGGACCCACCCAGCTGCAGGCTCTCCACTCACCACTTCATCTTCCAGCGCTTGCTCACGTCCACGAGGTGTGTGCACTCGCCACGTGCGCCGGTGCCGGAAGCTTGTCCCTCAGCCGTATCTGTAGGGGAGAGGCAGTGGCGCCCACGTGACGTGGTATAAGGGGTGCCACCGGCTCCCCCACCCTCACTTCCTTCTTGCTGGAAATGCTGGCAGCGGGGAAGGAGGATGAGGATGGGTCGTGGAATGGACGTGAGCACCACATCTTGAAGAACACCCGTTAGGGAACTGGGAACTGACTTCTTCCCAGCATGGGGCCCCGGAGCAGAACCGAGGGAGACTTTTCGAGTGATACCTCATCAGACAGATTCGGCCCAAAACATCCCCTCATTCCATGACTGTGGTGAATAAGGGATGCCAGGGTGTCACCCCCAAAAGACCCTGCTGCCAGCTCAGCCTTTAGTATCTAACCCTAAAGGTTTCATTAGAGAGGAGTTAGCAGTCAGAGTGCTCTGATCCGTTCACGTGGGGTCACGGAGTGTGCGGGAGTCAGGGCCCTGGACTCCCCACTTCCGCTGATTCACAGGGACTCTCAGCCGGCTGATTAGCCGACAGGAACAGCCCAAAACAGAGCTTGTGGGTACAGAGAACAGGACCCCTCACTCAGGGCCATCTTGGGGGGTGAGGAGCCCAGACCCAGGTTGTGCGCCTCCCCACCGTCTTCCCAGCTCGAAACTAACACCCTCTCCAGCCCCTCCTCTGGCCTTTGTTTTTTCTCTGGGCCAGGAGGCCACCTGATCTCTTTGTTCTCCAGCCCCTTCAGTTGGCACCTTTCAGGGGAGGGGCCCAGGCCATCAGGAGACAGGGTGTCGGCCATTCTCTATGCAGGCAGCATCACCCCGGCCCTCTAGGGCTCTGAAACAATCACACACCCTTACCCCACCACCTAAGAAATGCAAAGGGGAAACTGAGGCATCCACACAGCATTCAGAGAAAACATTAAGAACATTCCCACTTCGTCACACGTGGTTCAGAGTCCGTCTAGCAGGCCCTTAGCCGTACCGGGGACTTGGCTGGCTTGTCGAGTCCTTCTGGGACACAGCTGAGGCTTGACCCTGGCGGTCGGTCCGTCCACTGGTGCAGCCGCGACTCCGGAGATGAGCCGCAGGATCGAAGACAAAACGGAGAAGATGCAGCTGCCTTTTTATATCCTTTGTAATGTGGCCTTTGTTTCCTCTGTCCCACACGAAAGCTTTGCAGGACGTGGCCTGGGAGAGTCGCCTGTGCTTGGGAGTGTCCCTGCATGTCCCCCTGACCCCTAGTGTAGCCCCAGGCTTCTCTCAGTGGGTTCATTGTGCGGCTGATGGGCCAGCAGGCCAGGCGGCGCCAAGGCCAGGCTAGGGGTAGCGCTCAGACACGCACGTGTATCGGTCGCCGTACAGTAACACATGCGAGCGTATCGTATTTCGCAGCTTAGCACTTTCCCACTGATATACCAGCACATATCTAGGGCGACTCTTTGCCCTTTTCTCATATTGATAGCCACAATATTATCAACAGTCAGCCAGGGAGTGGGGTGCGGGGCCTGTCCCTTCCGGGGGTGCCGGCTCCCATCCCACCCCAGGGTGGGGACTGGCTGGCTCGGGGGGGCAGGGAGTGGGGTACGGGATCTGTCCCCTCCGGGGGCACCGGCTCCCATCCGGCCCCAGGGCAGGGACTGGCTGGCTCGGGGGCAGGGAGTGGGGTGCAGGGCCTGTCCCCTCTGGGGAGCGCTGGGTCCCACCTAGCCCCAGGGAAGGGAATGGCTGGCTCTGGGGGGCAGGGAGTGGGGAGCGGGGCCTGTCCACTCCAGGGAGCGCTGACTCCCATGAGGCCCCAGGGCAGGGACTGGCTGGCTCTGGGGAGCAGGGAGTGGGGTGCGGGGCCTGTCCCCTCTAGGGGGTGCCAGGTCCCATCCGGCCCCAGGGCAGGGACTGTCTGGCTCTGGGGGGCAGGGAGAGGGGTGCGGGCCCTGTCCCCTCTAGGGGGCGCTGGCTCCCATCCGGCCCCAGGGCGGGAACTGTCTGGTTCTGGGGGGCAGGGAATGGGGAACGGGGTCTCTAGGGGACAGGCTGGTTCAGGGGGCACCTGGGCTGGGTCTGACTGTGCTATCCCTCCCCCAGCCTAGCAGTGTGGCCCCCAGCGGTGTGAGTGTGACCCCCCCGGCGGCCCCCCAGCTGGGGGCGGCCCAGCTGTCCGGAGCCCAGCAGTCGGTCACCAACAAGGTGCTGGCCTGGAATGGGGTGCTGGAGTGGCAGGAGGTGAGAGCCCGCCCCTGGGGGGGTGGGGGGAAGCCATGACCTGGCCCCTCTGATTCCTCCTTCCCCCCAATATTTGCAGAAGCCCAAACCAGCCTCGGTGGATTCCAGCACCAAACTGACCCGGTCGCTGCCCTGCCAGGTGTACGTCAACCCCGGGGAGAACCTGTGAGTGCTGGGGGTCTAACCCCGGGGATGAAAACCTGGTGAGTGATGGGGGGCGGGGGGGGGGGGTGAGAGTATGGATATGGTCAGGGGTGTGGCTGGGGGCGGGTAATGCCTGGAGGTGCCTTTCCCCAGTCACTGACTCCTTCCCCCCCCCAGGAAAACGGATCAGTGGCCGCAAAAGTTGATCATGCAGCTCATCCCGCAGCAGTTGTTGGTAAGAGGGGGGTGGGGGGCTGGGTCTCTAACCACCCCCTCCACCGCTGGCCGTGAGGAGCCAGGGCTGGGCTGGGTCTCTAACCCCCACTCTCCCCGCAGACCACGCTGGGCCCCCTGTTCCGCAATTCCCGCATGGTGCAATTCCACTTCACCAACAAGGACCTGGAGTCGCTCAAGGGGCTTTACCGCATCATGGGCAACGGCTTCGTAAGGCTGGGACCACCCTGGGGCCCCCCCACCTCCCTGGGACCCCCCCAGCCCCACTGCATCATAGGCAACGGCTTCGCGAGGCTGGGACCCCCCTGGGGTCTCCTCCACCTCCCCGGGACCCCCCCAGCCCCACTGCATCATGGGCAATGGCTTCGTGAGGCTGGGACCCCCCTGGGGCCCCCCACCTCCTCCGGGACCCCCCCAGCACCACTGCATCATGGGCAACAGCTTTGTAAAGCTGGGACTCCCCTGGGGCCCCCCCACCTCCCCAGGACCCCCCCAGCCCCACCATGTCATGGGCAACGGCTTCACGAGGCTCGGACCCCCCAGTGGGAGTCTGGCCACTGGCATCTGGCCACCCACCCAGCCCAGAACACCCCAGCACTGGGATGGGCTCCGTGAGTATTTACCCCCTGCTGCCCCCCAAGCCCTACTTTTGGGAGTGGGGTCAGGCTGGAGGTGGGGTCTCTATGGGGGCGTGGCCTGACTCACTGCTGTGTGCCCTCCCTCCCCCTACACCATGCCCTGTGAGGGGGCAGGGCCTGACATGGCACCCCCGCAGGTGGGCTGTGAGGGGGTGGGGCCTGTCCTGGGGGCGGGCTCTGATGCGGTGCCCCC
>NC_133779.1:17025270-17032312 GCF_003597395.2 Chelonoidis abingdonii | reverse complement strand
GGGAGCTGAGCCAACACCCCGCACTCCCCTCGGCCTTCTTATGGGTTGCCCCTTCCGAAGGCCCCCGCCCGCTCCGCCCACCTCAGGAATGGGGAGGGGGAGGACCTGAGCAGAGGAGACATGGGGGACCTGGCTCCACTGGGGTGAAGGTGGGCCCATCAGGGGCTCAGGGCTGGCGCTTATGGGGCGTCACGGGGGGCTCAGTGGATGGCTTCTGCTGGGGGGGTTGCGTACCAGACTGCTGCGTTGAGATGGGGGCTGCCGGGGAGGAGCGGGTGCTATGGGGGTGCCAGTGTGGGGCAGGGGGTTACTCACAGCTGTCTGGCTGAGCAGAAAGGCTGCGGGCTGAGGTTGGCACCGGGTCATGGGTCGCACGAGGGCCCCCCCTGCGTGGCCTGTGGCCCACCCTGGGGGGGCCAGGTGGCCGGGGGGCTGGGGGGCAAGCTGGGGCCGCCTGCTGCTGCGTGGCTGCGCCTGTGACTGGTGCACCGAGCTAGCAACTGAGGCGGGGGAGAGGGTCAGACCCATTCCCAGCCCCCAGAGGTCTGAGTCCTCTCCCCTCCTGCAGACAACTAGGGCTGAGGACAAACCACCCACACCCTCCCAGTGAGCCCAGTCCATGTAGGAGATCCCCAGCAGTGGCGTGTGCTAGAGAGGACACCCCCCCCCCCCCCAGCGAAAACTTCACCAGACTTTGCTGCCGCTGCGTCGTACATAAGATGGGGCCCGGTGGGGAGCGCACCTGTGGCCGGCACTGGGTGACATGAAGCTTGCGCAGCATGGGGGGGCTAATAACCGAGCCGGACCCCAACCCCATCTGGATCTCAGCGCTGTCCAGCAGGCAGCACCTCCTCCCGCCATCCAACACCACCCATCACATCAGCCACCCTCTACACATGCCCGCAAGCCTAGACAGCCACCCTCACCGCTGCATTGCTGCCCCCCCCGGGCCCCAGACAGCGCCCCTGAGCCCTGCATGCTGCCCCCCCGGCCCCAGACAGCACCCCAGCCCAGACACCTTGCCCCTTCTGGACCCCAGATCATGCGCACCCTCAGCTCCGGCTATTTGCTGCCCCCCCAGACCCAGAACAGCGCCTGCCCTCAGCCTGGACACTGCCCCCGCCCCCAATGACAGTGCCCCCCCTCAGCCTGGCACAGTGCCAACCTCCTGGACCCAAGACGCACCCCAGTCCGGCACGCTGCCCCCTCGGCCCCCGACAGGTGCCCCCCTCAGCCTGCACACAACTGCCCCTCCTGTCGACCCCCCAGCCGCACGCTCTCCCCCAGACACCGCCCCACCCCGCACGCTGCCCCCCCGGCCCAGACACGGCCCCCAACCAGCACGCTGCCCCCCCGAGCCCCAGACAGCGCCCCCCAACCGGCATCCGCTGCCCCGCCGCCCGGGCCACAAGATCAGCGCCCGCCAACCGGCAGCCTGCCCCCCATCGGCAACAGGACAAGCGCCCCACCGCGGCAACGTGCCCCCCCAGGCCAGCAACCACCCGATCAGCTGCTTCCAGCCCCCGTGCCCACCTGGCACAACTGCCCCATCATCGGGACCCCAGACAGCACCACCCCAGCCGGCACGTGCCCCCCCGGCCCCATTACAGCGCCCTCCAACCCAGCACGCCTGCCCCCCCGGGCCCAGACAGCGCCCCCAACCCGGCAGCTTGCCCCCTCCTGGACCCCAGGTACAGCGCTGCCCTCAGCCTGGTAGCTGCGCCGACGAGGCGCCAGCCCAGACAGCTGCGCCCCCAGCCCGGCACGCTGCCACTCCCAGGACCCCGACAGTCACCCCTACCCTAGTGTGCATCGTGCCCCCCAGGACCACAGACAGTGCCCCCTCAGACTGGCCACTGCCCCCTCCTGGCCCAGGACAGCACCCAGCCCAGCACGCTTGCGCCCAGACCCCGGATCAGCACCCCTCCAGCCCGGCACGCTTGCCCCCCAGGCCCCAGACCAGCACCCCAGCCCGGCACGCTGCCCCCAGCGACCCCAATGACAGCGCACCCCTTAGCTGGCATGTCATGCCTCGTGGCCCCGACATGCGGCCCCCCTCCCCTCGCCTGGCCACGCGCCCCCCCAGGACCCCAGACAGTGCCCCCCCCTCAGCCTGGCAGCTGCACCTCTCGACCCCAGACAGCACCAGCCCTCTAGCCTGGTAACGGACTTCCCCCAGTGATCCACCAGCCCCCCAGTCCTGCCTGCTCCCGCACTCACCCCTGAGACACGCACCGCCCTCAGCCCTGGCACGCTGCCCCCCAGGGACCCCAGACTAGTGCCCACTCAGCTGGCACCACTTGCCCTCCCCGGCCCGACAGTGTCCCCCCTCAGCCATGGCAACAACTGCCCCCATCCTGGACAGACAGCACCCCAGCCGCGCGGCAACGCTGCCCCCCCGGCCCCAGACAGTGCCCCCCGGCCCATGACAGGCGCCCCAACCCGGCACGCTGCCCCCTCCCGGGCCTGCCAGACGCGCCCGCCCAAACCCGACACGTCTGGCCCCTCCCCGGGCCCAGACAGGCGCCCCCATTCCCGGACGGCCCCCCAGGACACCAGACAGGCACCCCTACCCCTAGCCTGGCACGTGCCCCTCCGAGACCCCAAGGACAGCGCCCTCATGCCTGGGCACAACTGCCCTCCTGGCCCTAAGACAAGCATCCCCCAGCCCGCATAACGCGCTGCCCCCCCGGCCCCAGACAGGCCCATCCAGCCGGCACGCTGCCCCCCAGGACCCCAGATAGTGCCCCAGCCGCATGGCTGCCCCCCTCCCAGCTCAGACAGCACCCCTAACCCCAGCCTGGGCAAACGTGCCCCTCTGACCCCAACAGTGCCCCCCCTCAATTTAGCCGGCAACCTGCCCCCTACCAGGACCTCCAGACAGCACCACCCGTCCCAATCGTATCCGCCCCGGCCCCAGATAGATGCCACCCCATCCTGGCACACTCCCCGGCCCAGACAGCCCCCCACCTGGCAACTCTAGTCATACAAAGCAGTGACCGACGCGCCCCCTGGGCCCACAGAAAATCTCCAGGCTCAGAGAGTGACCCCCACCGCCTGGCACATGTGCCCCCGGGCCCCAACAGCACCCCCCACACCTGGCATGCTGCTGCCCCCCACCCAGCAGGGAAGGGTGAGTTCAGGGTGGGGGCACAGGGCTCAGTTATGGGGGTTCAGGAGATGATCAGGGTGAGTTCCAGGGTCGTAAGAGGCTAACAGCCCCCCCCCGGTTTGTTTACAGCCCCAGCCCGGAGTCCCGCAGTCACAGCAGCCTTTGCACCACCTGCAGCAGGCGTCCCAGGGGCTGCTGCCTCATCAGGCCATGGGGCAGGCTATGGGGCAGCAGCCGCTGCAGCTCCCTGGCCAGCCACTCATGCACCAGGCGCCTGGGCAGCAATGGCCAGGCCAGATGGCCCCGCGGGCCCCACTGCCAGGTAAGGGGGGGGGGGGGTCAGGATCTGAACACACCCACCCCCATCCCAGGGCTTGGTGAGGGGCACCTATGTATCCCGCCCCCTCAGCATCTCTCTCCTCTCCCCAGGTCAGATGCTGATGCCCCCAGGGCCCCGCGGCCCAGGCCCCCAGCCTGGCCTGCAGCAGGTGCAGCCGCCCAGTGTCATGGAAGACGACATCCTCATGGACCTGATCTGAGAGCAGCGCCCCCCACGTGTGTGGGGGTGCTGCAGCTGTCAATAAACCTGCTGTCCCTGCCCCCCCTCCGCTGCCTGTGCTGTACCCCCCTCGCCCCCCTCCAGGGATGGAACACAGGAGTCCGGGCTTCCTGCCCCTCCCTGAGGGCGTTGGCTGTTGCTCAGAGAGCTGTGCATTGAATCAGGCCACGCCCCCAGGACAGGCTCCACCCCTTGCAGGGCACCACACCTCCAGAGAGACTCCGCCCTCAAAGGTGGGAGGGGGGCAAACGCTCTGGGCTGGGAGGGTAAAGCGGTGCTGGTGGCCAGACTCCCTGGGGGGTGGGGGTCTGCGCCCTTCCCCCCCCCCCACTTCCTGCGATGCACCAGGACTCTCAGCCGGCCGGTAACAGGAACCACCCAAAACAGCTTGTGGGTACAGACCAGGATCCCCTTTAGTTAGGTCCAGCGGGGGGCCCCTCCCCCAGCCTGTGTATCCTCTGTCCAGTTCCCTGAGCAGAGATGGCACCTGGCCTCCAACCAGCCCCCCCGTCCCCCCCTCCGGTACAATCCCTTCCCCAATGCAGCCAGTCCCAGCAAACCTCCCCTCGTCACTGCTCCCACCCCAGCAAAAACATTCCCACTGTGTGTGTGGGGGGGGGGGGGGGTCAGAGCAGGAGAAATCCTTGTGTGCTCCCCCCCTTCTGTCTTCTCGCAAGAGATAGGTCCTTCCCCCCTCCAGCACCGAGCAAGGCGAAGCCCACAGGGAAACTGAGGCACAGAACAGCCTCTTGGAAGGGGGTGGGTAGGCTCCATCTCTCCCCCCAACAGACAGCAGGAGGCGGGGGCCCTGCTCTCTCTTTATTGAGGTGCTGCTGCAGGGGGCGGGCGCAGCTCAGCCCTCGGAGAACTGGCGGTACAGCGCCTCCTGGCGGGCGTCGGCGAAGCGCGGCACAAAGTGAACGCGCAGGATCTGGGCAAAGCCCTCGCTCAGCGACGGCTCCACAAACTTACTCCTGGGGGGAGAGGGAGGCAAGGGGTTAACAGGGGGAACTGCCTCCCCCGCCCCCCCAGCCAGGCCCTCCCACCCCCACACTCACTTGTAGCTGTTCAGCACAACATCTGTGACCGAGACGTGGCCCGAGGCTGTCAGGTCCCGGAACTGGAAACAGAAATGAGCTCCTGTCACGGGGGGGGGGCAGGGAATGGGGTGTGGGGCCTGTCCCCTCTAGGGGACACCAGCCCCCATCTGGCCATGGGGCAGGGACTGGGGCACGGGGCCTGTCCCCTCCAGGGGACTCCGGCTCCCATCTGGCTGGCTCAGGGACTGGGGCAGGGGCCTGTCCCCTCTAGGGGGTGCTGGCTCCCCCTAGCCCCAGGGCAGGGACTGGGGCGCAGGGCCTGTCCCCTCCAGGGGCGCTGCTCACCCGGTTGTTGTGCTTGGCCTGCTCCAGGGTGGCGGTGAAGAGGAAGCAGCGGCAGGGGACCCCGGCGTCCTGGGCACATTCAATGTACCTGAGAGGGAGGCAGAAGAGATGGGGGGAGGGGAAGACAGGAGTTCTCCCCCCCTCCCCCGCGCCCCGTGGGACCCCCCGTACCTACGGCGAGACTCGGGGTCAGGGTTGGTGTTGTCCACGGCTGCACTCTTCCCCTGGCGCAGTGCCGCCGCCACCAGCGCCACACACTTCTGCCAGGAACCCAGCGTGTCCTGGGGGGAAGGGGGAAGGTTAATGGGGGGAGCCCAGCCCCCGCTGGTGGGGGGGGGGTGCAGCCCACCGGCCCCCCTTACCCGGTTGGCGTAGGCGTAACCGGCCGGCACCAGCTGGCTCTTCAGGAAGGTCGACTTGCCTGCTGGGGGGCGGGGGTGAGAAAAGAGGGGGAGTCAGTGCTGGGGGGCAGGGAGGGGTGATTGGGGGGTGTGTCAGATTTCACCTGCCTGGGAGGCCCACGGCCACCCCAGCTCGGGCGTGGCGGGACAACCAGGCAGCTCGTGAGGGGTCGTTAGAGCGGGCCCTTGGGTGTCAGTTCCCGCTGAGGTTAGAGAATGGGGGGTTAGACAGACCCAAGCCACGGGGTGAGGGGAAACCCTGTGGTGTTGATGAGAGTCTCAGGGGGGGGGCACTCATCTCGGGTCAAGGGGGCAGGTGGTGTAGGGGGCAGTTGTGCCTCATCCAGGAAAACTTCCTCGGGGGTTGTAAGACTCGGAACTCAGAGATTCAGGGCAAACTGGGGGGACAGGGAGAGACCAGGTCAGGTGGGAAGTAGTGGTGAGGGGTGAGCAGGAAGGGGCTAGTGGCACGGGCCACATAGAGTGTGTGGGGGACAATGGGCTGTGAGGGGGTGATGAGAGATTGGTTGGGGAACGAGAGTGTTGGTGGTCAGGGGATGTGGGCTATGGTGTGGGAAAGGCGGTCAGAGAGAGTGGGGTGGGGCTGAGGTACTGGAGGGGGGCCGGACGAGGGGTGGGGGAACCTGAAGGGCGGGCCAATGCAGGGGGTACCGAACGGTCCACTCGCAGGAGAAATCATATCTTCTTGTGTCACCAGGAGTACCAGATGGGGGGCGATCCGGGAACCTGACTGATAAGAGGATACGGTAAGGAATGGGGGATGTAGAGGTTGAGATCAGCCCTGCTTGCCCACCACAGCAGACATGGCCTGACAGCTGGAAACCCCCACCACTGCCCCACACCCGCCCCAACACCACCGCCATTGTGGAGGATGACGGGTCGGGAGTGAGTGAACGAAGCAGGGGTATCCTAGTGATTGTTCCCTTACTGAACACTTGTGCCTCAGTTCCTAGCGTGGGTGTGTATGGGAGGGCAGCAGTAGGGGTCGTTGCTGGCAGGGTTCTAGTGACTCACTGTACATGCAAGGCATGGGAATGGGGGACCCAAGTGATAGGTGACCTGAGAGAGTGCCCCAAGCCGAGGTCAGCGGAGGGCTCTGCTGATGGAATCTTGACGGACAAGGGAAGGTTGTCAGGGCATGTATGGGGGAGGTGATACGAATAGGAGCCAGCTGGAGGGGGAGGGATATGGGGCCTCAGGTGAGGAGGAGGACGTGCCGAGAGACCGGAGGTATAGGGCCTCAGGTGGAAGGGGGTAGAAGGAGGGCCCAGACTGGGGAAGGGGGCTGCGGGAGGGTACCAGGCCCAGCATGGAGGGGCTAGGGAGGAGATTGGCTGAGCTGGAAGGAAGGGATAGAGGCCATGACGGGTACGGACGGCTGCGGGTGATTGGTATGATAACAGGGACCCAGCTAGGAAGGACGGGGGCTGAGGGGAGAATACGGCGGTGAGACGGGGGCGGAAGGGAGGTCGTTGTGGGAAGGGGATACAGGGGCCGAGCATGAGAGAGAAGAGGGGCTGTAAATGTGGAGGGAGTATGGGCAAGCTGGGGATCTCTCTTCATT
>NC_133779.1:17019933-17024595 GCF_003597395.2 Chelonoidis abingdonii | reverse complement strand
TGCCCCACCCCATGCCCTGCCCCTTCCATGGGACCCTGCCAAAGATCCTGTCCCACCCCTCCCCTAGACCACGCCCATGCCCCACCCCTTCCCTGAGACCACACCATGTGCCCTGGCCCTTGCCCAAGACCACACCCACAGGCACCACCCCTGCAGCTCCCATTGGCAGCAGTTCCTGGCCAATTGGTGCTGTGGAGTCGGGGTTTGCTGTGGGGTAAGAGCGGACAAGACTCTACCTTAGCTCTGCTGCAAGGGGCCCCTAGGCCTTTTTCAATCGCCTGGGGCCCTGAGCAATTACCCCCTTTGCCCCCCACATTGGCAGGCCTGCCCCCCAACCCGCCTCTGGCGGTACCTTCTCACACAGATACTCCCACATGCCCACAAGTGGTTTACGGTAGATCCCGGTTCCAGTTGCCACGAACACCTGGGGGGCAGAATGGGGCAAGGTGGGGGGGGCATCACATTCTGGGATGGGCATAGATGCCCTCCCACTGCTCCCCACATCCTATGGGGGACACCTCCTGAGACACAAACAAACAGAGCTCCCACCTGTCACCCCTCCCCATCGGAGGGGGTCACCCAGGGCATGGAGGGGCAGTCGAGTGGGGCCCTGCTTAGAGATCTTTCCTTGCCCCCAACCCCCCATCAGTACTGGGAGGGGCCCCAGGATTTGGTGCCTGCAGCCCCCCTACCTGCACAGGAACCCCCAGTCGCTCCACCACGGCTTCCGCCTTCGCTTTGAAGACCTCAGGGCGCAACCGCCCCCGGCTGATCCCCAGCTGGTTGGTGAAGATCACAATCTGGGGGGTGGAGGGAGGGGGACACAGGTCAGGGGACAGGCAGAGTGGGGGGGTTCCGGGGGAAGGGGGGAAAACGAACCTTGTACCCCTCATTCTGCAGCTGCTTCAGCTTCCGGGGCACCTCAGTGTACAAAATCCTGGGGGGAAGACACAGGAGTTACCCCAAAACACCTTCAATTCCCCACACACACCCCCTTGGCTTCCCCCAGCCCTGCCGGTGCCCCTCACTCCGGACCCGCAGCCCCTGCCCCCCAAGCCCTGCTGGTGCCCCTCACTCCCGACCCGCAGCCCCTGCCCCCCCACACCCATGCTGGTGCCCCTCACTCCCAACCCACAGCCCCTGATAGCACAGCCCTGACGCCCCCCAGCCCTGCCAGTGCCCCTTGCTCCCGACCCGCAGCCCCTGCACTCACCTCCAGTCATCGGGGCTGGTAGGAAAAACCTTCCCAGACTTGGTCGTGATGATGGTTCCATCCAGGTCAAACCCAGCGACCTGCAGAGACAGCGAGGGGACCCATCCCCCGTCAGAGGAATGGGCCCATCCGTTCCCCCCCCGTCAGAGGAATGGGCCCACCTGCCACCCCCCTGTTCCAGCAATGGAACCATTTGTGCCCCCGCCCCTCCCATCAGAGCAATGGATCCTCGCAATGTCCTGCCACCCCCCCAATAATAGACCCATTTGCTGCCCCCCCCATTACATCAATGGACCCATCTGCCCCCTCCCCCATCACAGCAATGGATCCTCCTGCTCTGGGCCTGGCTGCCCCTGACAGTGGTGGGCAGTTCCCCAGGCTGTCCTGCCAGCCAGGTACCTTGGCGCTGGGCACCACACCCTCCTTGGTGAAGACCAGCAGCTTGCCATGCTCCTCCCAGGAGTCTCTGGGGTTGGGGGGCAGCCCCAAGGCACCCCCGTGGGGCAGGCAGGGTGCCCCACCCTTTGCCCGCTCAGCGCTGGCTGCTGTCTCCTGCAGCTGGCGCAGCTTTGTGGCAACGGCAGAGTCCTCCTCCTCGGGGGGACTGGGGGCCTTCGGCCTCTTGGGGGGCCGCCCCTCATCGCCCTCCCCTGGCAGGTGGCGCTTGGGGCTGAAGAAATCCAGCAGGCTCCGGCGGGGGGACTGGGGGGCCGGCAGGAAGCGCAGAGTGTAGGGGTACCGCCCGTTCACCAGCCACAACGTCTGCCCCTCCTGCAGCGTGCTGCTGTCGCCTGGCTGCAGCTGCAGCTCCTCCACCGACGTGGGGTTCACACCCCGCTGCAAAACAAGGGGGGACTGAGTGCAGGAGGGCTCTCCCAAGAACCACACCGGCACCGCACCCCAGAGGGGGCTGCATCTTGGTGCTGGGCGAGGGGTCCCAGAGAACCTCCCTGGCACCCCACCCCAGGGGGGGCTGCATCTCAGTGCTGGGCGAGGGGGCTCCAGAAAATCATCCCGGCCCCCCACCCCAAGGGGGGTACATCTCCAACCCAGCTTGGGCCTTCCCGGGTACCCAGCCCCCTGCATCCCATCCCGGGGGCTGCATCTTGGTGCTGGGCAAGGGGTCTCCAGAGACCATTCCCGCGCCCCACCCCAGAGGGGGCGGCATCTCCGTGCTAGGTGAGGGGTCCCCAGAGAACCACCCCCATGCCCCACCCCAGAGGGGGTGGCATCTTTGGTGCTCGGCAAGGGGTCTCCAGAGACCAACCCCGCGCCCCACCCCAGAGGGGGTGGCATCTCGGTGCTGGGTGAGGGGTCCCCAGAGAACCACCCCAGTGCCCCACCCTAGGGGGGCTGCATCTCGGTGCTGTGAGGGATCCCCAGATACCTAGGCACTGCACCCCACCCCAGGGGGGGGGCATCTCCAACCGGGCTTGGGCCAACCCATGTACCCAGCCCCCTGTGCCCCACCCCAGAGAGGCTGCATCCCAGCACTGGGCGAGGGGTCTCCGTGTACCCAGCCCCCACACAGCTTCCCCCTCACCTGGGTGACTCTCACAGCTCGGTGTTTGTAGTCAGCCAGTAACTCCACTGCAAGAAGGAGGAAGGAGAGTGAGAGATGAGTGAAGGGGAAAGTGGGGCCCCCCCTTCACCCCCCTACCCAGTGACGCAGGCAGGGCCCCATCCTGGCACAGCCCATGGGGGTGGCTCGTCGGGGGAGCTGGTCTGGGGGGCACCGGGTCCCACCTTGCGTCCGGGAGCATTTCTTATCCACCACACGCGTGCGGGGGCCCCTGCCCAGCACCACGGGGACCCCGTCGGGCAGGGCCACGGGCTCGTGCCGCCCGTCCCCGCTCACCAGCGAGCACTGCATGGCGCCAGCACCTGGGCACGGGACACAAGGGGGGAGGGAGTCAGGCTCAGATGCCCCCGCCCCGGGCTGCGCCGCCGCACCCCCATCTCCCCCCAGCCACACCCCCCGGGCTGCGCCGCCCGGTGTCCCCCCTTTCCCGTCCCCCCGGAAGTGGCTCCTATCCGCACCCAGCGAGGGGGGCGGCCCCTGTGTCCAGGGGAACCGCGGTGTCGGGGGGGAGGGGGCGGTCCGGACCCCCGGTCCGGGACCGTCTCAAAAACCTCGGGAACTTCCGGCGAAAGGGGCACTTCCGACGGGAGCAACCGCCACTGCCGCCCGGCGCCGCGCGCGAGGCCTCGCGCCGCGCGTTCCGGGGAACTTTGGTTCCTAGGCCGGGGAGGGGGCGGGGCTCCTCAGACGGGGGCGGAGCCTCCCCATCCCATCCCACGTGACCCGCCCCCGAAAGGGGCCCAGGCCCCAGTGAGAATGGGAGTACAGGGGTGGCGGGGGGGACGGTAGAGTTGCAGGGTTCAGGGGTGCACATTTCAGGGTGCAGGCTTGGGGGAAGCAGTTTGAAGGAGGTTCAGATCTGGGGGTGCAACTTTTGGTTACAGGTTTGGGGGGCTGCTGTTCAGGGGGCTCTGATTTGGGTGAGCTGTTTTGTTTAGGGGGTGCAGCTTGAGGTGCCAGGTCATGGGGTGCAGTATGAGTGGTGTCCCCCCCCCCCCCCCCCCCCCCCCAGCATTTCACCACCCGTAAGATCCCTTTGGGCCGCCATGTCCAGGGACGGACGCAGCAGCGAGGGCAGGAGGCTGTCGAGTTTGAGGGGGGACAAGGGGTAGAGCCAGTAGGGTGCAGAGGGGAGACACCTGGAGCCCCAGCCCCGGCGTTTGGGCACCCCAGCTACAGCATCACCCCCTGTGTTAGAGCATTAACCCCTCCCCCAGCACCGCAGCTCTGCCCATCACCCCATGGGGAGAGAATGGGGGCACCTGGCATGGGGGAATGGGGGAACCTAGAATGGGGGACGCAGAGCCCCAGGCATGGGAGGATGGAGGAACCCAGCATCGGGGGCACACTTGGTCCCTGGCACGAGGGAGGGATTAAGGAGGTTCCAGGGAGTCCCTGGGATAGAGGGGGGGTCGGGAGGGAGCACCCAGAGAGTTGGGGGGATGAGCTCAGGCAACGGAAACGCCGATGCACATGCCCCCCCCGCAGTTTAGGGGGCAGATCTAGGGGTCCAGTATTTAGGGGGCAGCTTTGGGGGTGTTGATTTGGGGGGCAGGTCTAGGGGTGCCTGTTGTGGGGAAAGGGGCAGACAGGAAATCTGGGGGGATGGGGAGTCGGTTCTGGAGATGATCCCCCCCATCCATGCATATTTGACTCCTGGGTTCCTGGCCCTGCGGGAGTGGGGAGGGAGGAACAGGGACGGGACATTCCTCCTTAGTCCCTCTGCTGTGTGCAGGGGAGGGGTATGGAACCCTAGATGTGGAGGGGGGGTCCCCAGGTATCCCCCCCTGCAATGCCCCTGATACCCCACCCCACTCAACCTGAGCTGGCCTGCTCCCCACATCCACCTCCCCTCCCTCCCTGCCCC
>NC_133779.1:17017079-17018732 GCF_003597395.2 Chelonoidis abingdonii | reverse complement strand
GTGCCCTGACCCCTGGGTTCGCAGTGGGGTGTGTGGGGGAGTCCATGGTGCCCCGACTTCTAGGTTCACAGCGGGATGTGGAGGGGAGTCCATGGTGCCCGGATGCCTGGGTTCGCAGTGGGGTGTGTGGGGCAGTCCACGGTGCCCGGATGCCTGGGTTCACAGCAGGGTGTGGGGGGGAGTCCATGGTGCCCGGATGCCTGGGTTCACAGTGGGGTGTGTGGGGCAGTCCACGGTGCCCGGATGCCTGGGTTCGCAGCAGGGTGTGTGGGGGAGTCCATGGTGCCCTGACCCCTGGGTTCGCAGTGGGGTGTGTGGGGGAGTCCATGGTGCCCGGACGCCTGGGTTCGCAGCGGGGTGTTGGGGGGAGTCCATGGTGCCCAGATGCCTGGGTTCACAGCAGGGTGTGGGGGGGAGTCCATGGTGCCCTGACCCCTGGGTTCGCAGTGGGGTGTGTGGGGGAGTCCATGGTGCCCCGACTTCTAGGTTCACAGCAGGGTGTGGAGGGGAGTCCATGGTGCCCGGATGCCTGGGTTCGCAGTGGGGTGTGTGGGGCAGTCCACGGTGCCCGGATGCCTGGGTTCACAGCAGAGTGTGAGGGGGAGTCCATGGTGCCCGGATGCCTAGGTTCACAGTGGGGTGTGGGGGGGAGTCCATGGTGCCCGGATGCCTGGGTTCGCAGTGGGGTGTGTGGGGCAGTCCATGGTGCCCCGACCCCTGGGTTCACAGCGGGGTGTGGGGGGGAGTCCATGGTGCCCCGATCCCTGGGTTTGCAGCGGTGGGTGTTGTAGACTCCAGCCCCCCAGGACAGGCTGTGGTGCCCGGACACCTGGGTTCACAGCTGGGTGTTGATTCTCCACAGCCAACGTCCTCCCTCGCTGGGGTTGGGGAGGGTCAGTCTGGGGGCGACAGACAGATTCAGGACACGGAGCTGCAATACCAGGGCAAGCCTGGGGGGGCGCAGCGCCCCACCGTCACCAGCCAGCCCCAGTGCGGGGGGGGGGGGTAATTATCTCCTTCATTGCCCCCCCTCCCTAGTGGGCTGTGGCTTGTTTCTTGGGGGAGGGGTGGAATCCGGGAACTCCTTGTGGAGGGAGGACAGCTGGGGGGGGCACACCCCAGCATCAGGGGAGGGGCCCCATAGGGACCACTGGGGGGAGGCAGGGGGTGATTGGGGGTCAAGGGAAGGGGGGTCCCATGGGGAGAGTGGGGCAGTGCAGGGGGAAGGGAGGGGGCACCCTATGAGGGGGAGCCCAGAGCAATGGAGGTGGTTAGTGCTGGGGAGCAGGGGGCACTGGGGGGATACAAGGGCAGGGGAGTGAATGGGGGGGTCACTCACCCTTTTTGAGCATGGGGGGGGCAGGGCGGTTCTTCCCCAGGTCGCTCTGAGCCAGGGTGTCCATCATCCAGCAGAGGGCGCTGGTGAACTTCTCCATCTGGGGGGGGAGCGGGGCAGGCGCTGAGGACCCTGCAGCCCCTCCCCCCAGGGTCCCCCCCACCTCAGCCATCTCCCCCTTCCTCTGGACCCCTCAGCCCCCCTCTGCCACTCCCCATTCCCCTCCTGACCCCCCAACATGACCCCTCCTGACCCCCCCACCTCTGCCATTTCCCCCAGGACCCGCCCTGCTTCAGCTGACCCCCCCAGACCCATCA
>NC_133779.1:16975641-17016366 GCF_003597395.2 Chelonoidis abingdonii | reverse complement strand
AGCAGCTGGGTGTCCTGCTCCGGGGACAGGTCCCGAGCTGGGGACCCAGGCGTCCGTGGCCGAGGGCGGGGGTGGGAAGGCAGACATGTGAAAAGCAGACGGGGGCCAGCAGGCCCGAGGTGCGGCGGCCAAGTCCAGCCCCATATCAACTTGGTGACCCCCGGCCCTGCTTCCTGCTCCCCACCCCTCGCACTACTGCTCTGACCCTTCCCTGACCCCTGCAAGGAGCCCTCCCCTGCAAGGCGCGACCCCCCAGATCTACCCCTCCAGCCCTTGTCCCTGCCCCACAGAGCACTGCCCCTGGTCCAGCCCCTCCCCTGCAAGGCGCGACCTCCCAGATCTATCCCTCCAGCCCTTGTCCCTGCCCCACAGAGCACTGCCCCTGGTCCTGCCCCCCCGGCACTCACCGAAGTGGCGGCTCTTGGCAGAGCCCCCCCGGGCCCGGTGGAGCAGCAGCTGGCGCAGGTGGCTGATGATGATGAAGGGGGGGGGCAGCGCCGGCCGGTTGTGATACTCCAGGATCAGGCTGTAACGCTGCGACTTCCAGTAGGTGTCGCTGTTGCCCTGCACTTTGGCAAAGGTGTAACTGCGGGGGGAGGGGCTATCAGACGGGCGGGGGGCAAAGGACACAAGGCTGCCCCCACCCCCACCAGGCCCTTGCACACTCATCAGCTTGCCCTCTGCACACACTAGTGCACTGGGGCCTCACACACTCAGCACACCCTCTACACACTAGTGCACTAGGGCCTTGCACACTCATCAGCTCACCCTTTGCATGCACTGAGGCCTTGCACACTCATCAAGCTCACCCGTATCAGGTGCTAGTGCACTGGGGCCTTGCGCACTCATCCATTCCCCTTCTGCATGCACTAGTGCTCCAGGGCTTCACACGCAGGTCAGTTCTGCCTCTGCAGATGTGCGTGCATTGGAACCTTGCATGCTCATCAGCTCACTCTCTGCACATGCTACTGCACCGAGGCCTTGCACGCTCCTCATCTCCCGCTCCACACTCATTTGTGCACTGGGCCCTTGCACACTCATCAAGTATCCATCCTCCTGTTCTAATACACTGGCACCACTCACTAGTCACTCATTCTCCTCGCACTAGTGCCCAGCGCTTCCCATGCTCGCCACACGCACTCATACACCTGACCCCTTGCACGTATCTTAATGCACGGTCCACGTACCCCAATGCATCCTGCCCCTTGCACGCTTAGCAGCTCACTGCCCCCCCACGGGGCCCCCACCAGGCAGTACCTGAACATGGCGATGAGCAGGTTGAGGAGCAGGATGTTGGCGACCAGGAGGAAGATGACGAGGAGAATCAGCACCAGCCAGTTGGCATAGGTGTTCGTGCAGGGCTCGGCCTGCTCCATCAGGATCTCCACCGGGTTGTCCGTGCAGTTCGACGCCGCGATCAGCGCCGCTGGGGGCGGGGGGGAGGTATGTGTCTGTGAGCCAGCCCATCCCCTGCCATGGGGCCAGATCGGAGCTGGTGCCCCCTAGAGGGGAAAAGCCCCACACCCCATTCCCTGCCCCCCTAAGACAGCCAGTCCCTGCCCCAGGACCGGAGGGAGCCAGCGCCCCATAGAGGGGACAGGCCCCGCACCCCATTCCCTGCCCCCCTGAGCCAGCCAGTCCCTGACCCGGGGCCAGGTGGGAGCCAGCGCCCCCTAGAGGGGACAGGCCCTGCACCCCATTCTCTGCCCCCTGAGCCAGCCAGTCCCTGCCCCAGGGCCGGATGGGAGCCAGCACCCCCTAGAGGGGACAGGCCCCTGCCCCATTTCCTGCCCCCCTGAGCCAGCCAGTCCCTGCCCCGGGGCCGGGTGGGAGCCGGCACCCCATAGAGAGGACAGGCCCCGCACCCCATTCCCTGCCCCCCTGAGCCAGCCAGTCCCTGCAATGGGGCCGGGTGGGAGCCGGCACCCCATAGAGGGGACAGGCCCTGCACCCCATTCCCTGCCCCCCTGAGCCAGCCAGTCCCTGCCCTGGGGCTGGGTGGGAGCAGGCGCCCCATAGAGGGGACAGGCCCCGCACCCCATTCCCTGCCCCCCTGAGCCAGACAGTCCCCACCCCGAGGCTAGGGGGGAGCCACGCCCCGCACCATCGATCTCGTTGAGCGGGATCTGGCCGAAGATCTGCAGATAGGGCCGGTAGAAGACGCGGCGGAAGATCCAGGCCAGGCGCTGGTCACTGGGGTGCAGCAGCCCCTCGGTCGTCACCCCGTAGGCCACCAGCCAGACAGCCAGGAAGAAGAGGAAGAGGAAGACGTCCTTCATCTGTTGGGGGGGGAGCATGAGCCCTGGGATGGGACCCCCCCAACCCCCCACATCTCCCTCCTGGTCAGAGCCCTGCCCTGCCCCCCTCCACACGAGAATCCCCCCAAACCTCACCCAGCCCCCCCTTTTTCATCCCTCCCTCCCCCCCAGACCCCCACTCACCATCTTGCCCACAATGATCATTTTGGGACCCAGCTGCTTGTTGACAGCGAAGATGTGGATGAGTCGCAGGGTAAAGACCATGAAATCCAGGCAGAGCACGGTGCGCCCCGACGCGTAGCTCCTGGGGAACATCCTGGGGGGGGAGTGGGGTGAGGGTGGGGTCCAACCTCCCAGCACAGCAGAGAGCTGCCCCCATCCCCTCCCCCAACCCAGCCAGGGACCTCAGCTCAGTTGGGGGGTGATTCTGGGCCGGGGGGGGGATGGGTCAGGGGGTCCCCAATCTGCTCCCCACTCACAGCTGGGGCCGTGAGGTGTGAATCTGTGCTGGGGGGGGGCACAGAGCCATTGCTGGTGGGTGGGGGCAAAGGGGGGGCTGCTGCAGCACCATGCCCGGGCAGAGGGATGTGGAGATGGGAGGTGCCAGGGGCTTGGGGCACTAAGCCCAGGCAGGGCGGATGGGGGGATGGGAGGCTGCAGGTGCCAGGGGCTGGGGGCACCATGCTTGGGCAGGGGGGATGCGTAGATAGGAGGCTCGGGGGCCTGGAGGCACCGTACCCGGGCAGAGGGCATGGGGGGATGGGAGGCTGCGGGTGCCCGTGCCCAGGCAGAGGGGATGGGGGGCACCTTGCCCAGGCAGGGGGGATGGGGGACAAGAGGCTGCCGGCACCACGGGCTGGGGGCACCTTGCCCAGGCATGGGGGATGGGGGGACGGAGGGATGGGAGGCTGTGACCGCCAGGGGCTGGGAGCACACTGCCCAGGCAGGGGTATGTGGGGACGAGGGGACAGGAGGCTGCAGGTGCCAGGTGCTGGGGACACACTGCCCAGGCAGAGGTACGGGGGCATGGAGGGACAGGCGGCTGGGGGCCGTGCCCAGGCAGGGGTATGGGGGTATGGGAGGATGGGTGGCTGGGGGCCGTGCCCAGGCAGGGCAGACGGAGGGATGGGAGGCTGGAGGTGCCAGGGGCTGGAGGCACCATGCCCAGGCATGGGGGGGATGGGCAGCTGGGGGCCATGCCCAGGCATGGGGGAACGGGCGGCTGGGGGCTGTGCCCAGGCAGGGTGGACAGAGGGACGGGCGGCTGGAGGTGCCAGGGGCTGTGGGCACCATGCCCAGGCATGGGGGGAAGGGAGGCTGGGGGCCATGCCCAGGTGCTCGGGGGTCTCACCGGCAGACAGCCCCCAGCAGGAAGAGCCCCAGGGCAGTCAGGTCGAACTCGTTCCAGGGGTCCTGCATGTAGGCGCGGACGCGCTGGGCCAGCGGCTGGTGCCCAGTGAAGCAGCCCTGGCGCAGCTCCTCGCACAGCAGGGTGAAGACCCAGATGTACAGCAGGACCTCAGAGGCGCTGGGGCCGTCGGGCAGGGGGGGCGCGAAGTCCAGCAGCAGCACGTAGGAGAAGAGCAGCAGGAAAAGCAGGTACATCACCACGTTGCCCAGGAAGGCCGTCACCGGCGCCCCCCAGAACCGGCGCCAGCGCCAGAGCCAGGCCCGGCCCGGCCGCGGGGGGGAGCTCAGCGAGGACGCCGACCTGCAGGGAGCAGGGTCAGATCTCAGCATGGGAGGTTCAGCCATGGGGAGGGGGCTCTGAGTTGCAGAGTGGGGGGGTCAGATCTCAGCATGGGGAGGGTGACACCCGGGCACCCCAATATTCACCACGGTCATGGAATGAGGATGTGTTTTGCGCCAGGTCCGTCTTGTGAGGTTGTGACAAAGTGGGGGATTTTCTTGTTTTTTCCTTGGTTTTCCAGTGGGTTCCATGCCGAGGGGCTGGGACTCAGTTATGGGTTTAACGAGGGGAGGGGAGAGGGAGTTTGTGGGTACAGAGGACTGGAGAGGGAACTCGGGACCCCGGCCAACGGCCTGGAGGATGGAGAACCCAGCGACTGGTGCCTTGGTGACCCGGAGACCTGGCTCAGGAGTCGCAGCCGGTTCCGGCCAGGGGGAGGAAAATGGGCTGCGGGGACAGGACCCCGGTGACCTGACCAGCGGAGTCCAGCCAGAGGGGTGAGGACGGGAGAGGAGAGGAGGCACAAGAGACCACTTCCCTGGAGAGAAGACAATGGACAGAGGGGGGGCTTGGGGCCGGGGATCTCGGAGGCCCGGCTGGGAAGCAGGGGGGCTCGGGGCTGCACGGGGGGGCAAGCAGAGCCCTCCTGGCTGTAGGGGATATGCTGGGCTGAGGGAGGCCAGGCCTGAGGCTGGAGAGTTTCCTGTGCTGGGTTCAATGCTCAATAAACCTCCTGTGTTATGCTGGCCGAGAGTCGCTCCGGGCTAGAGAACAGGTGTCACGGAGTTTGGGGGAGACAAGACATGGTCTGAGGTAACCAGGATGAAGTTTAACAAAGACAAGTGCAAAGTGCTCCACTTAGGAAGGAACAATCCGTGTCACACACACAGAATGGGAAGAGACTGCCTAGGCAGGAGGACGGCAGAAGGGGATCGAGTGGTTATAGTGGACCACAAGCTAAATATGAGTCAAGAGTGTGATACTGTTGCAAAAAAAAAAAGCCAACGTGATTCTGGGAGGCATTAACAGGTGTGTTGTGAGCAAGACCCGAGAAGGGATTCTTCCACTCGGCTCTGCGCTGGTCAGGCCTCAGCTGGAGTACTGGGCCCGGTTCTGGGCACCGCATTTCAAGAAAGATGTGGAGAAATTGGAGAGGGCCCAGAGAAGAGCAACAAGCACGATTAACGGTGTAGAGAACACGACCTGCGAAGGAGGCTGAAAGAACTGGGTTTGGTTGGTTGGAAAAGAGAAGACGGATCAGCAGTTTTCAGGTATCTGAAAGGGTGTCGTCTCCCAGCGGGACTAATGCCACCCAGTTGTGGTGACGTGGGAATGTTCTTAACGTTTTCTCTGAATAGGGTGGGTGCCTCAGTTTCCCCTATGCAGTTCTCAAGTATCTAGGTGGGGGAATAAGGGGGTGTGATTGGTGCAGAGCCCTAGAGGGCAGGGGAATGGCCGACGCCCTGTCTCTTGTCTCCTGATGGCCTGGGCCCCCGCCCCCCGCAAGGTGCCAACTGAAGGGGCTGGAGAACAAAGAGATCAAGTGCCCTCCTGGCCCGGGAGACAGACAAAGGCCAGAGGAGGGGCTGGGGTGTGTGTGTCTGTTTGGAGCTGGCTAGGGAAATGGAGCCACCCCCCAAGATGGACCAGACTGAGGGGTCCTGGTCTCTATACCCACAAGCTCTGTTTTGGGCTGTTCCTGTTACCGGCCGGCTGAGAGCCACATCTGGCTGCGGAGTTAGGGGGCAGGACCCTCTGGCTCCCCCAGGCCCCCCCGCATCGGGCACACTCGCTGCGGGAAGCGCACGGGGGGAGGGGGATGCTGAATGCCCCCCCAGGAAGGTGGAAGCTGCGTGAGCTTCTTGCCTGGGGCCAGTCTGCTCACAGAGAGGGGGCCCCCCAGTCCTACCTGGCTTCGTGGGGAGCAGTCCCACAGTGTCGCCCCGTGACTCCGGGACAGCCACAGCGGAGCCTGTGTGTGTAGCCGCAGCTGGGTGTGTCCCGACTTGTGTGTGCTGGCAGAAGTGTGGGACCAGGAGTGGGTCTGCAGCTTGTCACAGCAGCGCAGGGGGAGAGGGAGCCCAGTTCCAAGTGGCGTCCCGGGGGAACCCATCATGGGGGGTTTGGCTGTAGGGGGGAGGGCTCTGGCTTGTGGGGGGCTCAGATCTCAGCATGGGGGGGTTACTGCCATGGGGCGGGGGGCTCTGGTTTGCAGAGGGGAGGGGTTAGATCTCAGTGGGGGGGCACATCCGGGGGGGTGCAGGAGACAGATTAGGGGGAATAGATGTTAGCACGAGGGGGCACATAGGGTGTGTGTGTGGAACAGATTTAGGGGAGGGATTCAGATCTGCGGGGGTGGGGCTAGATCTGGGGGGCAGGATGGAGGGGGGCTGACCTTGCAGAGGGCTCTGATCTGGGAGGGGGCAGGTTCAGGATTCCTTAGCACCATGGGATCCAATGTATAGGGCATGCTTCGCTCCCCCCCACAGGCTGCCCCGCTTACCCCGTCAGGATCTCCTCCATGGGGCATTTCCCGTCAGTGTTCAGGTTCTCTAGCTCCAGGGTGTGGGGCTTCTCCTGCTCCTGATCCTCCTCCATTGCCCTAGGGGGTGGGGGTGGGGAGAGAGGGAAACAGTTTGGGTCCCCGGTGCTGCGAGCTTCCCCCCAACAGGGTCCCAGCCAGGGTCACCGATGCTGCGAGCTTCCCCCCAGCAGTGCCCCCTTACATAGCTGACCCCCTCCCCAGGGCCCCCCAGCACCCACCTGAAGGTGATGAGGTGGGTGAAGATGAGGGGGGGGCAGAAGAAGGTGAGGAGGAGTTTCCAGACGGGCGTGGACCCTTCCATCTCGCCCCACCAGTTCTGAGTCAGCAGCGCCTGCGGGCCGCAGGGGTGGGGTTAGTGTTGAGAGGGGTCACTTCTCCCCCCCCCCCAGGTTTCCCCTCCAATTCTTCCCCGTCCCGTTGCGCTCACCCCCCCGCACTCGCCCCCCCCGCACTTCCCCGTACCTGCACCCCGTCGTGGGCGAAGAAGCACCGGGCCTCGGCCAGCCAGGCGAGCTGCAGGCAGGTGGCGCCGCCCCAGAGGCGGGAGCGACGCACGAGGAGCTGGGAGGCCCGAGACTCGCTGTTCCCGTAGCACTCGCCAAACACGCCTGGGGGGCGGGGACACGGGGGGTTTAACGCCATTGCCCCCGGGACCTTACAGCCCCCCCGGCTGCCCCCTTCACCCCCATCGCCCCTGAACCCCCAGTACTGCCCCCTCCACCCCCATCCTCTGACCACACCTCTGCACTCCATACCCCTGTGGCCACTCCGCCCCCTGTCTGTTCCTGCACCCCCAGTACCGCCCCTTGACCTCCATCCCCATACTGACCCCTGCACCCCATCCCTGTACAGCCCCTCCCCCATACCGCCTGCAGCCGTCTCGTCCTACCCTCACCTGATGGCCAGGGTCTCGAACTTCTTGCCCAGACTCCTTCATAGTCTGTGGCTCCTGTCGCGTCTGACCTTGGTGGGAGAGTTCCAGCAGGACCGTGGACCCTACCAGTGCCCCCCACGCAATCGGGGCCTGCAGGGAGGAGGTTAGAAGAGAGAGAGACCCCCCGGAGACCCCCAAGATCCATAGCCCATAGCGCTCCACCCCCGTTTCCCCCTTCCCAGGGCTCTCACCCTCCTGGGAGTCCTCCTCAGCTCACCGCTCACCCCAGAATGTCCTCCCATCCCCCACAACTCCCTGGGGCTCCCCCCAGGCCTTCCTCACCATCTCCCAGCAAGTACATGACCATCATCGCCCGTTCAGCAAGCACGGCCCCAAGATGAAGAGGTCGGCCAGGGGTTTCGGGTGCGCTGGCTGCCGGGTAAAGTGGGTGTCCCTGTCCAGCAATGGAGTCTTCTCTGAGAGGGGGGGGAGGAAAGGGGGAGGGTCAGAGCCTGTGGATAGGGGAGACCCCTGCTGCCAGCCACCGCATCTACCCACCTCCGGAGCCATCAGGGTATCATCCCGGCCATCACTGCCTTATGGTTCCACCTACACTACCATAAGCCCATGTGCCCCCATAACTCACTGCATCCTATAACACAGTCCCCCCCCAGTGAGAAGTGCGTTTTAATTCATCCTTGTTAATGTTTAGCAGATGAGATCTTACTGTCCCACCACTAACTGTGTGTGCCTCAGGTTCCTGTGTGCTGCACCAATACTATAGCTGGTGGAATTGGGGGGTGATTTGCTGACGGCCCCTCGGGCGCTAGAGGCTGTCTGGGTGCACCTGTGTGAACTGAGAAGCCAGGAAGGGGGTGGCGGCCAGGTGCCCACCGTTGGGCCGGAAGCAGAGGGCAATGGAGGGTGTTGGCCGGTTGGGTGGCTGGAGGGCTGTGCGGGAGGGTTTGCGGGGGGCCGGAGGGGGGTGATTCCAAGCGGACTTGGCTGAAAGTCCCTGATTTCTGTGCTTAAACGGAGCTCGCCTACGCTGTGGACCCGTCGGCTAATAAACTTTCCGTGTTACCAGGCCGGCGAGAGTCACGTCTGACTGCTGAGTGGGGGGGCAGAGACTCTCTGGCTCCCTACCAAGCCCCCTCCGGGCCCCACCGTGCAAGGAGGTGCAACGAGCGGAGGGGGATGCTGAATGCCATCCCTCCAGGAAGGTAAGCCATGTGATGCTTCTTGCCCGGAGCCAGTCTGCTCAGAGAGAGGGACCCCCCCCAAGTCCTGCCTGGCTTTGTAGGGAAGCAATTCCCAAGCATCGCCTTCTGTGATCCAGAACACCACCCATGCATACTCAGCCCCTTGGGGTCCTGGTGTCCCATGGTCCCTCGGTCCCCTCCTTCCATGTCCCATGGCAGCCCCCTACATTCCAGGCACCGTGTACACCCCCTCACCACTTCCCTACCATCCCTTGATGCCAGCCCCTGGCCAGCCCCCCAGCCTCCCATGCACCCTCATCCATGTGCTTGGCCAGATGTATCATCAGGACCGCCTTGTGCCCCTCCCATATCTCTGCCCCTTGGCCCCACATACCCAGTGCACCTTGAGATCCGGCGGTGCAAGCCTGGATGTAGAAGGGGTCGCAGGACATCGTCACAGCAGTTCACTGGAGCAGACGGCACCTGGGTCAGGGGGCAGTTCGTGGGGGGGAGCTTCCCGCAGGCTGGTAGTATTGGGGGCTTGGAAGCCCACCTGGCGCCCGCTACCAGACTGATTGCACAGCGAGGCCTCGGGGACGCCCGGTACCGCTTGACAGCACACGCTCCCAGGTCAGAACTCACCCAGATCAGCCCGTTCTCCACAACAACGCACCAGGGGCCGGAAGCGGATCCCCCAGCAGCGCGATCCAGCATGGGGGTTCTTCAAGCTGGAGAGGGCTAGGTGGCAGGGGGGGAGAACCAGGTTAAGTACCATGCCCTGTGAGCACACAGCCTCCCCAGAGCCGCCAAACACATTTGACCCCCCAGAGTGATTCCTCTGCCCGCCATCCCCTCCTCAGCTCCCCATAGGGATCCCTCGTCCCCCAGGATCCCCCTCCCCCTGCTCCTCCTGGATCCCCCCCTCAACTCCTCCCTCCGAGGCCCCCTCCCCCTGCTCTCTCAGCTCCTCCCATGGGGTCCCCCATCCCTCTGCTCCCTGGGGCTCCCCAGCTCCTCCCCCGGGGGTCCCCAACTCCTTCTCCTTCCGGGCCCCTCAGATCCTCCCTCTGGGATCCCCCTGCCCCGGGGTCCTCCCAGATCTCCCTTTGGGATCCCCCTGCCCCTCTGGGACTCCCAGCTCCTCCCGCAAGGTCCCCTCCCTGCCGCCCCCCCACCTCCCACTGGATGTCTCCACAGAAGAGCTTGGAGCTGGCGATGTCCACGCGGTTCCAGGCCACAGCCAGACGCAGCTCATCCAGGTACTGGGTGGCCTCACCAGTCAGGTGATCGCCTGTGGAGAGGCAGGAGGTGGGGGATGGCTGTGATAGCTGTGTGACTCAGTTTCCCCATCCAGGCAGCTAGGGGAACCAGAGGGGGGGATGGCTGTGGTAGCTGTGTGACTTGGTTTCCCCACCCTGGCAGCTAGGGGAACCAGAGGGGCGGATGGCTGTGGTAGCTGCGTGGCTCAGTTTCCCCACCCTGGCAGCTAGGGGACCTGGAGGCGGGGGTTGCTGGGGTAGCTGTGTGACTCAGTTTCCCCACCCTGGCAGCTAGGGGACCTGGAGGTGGGGGTTGCTGGGGTAGCTGTGTGACTCAGTTTCCACACCGTGGCAGCCTGGGGGTGGTGGGGAGGGCTCAGCCCAAAGACAGGTCGTGTCAATGAGGATTGAATGGGTTCACACAGGGCTCAGTGGGGATCCGGGGGGAAACGAGGGGCAGAAGGCCAGCAGCAGGGGAGGGTGGGGAGATCCCAAGGGGGAAGAGCATGGCTGGGGACTCCATGGGGGACTGGGGGAGTCTCACCTCTGACCAGGGCTTTGAGCAGCACCGTCTCAAACTCCTCCAGCCCGTCCTCGTCCAAATAGACACTGACCAGGTCCCGCAGCACCAGAATCCGCTCCACCTGGGGGGGCAGGTCCGGCACCCCATGACCCCCCCAAATGCCTGCACCCCCCTCCCTGCAGCACCAGAATCCGCTCCACCTCGGGGGGCAGGTCTGGCACTCTGTGACCCCCTGAACCCCTGCACCTCCCTCCCGCAGCACCAGGATCTGCTCCACCTGCAGGGGACAGGTCTGGCACCCTGTGACCCCTGAACCCCTGCACCTCCCCCCGCAGCACCAGGATCCGCTTCACCTCGGGGGGCAGGTCCGGCACCCCTGCACCCCCCTAAACCCCTGCACCCCCCTCCCCGCAGCACCAGGATCTGCTCCACCTGCGGGGGGCAGGTCTGGCACCCTGTGACCCCCTTGCAACCCAACAGCACCAGGCTCCGAACCATCCTGAATGCCTGGGTCCCCTTGTGGGGGGACTGAGTGGTCAATGCCTTGAGCTCTGCCCCCCGGGCACCTGGGTCCCCTTGCAGAGGGACTGAGGGGTCAATGCCTTGAGCTCCGCCTCCCCCTGGCGCCTGGGTCCCCTTGGGGGCTGTGGTACCTGCTCGGCCAGGCCTGGCACCTCAGCGAGTGGGAAGCGTCCCTGCAGCTTCTCCTGGATCAGTACCCGGCTTGCCTGGTCCCTCTGCGTGTCCTGCAGGATCTGGGCCAGGCAGTCGGCCGCCCCCCCGGAGCCCCCCACCAGCAGGCAGGGGATGTTCGCCTCGGCGGCCTCCCATATGCGCTGGAGGGCGGAGAGGGGGGTCAGTGAAGAGGCAGGGTGTCTCCCTCCCCCTCCACAGCTATCAACACCCCCGCATGTCCCTCTCCCACACCCTGACCCCCATCCCCCTCCTTCCCCCTCCATCCCCCCATGCTCATCCCTTCCCCGGACCCTCAGCCCCTCCTGCAGTCACCTCCCCCTTACCGTGACCATGGAGGCGTCGCCCCCAATGACCATGACTAGCACGGGGATCTCGATGCTGCCAGTTCCTGAAAGACGGAGTGGGTGGGTGTCAGTGCTGGGGGGGGGGGGGCAGCAGAGAAGGGGTGACGATGCAGCCCCAGGGAATAGCCAAAAAAACTAGTGTGTCAGCACAGGCTAATCTAGTGGGTGGAGCGCCGGGCCCGGGGCCAGGATCCCCGGGTCCTCTCTCCACCCCTCAGCCCTGGGACCAGGACACCTGGGTTCTCTCCCCACCTCTCGGCTCCGGGACCAGGACTCCTGGGTTCTCTCTGGGTGAAGGAGACCAAGACCAGCTCAGGGTATCTTGCCCGGGGGAGGGCAGAGCCGGTGCTTACATTTAGGCAGCCTAGGCAATCGCCTAGGGCGCCAGGATTATTGGGGAGTGGCATTTTGCCGGCAGGGGGCGGCAGGCGGCTCTGGTGGAGCTGCCGCAGTCGTGCCGGCCGAAGGTCTCCTGGTCCCGTGGTTCCAGTGGAGCTGCCGCAGGCATTCCTGCGGACGGTCCGCTCCACCGGAGCCGCGGTCCAGCGCGGGGGCGGCGAAATGACGGTGCGCCTAGGGCTCTAAAAACACTAGCACCGGTCCTGGGGAAGGGAAGGGGGCAGCCTGAGGGGGGGCACTCAGAACTTAGGGGGCGAGAGGAGGGGGAACCAGAACAACACGGGGGGGGGAGATGTGGTTAAGGGCGCAGGAAAAGCGACTAACCCTGGTAACCATGGCTGTGGTGTGTATGTAACTCTGGTAGCCATGGCGCCATGTGTGTGTGTGTGAAATCATGCTAACCCTGGCGAGGGAGGGTAACCATGGTAACCTGGCCAGGGGGTTGGGGGGTAACTGTGTAACTGGGCCAGGGGGTAACTGTAGTAACCAGGGAGGAGAATGTGACCGTGGTAACTGGGCCACGGTGTGTTTGGCCGTGGCAACCAGACCGGGGGATAACCGTGGTAAGCTGGCTGGGGGGGTAACCTGGCCAGGGGTGTGTGACCATGGTAACCAGGCGGGGGGTGTGGAGGAGGACTAAACATGGTAACCAGACTGGAGGATAACTGTGGTAACCTGGCTGGGGGTGTGTGACTGTGGTAATCGGGATGGGTGTGACTGTGGTAACCAGGCCAGGGTAACTGGGCTAACTGCGCTGGGGGTAACTGGGCTGGGGGCAACTGGGGTAACTGGGCCAGGGTAACTGTGGTAACCAAACTGGGGTAACCGAGCCAAGGGGCAACTGGGATAACCAGGCCGGGGAGTAACCAGGGTAAGCTGGCTGGGGAGTAACTGGGCCAGGTGTGTGTGCCCATGGTAACCGGGCTGGGGGTGTGTCACCGCGGTAACCGGGCTGGGGGTGTGTGACCACGGTAACTGGGCTGAGGGGATGTGTCCCCATGGTAACCGGGCTAGGGGTGTGTCACCGCGGTAACTGGGCTGGGCTGTGTGCCCATGGTAACTGGGCTGGGGGTGTGTCACTGTGGTAACTGGGCTGGGGGTGTGTGCCCATGGTAACTGGACTGGGCTGTGTGCCCATGGTAACCGGGCTGGGGGTGTGTGCCCATGGTAATCGGGCTGGGGGTGTGTGCCCATGGTAACTGGACTGGGCTGTGTGCCCATGGTAACCGGGCTGGGGGTGTGTGCCCATGGTAACCGGGCTGGGGGGGGTGTCACCGCGGTAACTGGGCTGGGGGTGTGTGACCATGGTAACTGGGCTGGGCTGTGTGCCCATGGTAACCGGGCTGGGGGGGTGTCACCGCGGTAACCGGGCTGGGGGTGTGTGACCGGGGTAACCGGGCTAGGGGTGTGTGCCCGTGGTAACTGGGCTGGGCTGTGTGCCCATGGTAATCGGGCTGGGGGTGTGTCCCCATGGTAACTGGGCTGGGCTGTGTGCCCATGGTAACAGGGCTGGGGGTGTGTGCCCGCGGTAACCGGGCTGGGGGTGTGTGCCCGCGGTAACTGGGCTGCGGGGTGTGTGACCGGGGTATCCGGGCTGGGGGTGTGTGACTGGGGTAACCGGGCTGGGGGTGTGTGCCCATGGTAACTGGGCTGGGCTGTGTGCCCATGGTAACCGGGCTGGGGGTGTGTGCCCGTGGTAACTGGGCTGGGGGTGTGTGCCCGCGGTAACTGGGCTGCGGGGTGTGTGACCGGGGTATCCGGGCTGGGGTGTGTGACTGGGGTAACTGGGCTGCAGGGTGTGACGGAGCAGGGAGTGGGGAGGATTGACCTGGGGATGTCGCAGAGGAGTTGTACTGGGACTGTCTGCATGGGGATGGGATCTCAGGAGGTGACTTCACTTGAGGGGCGATACCTGAGCCTGTAACATCTCTGCCCGGGAATCTGGACAAAGGCTGGAGGAGGAGCCGGGGGGTGGCTGGGGGACACAGCTGGAGGGGGTTTCAGTTCGGAGCTGGCTGGGGGAACAGAGGGAAACCCAAGGCTGGGGTCTAAGCTCCCTGCCTCCCCCAGAGGGACCTGACTGAGGGGTCCTGGTTGTACCCACAGGCTCTGTTTTGGGCTGTGTTCCTGTCGGCTCATAAACCTTCAGCTGGCTCAGAGTCACGGTGAATGGCAGGAAGCGGGGGTGCAGGGCCCTGACTCCCCCACATTTCATGACATAGGGTAACCATGGTAACCAGGCCAGGGGGTAACCATGGTAACCTGGCTGGGGGGTAACCTAGCCAGGGGTGTGTGACCATGGTAACCAAGCTGGGAGTGTGGCAGGATAACCAGGCCAGGGGTGTTTGACCGGGATAACCAGGCTGGGGGTGTGTGATTGTGGTAACCGGGCTGGGGGTAACCAGGCTGGGGTACTCACCACCGGCCCCCACCCTCTGCTGGGCGATGTGTTTCTCCAGGTGGGCACGGAAGCGGCTCTCGCCCCCCGAGTGCCCCCGAGAGCCGTCGTCCACCAGGAAGAAGAGCGAGTGGTTACTGTCCAGGGGGCGGGCGGTGTCCGCGGCGGACACCCGGGCATAGCGGGCAGGGAACGAGCCCTGGAGGGGGAGAGCAGGTGAGGGGGGTCTGGTGACCGGCTGGACCCCCCTGAGAAACACCCCAGCTTGATCTTCTCCCCCAACCCCCAGCCCAGCCCCCACAGAGACCCCTCCTGGTACCCAGACTGGTGCCCCCCACCCCCTCCAGGAGAGCCCCCAGCGGCCCATGCGCTGCCTCCAGAGAGACACCACCCCGCCGCCAGGATCCCCCCCGCCGCCCGTACCTTGGGGTTGACGAGAGCCTCGCGGTTGGCGACGACGCCCCAGGGAGCAATCCCCATGGCCACCACGCGGGCGCAGGGGCTGGTGCTGGCTGTGCTGTGGTCCCGGACGGCCTCCCCAACATATTGCCCAATCCCGGCCTGCAGCCCCCCGGTCATGATCCACGCACCTAGGGGGGGCACGGACCGTGGCACAGGCTGAGAGTGTAACACACCCCTCCCAGTGTCCTCCCAACCCCCTGTACCTCCATCTCCCCTTCCCCCGTGTCACACCCTGAGCCTGAATGGGACATGGGCACAGACTTGACCCATCCCTCAGGCCTGGGGGGTGTGTGGCCACATCTGGGGGTGCAAAGTCGCACTTAACCGCCGAGAGTGGATCTGTGCATGGGTGTCAGCACAGGGCAGCGCATGTGCGCGGCAGAGGCTCACTGGGAGTGCAGTCTGGGCACCAGCTCATTTGCACGTGCACGGGGCAGGGCTTCCCCTCCAGTGGGCCAGGGCAGGTCCTTTTGCACCCACACGTGCGAGAGCACAGAGCGCACCGGCATTTGCACAGAGCATGGCGACATTTGCATGGAGTACGCCGGTGTTTGCATGGAGCATGGCGGCATTTTCACGCAGTGCACTGGCATTTGCACGGAGTATGGCAGTGTTTGAACGGAGCACAGTGGCATTTGCATAGAAAGCACCAGCATTTGCACACACACACAGTAGTGTTTGCATGAAGCACACTGGCGTTTGCACAGAGCATGCCAGCGTTTGCACATGTGAGTGCATTGCACCAGAGCTTTCCACCACTGCTCAGCCCAGGAGAGGGAGGGGGGCCCACCTGTGCTTTGTGCTGCCTTCACCAGCCCCTTACGCAGCAGGTCCCGGAGCCAGGCCCGGACGGGGGCCTCCCCGTCGCCCCCAACGACTGACACTACCAGGTTGGGAGGTGAGATTTTCCAGTGTTCGGTCACCAACTTGTAGGCGAGCGCAGGGTCTGAGGAGTCTGACAGGCGGATGAACTGGCCGGGGGCAAGTGAGGAACAGGTCAGGTGGTGCCGCTCACTCCTGACCCACAGCCCCCAGCCAGCCCCTTCCACCCCCCAGCTCCACCAGCTCCCCTCACTCCTGACTCGCAGCCACCAGCCAGCCCCTCCCACTCCCCAGCCCTACTGGTGCCCCTCACTCCCGACCTGCAGCCCCTCACCTTGCTGGGTTTGCCACCAGCCCCCACGAACTCCAGCTCCCCGAAGGCGTCCGTGGGCCCCTCTGTAGTGTGCTGGTCTGAGTCCCATTTGCTGACGATGGCCGTCCCGAAGGCGTCTTCCACGGCCACAGAGACGTGCTCGGCCCGGGGGCTCCCACACTGGCACTGAGGGGGGGCACTGGGGAGGAGATGGGGGTCATGGGGGGCTGAGGGGTGGCACTGGAAGAGGGGATGCAGGGGGCAAGGGACTGGGACACTGGGGGAAGCAGGGGGTCGCTGTGGGGCAGAGGGGTCACCGGGGGCTGCAGTGGAGGGACTGGGGAGGAGACAGGGTCATAGAGGTGCTGGGGGAGGCACTGGGAGAACCAGGGGTGTTGGAGGACAGGGTCACTGGGACACTGGGGGAAGCAGGGGGTCGCTGTGGTGCAGAGGGGTCACCGGGGGCTGCACTGGAGGGACTGGGGAGGAGACAGGGTCATAGGGGTGTTGGGGGGTGTGATGGAGTAGGGGCTGTGTGTGTGGGGAACGGGAAAGCAGGGGATGTCTGTAGGTGGCGGACAGGTAGTCAGGGTGTAATCCGAACCCGGCAGGGGGGAGGGGGGAGCACCTGGGCGGAGGAGAGGGGAACAAAAGGGTTTTTGGGCCAGAGGAGGAGAGGCAGGACAGTTTGGGTTTGGGCTATGGGGAGGAATTCAGGGAATCCTAGCTGGGATCCAAGCACCCTGAACCCCCAGAAGGACTCAGTGGAGGGGTCCGGACTGTGCCTGCAAGCTCTGCTGTAACCTGTGTTCCTGTTGTCCAATAAACCTTCTGTTTTACTGGCTGGATAAAAGTCACTGTGGGTCCCAGGAAGAGGGGTGCAGGGCCAGACTCCGTGACAGGGGGTCACTGGGAGAACCAGGGGTGCTGGGGGACAGGGACAGTGTCACTGGGACACTGGGGGGAGGAAGGGGTCACTGTGGGGCAGAGGGTCACAGGGGGGCTGCTGCCTGTGATGAGACACCTGGGGTGTTGGGGGGAGGGGCAGCTGGCTGATCCCTGGCCACTGGGGGAGCAGCCTCAGGGCATCCCCGATGGGGGGGGACCCCACTCACCCCGTGTCCCGTGGATCCTCAACGTAGGTCGTGCAGGTTTTCTTCTTGAAGCGTTTGGGGATCCAGGCCTGGAGTAGGGGTGATGGTGGTGGTGGAGGAGGAGCCAGATCAGGGTCTGAGAAAGGGGAACCCTCCAAGTCCCAATCCCCAGAACCCCCAATCTCCAGAGCCCCCCAGTCCTGGTGAGGGGACCCTCAGACCCCCCAAAGCCCCCCAATCCTGGAGAGGGGATCCTCAGAGCTCCCCTAGAGCCTCCCTAGAGAGGGGCCACTCAGAGGCCCTCCACACCCCAGAGAGGGGACTCTCAAAGCCCCCCAACCTCCAGTGCTCCCCTAACCTCCAGAGCCCCCCAACTTGGAGAGGGGACCCTCAGAACCCCCTAAACCCCTGAGAGTCTCCTCCACCCTGGAGAAGTGGGGCTGTCTCCTTCCCCCACAGGTGCACCCTACCCCCAGGAAGCTCGGTGTCTGGATGCCCCATGCTGCCTGCCCTGCACCCCCTGGCTGGTGCCCGCCCTAGCCCCGGGGCAGGGGGCCCCATACCTGATCTCGCTGTTTGATGCTGGCCATGGTGCCAGGCTAGGCTGGGGCTGTCCGACCCGGTGCCCGCAGCGTCTGGCTGAGCAGGGCCCTGGAGCCCTGGGAACCCAGCGTCTCACCTGGCAAAGGTGAGTCCAACCCTCTCCGGCACTGTGGCCCCACCCAGTCAGAAACCAGCCTGACTGGCTCCGAGACACCCACATGTCAGGGGGGCAGGAAACACCCTGCTGCCAGGCCATCCCCAGTCAATCTGGAGTCATCACTGACTACAGTTGGGTCAGATTCTGATCTCAGCTCCACCGGGGTCGATCCGGAGTCACTCCTGTTTGCAATGGGGTCAGGGCTGGATTCTGATCTCAGCTCCCTAGGGAGATTGGGGGTGTGTGTTATTCAATCTGGAGCCCCCCGCCCCTGCACAGGGGCAGGGCTGGCTCATGCCTCCTTGGAGGGGGTCCCCACCCTGGAGCAGAGTTCACAGCCACGACACCCTGAGCAAACAGCAGGTGTATCCACACTACACCCTTTATACAGCCTGGGAGGGGCAGGGAGGGAACTGGCTGGGGGCGGGGGGACGACTCTGAGCTATGCCCCACCAGGGGATATGGAAGCCCCCCTTCTGCTCCCCCCTCACTCTCCCAGGCACCAAACCCCTGTTTACCTCTCCCCAGTGTGAGGGTGATTTGCATTAGTGTGTCCCCTCAAAGTTGGGCCCCTCCCACCTCAGGACATTGCATTTATGGGGCAGGGCTGCCTATGGGGGCCCCTAAAGTCTCCCTACCCCAGCAGCTGCATCGCCTGCATAGGAGCTTCATAACAGATGGGTCAGGAGCCCGGACTCCTGGGTTCTGCCCTGGCTCGGAAGGGGAGTGGGGTCTAGTGGCTAGAACAGTTTGAGGGTGGGAAGGGCTGGGAGCCAGGACTCGTGGGTTCTCTCCCTGGCTCTGGGAGGAGAGTAGCGGCTAGTGGTTGGGGGGTGTGTGGGAGAGAAGGAGGGGTCCGTCCCCCACAGGTCACGTGTGGGGAGTTCAGAGTCTGGCTGGCCCAGGCCCCTGGCTGGATGCCCATGGCTGGGAATGTGACATGTGACTTGGCCCCTCATCCTGCAGCGAGAGCCCAGGCCATGGGCAGCCGGGTATTTATAGACAACCCCCCCAACCCGATCACTGTCCTCGGGTCCCATCAGCACATTCCTGCCCCGAATGCTGCAGCCCCCTTTCTCCCCCTCCATACCCCAGGTCACAGAGAGCCAGGGAGAGAACCCAGGCGTCCTGGCTCCCAGCCCTGCCCCCACTACTGGGTCACTAGCACATACCCTGAGCTAGTGACCCAGCTGCTGTGGGGGGGCTATTTATAGCCTGTTCGGGGGGAGACGGGGCGTCTTGTATAAGGGCAGCGAAGGGCCCGCCGGGGCCGGGCCAGGCCGCCATTGGCTGTGGGGGGAAGCCGGGCAGCTGGGGCCGTCATTCAGAGGAGCCAGGGGCATCCGCAGCTCCACTGCTGCTCGGCTCCGTCCTGCACCCCCATGGCCCCCCCCACGGCCTGGCTCCTGCTGGGCCTGCTCTGCACCCTGCAGCCCCCTGGGGTCCGTGGCAACCATCGCCACGGCGACGTGGAACCCCTGCAGCAGGCCCAGGGGCAGCTGCATCACCACGACGACCCTGGCCCTGGCCACGGAGAGCCCCAGGGGCAGCCACATCACCATGGCGAGAAGGAGCAGCCCCACAGTCGCCACGGAGACGTGGCACGCCCCCAGCAGGCTGAGGGACAGCTGCCTCCAGAGGCCCCTGGCCACCACCATTACCATGGCGACGTAGAGCCCCATGGGCAGCCCCTCTTCCACAGTGACCGCCACTATCACCATGGCGATGAGGAGGCACAGCCCCATGAGGCAGAAGATGCCCCTGGGCCCCGTCGCCACGACGACAAGGAAGAAGATGCCCCCAGGCGCCGTCACCATGACGCTGAGGAGGATGAGGACGAGGACCGTTGGCGCCCCCAGCCCGAGGAGGAGGAGGAGGAAGATGAGGATGGCCACACTGGGCACAACGAGGAATCGGATGAGTCCAAGGAGGAAGGGGACGAGTCCAGGGAGAGGGTCCTGAGGAAGCCCCACGGGGCGGAGGAGAGATGGGGCAGGGCACACCAGGGGGAGGTAGATGATGGTGAGTGCAGCCCCTGCACCTGGGGGTGGGGGCAGGGATCATCCAGGGGCAGCACAGAAGGGCATTGGGAGGGGAAGGAGACACTTTGGGTCTTGGGGGGGGCATAGTAGGGGCCCCAGGCAGTTGATCACCTCAGAGTCATGAGCCTGTCGGGTGTAGGGGGGTGTTGCCCAGGGTAAGGGGCTTGGGCCCAGGATCTGCTTGCCAGGGCCAATGTGCCAGCCCCACAGCTCCTGTGCTGTGGGGAGAAAGAGGGGGAGAGAACCCAGGAGTCCTGGCTCCCAGCCCCCGCCCACTCTAACCCACCAGACCCCACTCCCCTCCCACACGTGTCTGTCCTTGCAGAAGGGGAGGAAGAGGAAGAGGAAGAGGAGGAGGAAGAAGACGACGGCTACCAGCCGGGCTCTGTATGCCAATACTGTGCCTTCTGCAAGGTAACCCCCCCCAAACCCCTCACGTGTGGTTAGAGTGTGTGCGCGGGAGGGGGCTGGGAGCCAGGACTCCTGGGTTCTATCCCTGGCCCTGGGAGGGGAGTGGGGGCTGGTGGTTAGAGCAGGGGGGGCTGGGAGTCAGGACTCCTGGGTTCTATCCCTGGCTCTGGGAAGGGAGGGGAGTGGGGGCTAGTGATTACAGCAGGGGGGCTAGGAGCCAGGATGCCTGGGTTCTACCACTGGCTGTAGGAGGGCAGTGGGTTGTCATGGAGTGCGGGGGAGTCAGGGCTCTGCACCCCTACCTTCCTGCAATTCACCCTGACTCTGCCAGCCAGTAACACAGAAGGTTTATTAGCCGACAGGAACACGGTCTAAACAGAGCTTGTGGGTACAGAAATCAGGACCCCTCAGTCAGGTCCCTCTTGGGGGGTGGGGAACCCAGACCCAGGTTCTGGGCCTCTTCCCATCTGGCTCCAAACTACAACCCCTTCCCGCTGCCTCCCCCAGGCCCCTCCAGCCTTGTCCAGTTTCCTGGGCAGAAGCTGTCACCTGGCCGCAGTATCATCCCGCAGTGACATCACCCCCTTATTTCCCATCCCCATCTAGTATTGGTGCAACCCCCTGGGGAAACTGAGGCACACCCCGTGTTAGCAGAAGACAGTAAACTAGTAAGGTTAATACTCCCTACTCTGGCACATCTTTGCGCCTTCGAGACTGAACTGAGCGGGGTCACTTTCTGGGACAACGCATCAGCTATCCCGTTAGCACTCCCCTTCCCATGGACCACCTCATCTTGTAATCCTGCAGGAGCAGGCCCCACCTCAGGAGCTTGGTGTTGGCTCCCGCCATCTGGTGGAGCCAGGTGAGGGGAGAGTGGTGGGTGTATATGGTGAAGTGTCGACCGGAGAGATATGGCTGGTGTTTCTTACCGGCCCGCACCATGGCCAGGCATTCCTTCTTAATGGCCGCGGAGTTTTGCTCCCGGGGTAGCAACTTCTTGCTCAAGTACACGATGGGGTGTCTCTCCCTCTTTTCATTAATACCGTCCACAGCCCCATGTCTGAGGCGTCGGTGAACACCATTGCGGGCTTGTCAAAGTCTGTGGTTATGAGAACTGGGCCACTGACCAGAGCCTCACTCAATGCACGGGGAGCCCTCTGGCACTGCTCGGTCCAGAGCACCTTCTGGCTTCCCCTCCTTGCACAGCTCCGTGAGGGGGGCGGCTATCGAGCTATGGGTTAAAGTGGGGGCACGAATCTTCGCTAGTACCCCGCCAGCCCACTAAAGGCCTGGACCTGCTTTTTGGTTTGGGGAGCGGCCCAGTCTCTGATCACCTCCACCTTGGCTGGTTCCGGCTTTAGGCAGCCGCTTCCCACCTGCTGACCCAGGTAAGATACTTCGGCTGCCCCCACCTTGCACTTCTCAGCTTTTATGGTCAGCCCGGCCTCCTGGAGTCGGTCCAGCACTCGTTTAACCTGGAACACATAGTCCTCCCAGGTCTGGCTGAAGACGCAGATGTCGTCAATATACGCCACGGCAAAACTCCATCCCCCTCGGTAGCTGATCCCCCCGGCGCTGGAAGGTGGCCAGCGCTCCCTTGAGGCCGAAAGGCAGGGCCAGGAACTCAGAGCCCCAGAGGTGTGATAAAGGCCGATTTCAGCCTGGCATCTGCGTCCAGCGGCACTTGCCAGTAGCCCTTGGTAAGATCCGTGGTGGTGAGGTACTGACTGCCCCCCAGCTTGTCTAGGAGCTCGTCAGGCCTGGGCATGGGGTAGGCATCAGATACGGTGATGGCATTGAGCTTTCGATAGTCCCCACAGAACCGGATCGACCCGTCCTTCTTGGGGACCAGCAGCACCGGTGAAGCCCAAGGGCTGGCGGACGGCTGGATCACCCCCAAAGCCAGCATGTCCCTGACCTCCCTTGCTAGGTCCTGAGCAGTTTTCCCTGGGCCACGGAAGAGGGAGCATCTTATGGGCAGGTGTGATCCTGTCTTCACCCGCTGGACAGTCAGATTAGAGAGTCCAGGCTGGTTGGAAAACAGCTGTCGGTACAGATGCAGCACCCCTCTGATCTCAGCGTGCTGGGCCGGAGTTAGCCGAACCGAGAGGGGAATTGTTTCCAGGGAGGTGCCAGCTCTTGACCCAGGGACTAGATCTACTAACGGGTCACCCCCTGCTGCTCCCAATGCCCACACACGGCTTCATCATGTTGACATGGTACGCCCGGCGGCGGTGGGCCCGGTGCGACAGCTGTTTACCTCATTTAGTTGCTTGACAACCTTGAAAGGGCCTTGCCAGGCGGCCTGGAGTTTGTTCAGTTCCAGATATGTGTCCTCAGGGTATTTCTGCAGACATTGGAACTTTTTCCACTTTGCCTCAGGTGTCAGCCCCAACCCGCGGAGCAGGGCTGGTTTGAACAGTTCAGAGTCCTCTGCCTCCGCCGCTTCCATTCAGCTGTACATCCTCACGGCTTTGGGGTCCAGTAAGGGGGTGAGAAACAGGAGCCTGTCAGCAGGGTCAACCCTGTGCAGCTCGCAGGCCTTCTCAAAGGCCGTCAGGAATTCATCTACGTCCTGCCCTTCCTCACACTGGGACAGGATGCGCTGATCAAAGCTCCAGGCAGTCCTGGGTCCCCCCTCGCTCACCGCAGCGGGGGGCTCTGTGCTCCTCAGCCTCGCCAGCTCCAGCTCCTTCTCCTCAGCCTCCCCAGCTCCTTCTCCTCAGCCTCCCCAGCTCCAGCTCCAGCTGCTCCTCATCCTCCAGCTCCTTCCCCTCATCCACAGGCTCCTTCCCCTCATCCTCCAGCTCTTTCAGTTTCAAATCCCTCTCCCATTCCAGCTGCCTCAGCTCCAGCGATGGGGAGCTTGGTTGTGGGGATCCCCTGCTGGCCGCGGGGGTCATAGTGCCCCTGGGGTTCACCTGGCTCCTTTCAGCCCCTCCCCTAGGCATAGGTCGGAGGGGCCCTGGGGTGCCCTTGGGATCAGTCTGACCCCTCCCAGCCGGGACAGATGCCGGTGCCCACCCTGCATCTGCTGGGCGGCTTCCCTCAGGGACAGGGACAGGGACATCGTCCTCCTGCAGGTGGGTGATCAGCTGGGCTTTGGTGAGCTTCCCAATGCACAGCTGCCTCTGCCTGCACGGCTCCCCCAGCTCCCCCTTAAGGCGCTGCTGATACATCTCCCCCCTGAACACTCGCGGGCCTGGGCGCTCTCAGCTCCGCACGGTTTCCAGGAAGAACCCGACTGTCCCCCCCTTCTCCAGGGCCCCACCTCTCCCCCAGGGTCAAGCCGCCGACTCCTCCACCCTGGAACCGCTCGCCGGGGGGACCCTTCTCGCTGGGCACCCACCCCCAGGGGTTAAGCCTGGCTCCGCTCTGAGCCTGCAGCAGGCCTGGTCCTCGTCAACCCCCCTTCGTTTTACTGCTCCCCAGTCACTCACTGCAGGATGCTCGGTCCAAGGGGTGCAGTAGATCCCAGCTCTGCCACCAGTTGTCCCGCAGTGTGGGGGAGTCCGGGCCCTGCACCCCCCACTTCCCGCGATGCACCGGGACTCTCAGCCAGCCGGTAACACAGAAGGTTTATTAGCCGACAGGAACAGAGTCCAAACCAGAGATTGTGGGTACAGACCAGGCCTCTCAGTCCGGTTCTTCTTAGGGGGGAGCCCAGACCTGAGTTCTGGGCCTCTCCCCATTTCCCCAGACACCTCCCCCAGGCTCTTCCTCCAGCTTTGTCTGGTTTCCTGGGCACGTGTTACCTGGCCCCAGTCCCTGCTGGGCTCAGGTTACACAGGGAAATTGCCACCCTTTCCGTGCTGGCCGTCAGGTATCATCCCACAGTGATGTCGCCCCCTTATTTCCCATCCCCACCTAGTACTGGTGCAGCACCCCAGGGAAACTGAGGCACGCCCCGTGTTAGCAGAAGACAATAAACTGGTGAAACTCCCCTGCACCACTATCAGGTTAATACTCCTTATTCTGTCACAGGGGGGTCTAGAACAGGGGGCTGGGAGCCAGGACTCCTGGGTTCTCTCCCCAGTTTGTGGGGGATGGGTCCTGGCCCTGACCCCACCCTCCATTGGTTCATTCCAGCACTGCGGGGAATGTGAGAAGTGCCCATGCAAGGCGGGCGACACCAGTGAGCACTGCGAGTCCTGCCAGGTAGGGGCTGCGAGCTTCCCCCTAGCAGTGCCCCTGGCTGGGGATCCCAGCACTGCGACCTTCCCTGCAGGAGTGCCCCAGCCAGGAACCGCAGCGCTGCGAGCTTCCCCCCAGCAGTGCCCCCAGCCAGGGATGCTAGCACTGCGAGCTTCCCCACAGCAGTGTCCCTGGCTGGAGAACCCAGTGCTGCGAACTTCCCTGGAGCAGTGCCCCAGTTGAAGATCCTGGTGCTGCAAGCTTCCCCACAGCAATGCCCCCACCCAGGGCCTCTGGCGCTGCAAGTTTCCCCGCAGCAGTGTCCTTGACTGGAGAACCCAGCACTGTGAGCTTCCCTGCAGCAGTGTCCCTGGCCGTGGGAACTTCCTTGGAGCAGTACTCCTGGCTGGAGAACCCAGTGCTGCGAGCTCCACTACAGCAGTGCCCTCAGGCAGGGATGCCAATGCTGCAAACTTCCCAGGAGCAGTGCCCCAGTTGAGGAGTGTCACAGGGAGTCCGGTGCTGCAAGCTTGCCCTGAGCAGTGCCCCTGGCCAGGGACCCCAGCTTTGCGAGCTTCCCCACAGCAGTGCCCTGGCAGTAATTAACTTCTCTCTCTCCTCCCCCCCCACCGCCAGTACTGCCAGTTCTGCTACGTGTGCCCCCTCCTCTGTGAGACGGGCTGCCAGCCAGGTGAGTGCCCCCTGCACCCAGCCCCGGGGGGAGGAGATCCTGGGGAGAGCGGGGGGGGTTGCTCACCTGACCCCTCTGTGCTTCTGTTTTGCAGGGGGCATCATGGACCAGCTCTCTGGGGCCTTGGTCCAGTAAGTGACACCCCCACCCCAGAGCCAGGGTGCCCCCTGCTGTGGGGGGGGGACGGTACAAGCTGCTGGGCTTCAGCTTGGGAAAAGGTCTGCGGTGGGGGGGGACTTGACCCTAGTTCTGGTGGAGTCACCAGGGGCTGGGGGGGTAATGTTTATGCCTTTGAGGGGGGGACTAGGACCCCAGTTCCAGGGGAAGGGGGTTGGGGGGTCACAGTTTATCCCTGGGGGACACCCAGTTCAGGGGGAGGGGTGGGTACAGGAGTTAACCCTTCCCTCTCCTCCCAGTTGTCTCATCATCTTCGAACAAGGACAGTGAAAGGCTCGGGGGGAAAAATTTTTTTGGGGTGGGAAGAACCTGGCTCTCTGACCCTTAGAGTTAAAGGGGCAAGGAGAGTGGCCCCAGGGAGGGGTACAAGTCCTGCACTCTCACTGTGCTGCCCCCCCGTGCCTTTAAAGCGGGGGGGGTCATCCCTTTAGGTGGGGGCAGCCCATCAGAGGGCACCGGGGGGGGTCATGAGCTGCAGCCCCCCCCATGAGGCATCATGCAACTCCCCTTACTTCTTTTGATGCCCATCTCATCCCCCCACGAGCTGCCTTTCCCCCATAAGTGCCCCCAGCATGAGCTGCAGGACCTCAGCAGCCCCCTCCACGTTGTAGTTGGTTCTTTGGTGCTTGTTTCCTGTGAATAAATTGCCCCTTCCCACTGAGACTTTTTTTAGGAGGGGGGAAGGAGTCTAGCACCCTCCCCCGGGTAGCTGGTCTGGGCTCCCACAGCACACATGGGGTGGGCACAGGTGGATCCCTTGCATGGGCACATGTAGCCCTGCCAGCGGGGGGGGGGTTGGGGGCCCGCCTGCGTGGACAAATGAAACCATTTTTTTCTACACATTTTTCTATTTTTAAACGTTTCCACCCCCGGAGACGGGGTGAGGGGAACGGCTTGTCAGGGCCCCCCCAAGCATTTTTTTTTTTTTTTTTACATTTTTTTGTAAAGTTTTTCTTGTTTTCCCTCATGCAAAACCTCGCCCCCCCACAAATAAAAACAGGGCCCCAAAAATAACCTTAAATTCTGGGGGGCCTTAAATAAGGTTCGTTAAACCGGCAGAAAAGTCATTTCCACAGCAGCCAGCCACAGATATGCACAGAAATACAATCTTATGTAACGAGCCCGGGCTGGTCCCCCGCAGGGCCAGGACCACCCCCAGGCAGGCCCCTGCTGGCCAGGCCGCCCAGGCCGCCTCCCGGCCCGAAACACGACCCAGGCCACACCCGCAGTGCCCACTCCAGGGTTTGATTTCGAGATCCCCCCAGCAAGCGCTTTGCAGCTGCTCCCCCAAGGGTGCTGCTCTCCCTGGCAGGGTGGGGGCAACCCCAGTCCAGGAAGCAGGGGCCACAGGAAGGAAGCAGGGAGCACCCAGGGTGCCAGGGTGGAGGGTGGTGTGTCAAATGGGCCCATTTTAGCAGCAGATTCCAGGACAGAGTTAACCCTGTGATGCTGGGGGAGGAGGGGATACAGGATCCCACAGGGGGAGTGGGGAGAGTACAACTTGGTGGCTAAAAATACGGGGGGAGGGGTGGGATGGGGGGGCTCAGGCTGGGGGACTATAAGCCAAGTGTGGGGGGGGGGCTATAAGGCTGGGGGGAGCCTTTAACCCAATTCACATTCTTGCCCCCCACCCTTGACAGAACAACAAATAAACTCCAGACAGACAGGTGGGGGGGGTCATGCCCCAGATTCCCCCTTCCTGGGGTGGGGCTCGGCCCCCCGGTCCATCCGCAGTGTCCACAGGGCTGGGAGTGTCCCCCACTCACAGCAGCAGCAACGCCCCCTGCAGGCGGGGGCAGGAGTGTTTTTTGGGGGGAGGGGACAGACAGGCCCCTCCCCTCACTATGGGGAGGGGAGGGAAGAACCCCCCCCTCCAGCAGCAGTGTCCGTCTTTGGGTCCCTGGCACCTGGGGGGGGGAAGCAGAGAATGAGACTGGATCCCCCCCCTGCAGACACTCCCAGAAGTGCCCCCTCCCCCACTGCCACACTCACCCGCTAGCAGGAGTAGGTTCGCACCGAGACGCCATCACCCCGCTGGCTCGACAGGGAATTTCCTGGGGGGCGGGGTACAAGGAGAGGTCAGAGGTCACACAGCCCCCCACCTGACCCCACAGCTGGGACCATCAGGGCACAGGCACCGGAAATCCTAGGGTGGAACTAAGCCAGCGTTGCGAGCTTCCCCACAGCAGTGCCCCCAATCAGGACACGCACCCCTCACCCACAGTGCTGCGAGCTTCCCCACCGCAGTGCCCCCAACCAGGAGACATCCCCCTCCCCCCAGCGCTGCGAGCTTCCCCACAGCAGTTCCCCCAGCCATGGCCCTCTCCCGCCCCCAGAGGCTGCGAGCGCCCCCAGGGCAGTGCTGCACCTGTACCTTCGGGCTGCACCTTGCGGAGCTGCACGCTGGGGGGTGCCATGGCGGTGGCGCGGAAGGTGGGGGGCAGCATCTCGGCTGAGTCAGGGCTCACCCCCCGCAGGTCCTTCTCCCGGAACATCTTCCGCCACGACGGGGAGCGGCTGAAGGTCTTGGTGCTGTCCTGGGGGGTCAGAGGTTACAGAGCTGGGGGGGGGCTGGGCACCCCCCCTTCCGCCCCGAAACACGTGGACTGGGTGGAGGGAGATGATTCCGGGGGGGCCCGTAGCCCGGTAGGGGGGATTGTGTGGAGGGCCAGTTCTGTGGGGTGAGGGATAGCAGGGAGGGGGTGCTGCATATGGACAGGTGGGGGGAGGGATGGACACCCTGGGAGGAATATTCCTGGGGGTGGGAGAGGAAGTGCTGACCTCATCTAGCCTCCGGTCCGTTCCCATAGCGATGAGATTCCCAAATTCCTTCTCCAGCATTTGCCGCGCCTGGAGCCCAGAGAGAAGGGGGGGGTGTCAGGTGTGATTGGGGCCCCCTACCCCCAATATCCCTATCAGGTCTTGCACCCCCTGTGAGCCCCCAGATCAAAGCCTGGGCTCCCCAAACACGGGAACCCCCCAGCCCCCCTTCCTCTCCCCAGCTCTCCCCACCCCCTTCCCGTCCTCAGCGCGCTCCCGCCCCTCTGCCCCCAGCCCCTTCCTCCACTCGCCCCAGCCGTCACCCCATCTCTGCCCTCCTCATCTCCAGGCCCCCAGCCCCACTGCCCCCGCTGACTGGGTTTGCTTGCGTGGATGTGCAGGAAGCCGGGCCAGGTGCTGCAGTCGAAGCGTCGTCCAGGCCAGCAGCGCCCCGTGCACCCCGTCCGCCAGGTTGTTGGCGAATTCTTCAGCCCGTCACTGCACCCAGCACATCACCGCCGCGTTGGACAGACCATCACGTCTGGGGGAGGCGGTCACACGAGCCCCTCACTCCAAGCCTGCGAGCCCTGCTACCACCCTGGCTCCCCCAAGCCTACCGGTGCCCCCTCCGCCTGCAGCCCTGCTAGTCCAGCCTGGGCTCCCCCACCCTACGTGCCCTCACCGACCTCAGCCCTGACCTGCCCTGGCCCCCAACCCGCCGGTGCCCCTCACTCGACCACAGACCGCCTAGCCCAGCCCCTGGGCTCTCCAGCCCCCGTGCCTCACTCCGACCCGCAGCCCTCCCAGCCCTGGTCCCCCAGCCTATGGTGCCCTCACCCGACCACAGCCCCTGCAGCCAGCCCTGGCTCCCCTTGCGTGCCCCTCACCCGACCTCAGCCCCTGCTGTCGGGGGGGCGGCTCGGTCCTTTGATTGGTTCTGATTCCTCCTGTCGCGCTCCGCTCCTGCGTCATAGTTGAGGCTTTCAAGCACATGATCCCGAGTGGAGCTCACCCTGGGGGGGGTAGACAGAAAAGGGGTTGGAGTGGAACCCCCCTTCCTCATCCCATGCAGCTATAGAGCTGGTCGGGAGGGGGAGAGCAGGGGGAGGGCCTGAAGGCCCATCTCTCACTGGTGATAGCGGGGAAGGGAGCAGCGGGGGGCCGTCGTCTCACCGGTGGATACCGGGGGAAGGAGCAGCCGGGGGCCCTGTCGTCACGCGTGGAAGGGGTCGGGGGCAGCGGGGCCCCCGTCTCTCACCGGCAGAGCGGGGGAAGGGAGCAGGCGGGGCCCCGTCTCTCACGTGGAAGGGGGGTCGGAGACACGGGGGGGCCTGTCCACGCGGGAAGCCGACCATGTTGAGCTGGCCCGCAGCTCTTCTTGTTGAGGTGGTCGAGCATGCTGCCCGTCACAGCGACCCATGAGTACTGCGACTGGGTCAGGCCAGGCTGGCCCCAGTCGCCCCACTCATGGTCATGTTCGCCAAGCCAGGATCTGCCGGGGTGGGGCAGTGACACACGAGGGACATCAGCGCTGACCCCTTGCTCACCCCCTGCCTTCGACCCACCCGCGACCCCCACTGCCTTTGACCCAGCCCACGACCACTCCCTTTGAACACGGCCCGCTACTTTTGCATCCTCTGCCCTCTGGACTCCGCTGCCTGCTACGACGCCACACGTGACCTCTGCCTCATGCCACACACCTCCCTATCAAGCTTCGTCCCACAATCTGACTTATAGCATCCAACATCTGGTGCTTAGCATGAACCTCCAAGCCTATTACAGCTTGATCTTATCTCGCTGCCACCAGCAGGAATTACAGCGCGCTGGCCTCGCTCTGGTCCCTCCAACTTTCCCCTGGAGACCCAAGAACCCAGACTCCGAGAGTCCTACCAGCATGTGAAATACCCCACTTCCTTCCCCTCCCCCCACCAGACTTTCCTCTGGCAACTGAAGAGTATTGATGCAATCTCTATACATCACAAATCCAGCAAGCTATGTCTCTCTATGCCAAGAGAAACAACCCAAATAAAGGAGCGAAACAAATGATTCTTCTCCTCTCTCCTACCCTCCCCCACCAAATCCCTGGTGCTGCCGAGCTACCTCTCATAGATTAAACAAAGAGAATCCCCTCCCTTGTTCTTAACCTACAGAGTAGAAAACTAAACAAAGTCGTAAAAAAAACTGTATATACAAAAAAAAGAAAGAAAAAAGACATAAGAATGTAATCTCTGCATCAAGTGACAATACAGGGCTATTGCTTATAAGAAAATATGAATAAACAGTCTGATTCAAAAAGAGATCCAATTGGAAACATTCCAGCAAGCTGCACACATGTAAATACACCCAGAACAACATAAAAGCCTATATTGTTTTTCTACCTGTACTTACAATTTGGAAACAGAAGATTAGAGAGAGAAAAAACCTTCTCATAGCTGAGAGACAGACAAAAGACACAGACCCAAGACAAAGAAGACCCACAAAATTCCCTCCCTTAAGCTTTTAAAAAAATCCGGTTTGCTGATAGGTCCTCTTGTCAGGTGTTTGGTTCCCTTTGTTAACCCTTTACAGGTAAAAGAAACATTAACCCTTAGCTATCTATTTATGACACTCCCGACCCCACTGCCCATTGACCCCTGGCCTTGACCCTTGCCCGCCCCATGACCTCCCTGCTCTTTGACTCCTGACCCACAGCATGGCCTCCCTGCACCATGACCTCTTACCTGCCACATGACCCCACTTCCCATTGATTCCTGACCCCACACTCCCTGCCCCGTCCCTTGCTCACTCCAAGACACCCAAACTCTTGCTCCGACCTCACTGACCTTAATCCCTGACCCACGACCCTCTGCCCCACCACCCCATTGTCCTTTGACCCCTGCCCCCTCAGTGTGACCTTTCTGCCCCACCTCTCACCCTCCCCATGACATCAGTGCCCTTTGACTCCTGACCCCATTTTGACCTCTCACCTGCCCTGCAACCCCTGACCTTTTGTCCACCCTGTGACCTCCCCATCCTATGACCTGCAACCCCTTACTCAGACTACGACCTGCCCTATGAACTCTAACCTCTCACCCCTATGCTGTGACCTTGGCACACCCCCCACTTTTCCCCTCCATTCCCTCCAATCTCCAAACATCCCTCACTTCTGACCTCACTGCCCAGTGACCCACAGCCGCCCCTGCCCCACAGCCCCTGCCATACACCCTCTGACCCCTGTGTCCCTGCACCACCGCACAGGGAATAATCCAATACCCACAATGCACTGCAAAAATCACAGCTACCAACACAGATTGCAGGGAGGACTGACCTACTGCCACAAAAAGCCACACCCGTGAAATAGGGCCTGTGGGACAGTCCATCCCTCCTCCCCCCGCCCCGAACAGGGCCAGTGGGACAGTCCATGCCTCCTCCCCGCCCCAAACAGGGCCAGTGGGACAGTCCATGCCTCCTCCCCGCCCCAAACAGGGCCAGTGGGACAGTCCATGCCTCCCCACCCACACAATAGAACAGTCCATCCCTCTCCCCATCCTCCCTCAACAGGGACAGTCCATCCCACCTTCCCCCCCAACACAGAGAGAGTGGGACAGTCCATCCTGCCTCCTTCACCCTTCCCGAAACAGAGGGGGGTGTGTGTGTGTGTCCGTCCGTCCATCAGTCCATCCACACACACCGGGTAGGCTACGCCTAGCACTGGGTCACATCCTCACATGTCCACGCCCTGGCCCCACCCTCCCCCTGCCCCACCCTCCCCCAGGTCGAAAGTACAGCAGCTGTCTGCCCACCCCATGCGTGCGAGGGGGGGGGGGTGGCATCGTCGCACGAGAGCGAGGAGACATGCAAGACGTATATAAAAGAACAGGAGGTCAGGGCGACGGGGTGAGCAATTGCACTTCTCCCCCCACCCAGGAAACATTTGCACCAGAACCGGCCTGTTCCATAACAAGGGGCGACAGGAAACACAGGGCAGATTTAAAACATGGTAAACCTATGGCCACGCCCACCCCTGCCTAGGCCACGCCCTCACAGTCCATACTCCTGCCTAGCAGCCCCACCCCCCTACCTGCTCCCAGCTGATCTCCTTGGTCTCCTGGGCGGGCGCAGCAGGAAGGAAGGTGGAGAGAGCGGTTAGTGCAACGCCCCTCCCCAGCCTCCGTGTTCCCCCGTCCCCGTGCACGACTCACTCACCAGCTTGGTTGTGGCCGTGAGCGACTCCACCTCCTCGTGCGTCATCCACACGTTGCTTGTGGACTGGGGGGGCACGAGGGCGCCGGACATGGGGGGGGGGAGAGAGAGATTTCACCATTAAATCGCTTTAGGAGGGGACCTGTCCCAGCCTCTCAGGCGCTGTGGGGAGCACGGCGGGGCACTGAGCAGGAGCCGGGGGGCACCAGGGCTGTGGGGCCATGGGCGTGGAGGGCGTACCAGGTAGGAGTCAAGCGGGGCACACACTGTGGGGACTTCAGAGGGGCTGGGGACGTACTGTGCGGCAGAGGGTGCCGGGGGCACCTGGGGCTGTACAATGCGGGTGCTGGTGGGTGGAAGTGGGGGGCACCAGGGAGCCAGGGACAGACCCTGGGGGGGCTGTACCATTCAAGGTGCTCGCAGGGGGACTGGAGGGGCCATACCATGCAGGTGCTGGTGGGGGGACTAGGGGGATCCCAGTGGGCCTTAATATGTGGGTGCTGAAAGGGGACCCCAGGGGGGCCATACCATGCAGATGTTGGCAGGGGGGACTGAGGGGAGGGCTGTACCATGTGGGTGCTGATGGGGGGACCGGAGGGGCCCGCATGGGGGCTGTACCATGCAGGTGCTGGCGGGGGGGATTTGGGGGAGACCGCACTATGCGGGTGCTGGCGGGAGGGACCGGGAGAGGGCTTGTACTGTAATGATGGCCGGGGCGGGGGCCGAGAGACAAGGGCCGTACATGTGGGCTGACGGCAGGGACCAGGGGGGTATACCATGCTGGTGCCGGCCGGGAAAGGACTGGGGAGGGGCGTACACGTGGGGCTATGGTGAGGGCCAAAACGGAGTGGCATACAGTGCTAGCAGGGGAGCACGAGCAGCTAGAAAATGCTGCAAGAGGGACGGACGGGTAGACGACTCTATCCGTGAAGGGCTCGCGGGACAGCGCGTCATGGTGATGCTGCATCTCTCTCTTTAATCTATTGTGGGTGCTGGCGGGGGGCGCCGTACCATGTTGATGCTGGCAGTGGAAGACTGGGGAGCGGCTGTATCATGCGTAGTTGCTGGCAGGCGCGGGCTGGTTGGGGTCGTTACAGATGCTTGGCAGGGGGATCGGAGGGGCCGTACCATGCGGGGGTGCTGGTGGGGGGGGGACCGGGGGGGCTTGCACCATAGTGGGTGCTGGCAAGGGGACTGGAGGGGGCTTGCACCATTGAGGGTTGCTGGTCGGCGGGGGGACCGGTGGCGAGGCTGTAACGGTATGCTGGCATGGGCGACCGGAGGGGCCGATAACATGCGGGTGCTGGTGGGGGGGACCGCGGGCGGGCTGCACCATGTGGTTGTGCTGGCAAGGCGGGACTGGAGGGGCTTGCACCATAAGCGGAGCTGCTGCGCGGGGGACCGCGGGCGGGCTGTACGGATGCTGGCATGGGTGACCGGATGGGCCGGTTCCATCGGGTGCTGGCGGAGGGGACTAAGACGGGGTCAGAACGGGGGAGAATAACCGAAGCAGCCGGGGGGGGTGGCCAGCGTTACCATACAGTGCTGCGTGTCAGGGGGAACCGGGGCAGGGGGCCTACCATGCGGGTGCTGAACGAGGGCGGAGAACTGAGAGAGGGCGTACCAGTGCGGAGTGTTGCGCGGGGTTCCCGAGGCGGTTGCCCTTGGCACCATGTATCTGGTGCACTCGCTGGGGCTGGTTGGGCCGTGGTAATTAGGGCCGTGACATCGATGCTAGACAGGGGGATACGGAGGGGCTGTGTTAACCGTATGCGTTCTGCCGCTCCCCCGCAGTGGGCCCAGGAGTCTCCGTGGAAAACTGAGTCGGGGGCGCCTGCGAAGCATTAGCATGTGAGTTGCTGCGCATGGGTGGCGGCGGTGTTACCACCCTGCTGGTGAACTTTCGAAAGCCCCTGGAAGGGAGAAGTGAAGCAGAGGAGGAGCCCGTACGGATGTTCTTTTCCATGCTGACGAGGGTCTTTTACCTGTGTTCCACCTGTGGGGGCCGTTACCCATGCGGGTGCTGGCGGGTGTTGTTGGGGGGCCGTACCATGCGGGTGCTGGCGGGGGGGCCGTACCGTTCGGGTGCTGGCGGGTGCCGAGGGGCTGGTGAGCGACACCATCTCCTGGATGGCCAGGCGCAGCTTGAGCCGGTGCAGCGGGTTGCTGATGCCGATCTCCCGCTGGATTTCCGTGTCCGACAGGTTGGCCATGATGGCCCCACTCTTCACATTGGCCCGGCAGGCGGCCACGTACCAGGCCGGCATCCCCACCCACAGCTGCTGGGGCAGGGGGGGTTAGGGCGCCTGGGGGGTGCCTGGAGCCCCCCATTCAGCCCCCCGGACACCTGGGTTCCAACCTCACAGCCCCCCTCACTTCTGCCCCGGACGCCTGGGTTCCTACCCCACTGCCTCCACCTGGATTCCAACCTCGTGCCCACCACTCACTTTTTCCCCAGAAGCCTGGGTTCCAACCTCACGCCCCCCGTCTCTTCTCCCCCAGATGCCTGGGTTCCAAACTTGCTCCTCCCTCACTTCTCCCCCAGACGCCTGGGTTCCAACTGCGCAGCCCCCCCTCACTTCTCTCCCGGATGCCTGGGTTCCAACCCCCATCCCCTCCCCCACCCTCAGGATGCCTGGGTCCCCCAGCCCCCTCGCAATGCCGTCACCTCCAGCCAGGACACGACGGTGGGTCCGTCCCAGGCGGCAAAGGGCAGGCCCTGGCGACAGGCCTCCTCCAGCAGCTCGTGCCTAGGGGGCGGGAGTAGGGGGGTGAGACTGAGGGGACTCCCCCCACACTGCCCACCATCCCCCCTTCCATAGACCCCTGCCCCTCCCTCCACTCACTTCTTCTTATTCCGTCGGTCCTTGTCCACCGGCCCAGCCAGCTTGGAGAGACCCAGGGGGTCCGCGGGGGAGGTCTCATCCGACGGGGTCCCGGCTGGGGGAGAGGGGGGAAGAACAGGTGAGAGTCTCCCCCCACACTCCCATTGCCGGCCAGCCCTTCTTCCCCCAGCACCCAGCCAGGGAACCCGGAGGCCTGGGTTCTCTCCGCGTCTCTGGGAGGGGAGTGGGGTCTAGTGGTTAGAGCAGGGGGGACTGGGAGCCAGGACTCCTGGGTTCTCTTCCTGGCTCTGGGAGGGGAGTGGGGTCTAGTGGTTAGAGCAGGGGGGCTGGGAGCCAGGACTCCTGGGTTCTCTCCGCGTCTCTGGGAGTGGGGTCTAGTGGTTAGAGCAGGAGGGGCTGGGAGCCAGGACTCCTGGGTTCTCGCCGCGTCTCTGGGAGGGGAGTGGGGTCTAGTGGTATGGCAGGGGGCTTGGAGCCAGGACTCCGAGTTCTCTCTTGGCTCTGGAGGGGGTGAGTGGTTTGCAGCAGGGTGTGGGAGGCGATCCTGGGGCCAGACACCTGGGCCCAAGTGGGGGGGGCGGGGACAACACCTACGCAGGGAGGGTGAGTCCCGGCCTGGGGGCCCAGCCCGCCCTTGTCCTTCTTCCCGAAGAGGCGACGTGGATGACCTTTTGATGATTTTATCTCTTGGTGGATTTGTGCAGCGAGTCTGGCTGCTGTGGTGCCTCAGAGCCCAGCCTGGGCGGGGGAATGATACAGGCTAATGGTGCCCCCTCCCAATATTCACCCACCCAACCTGCAGCCCACCCTGGGGTCCCCACCCTGGGCAAATGACAGAACCCCAGATCAACCCCAAACATGTGTCCCGTTCCCCCAGATCAACTGCTCCCCGACTTCCCGATCTCAAAAACACAGTCCCCCCTCTGACCTCCCCCAAGCCTGCTGCCCCTTAACTCGCCCCTCCCCCCGGGTCACTGCCCCCGATTTCGCCGCCCCAGCTCCCATTCCCCCAAGCCACTGCACCCAACTCCTTCCCCCACGGGTCACGTCCCGCACGCCCCCAGCCTGCTGCCCCTCAACCGTTTCTCTTCCCCCCCTCTCTCGGCTCACCCTGCCCTCAGGTCCCGGCCGTCCTCCAGGGCTCCGGCCTGCAGCGCCAGGGCCTGGCTCACCCGCTCCAGCCGGGCGGTGCGGGGGGTTGCGGGGGGTGGCGTCTCACAGGGCACCAGGGCCTTCTCCTCTGCCCCACGCCCCTCCTCCTTTGGCACGTGGTTCTGGGGGGGCAGGGGGGAAGCACAGGGCACTGCCTTAGGGAAGTGCGCAGCACAGGGGTCCCGTCCGTGGTGGGAACGCTGCTGGGGAGGGAGAGGCTCGCAGCATGGGGGTGGGGGGGCTCTGCTGTAGGGAAGTTCTCAGCGCTGCGGGGGACACACCCCGCTCTGCAGGGGAGCTGGCAGCACCCAGGGGTGGGGGAAGGACATCTGCTGGCAGCACCTGGCAGCTTTCCACTAGGGGGAAAGCTGATGGCGTCCGGGGGAGCGGGCAACACCCCATGGGGGGGTGGGAGCTGGCGGCGCCTGGGGGGGCAGGACACCCCGCTGGGATGGGGAAGCTGGTGGTGCTCGGGGGGAGGACATCCGCTGGGGGGCGGGGAGCTGGCGGCACTGGGGGGGACAACACCCCATGGGGGGGCAGGAGCTGGTGGTGCCTGGTGGGGGCAGGACACCCCACAGGGCGGGGAACTGGCGGTGCTGGGGACGGGGGGACCCATACTCACCATCCTGTCTCCCTCGCGGGCGGGGCTGTGGGGCGCCAGGCGGGGGGTGGAGTGCCCGCTGCTAGGGGGTGAGGGGCTGGCCAGGGTGGAGCTGGTGATGGACGGGGGGATGGAGGTGCCAGCCCGGTACCGGCCCAGGGACCCATCCAGCGCTGAGCTGCTGACCTGGCTCTCGATCTCCTCGGCGCGCAGCTCCGTGCACTCCTTCTCCTCCTGGATCAACCTGGGGAGGGGGGGGGGAGAGACAGCCGTGAGGGGGGTGCACAGCCACGGGGGGGCCCAGGGGATCCCTCGGCTGTGGGGTGGTTATGGGGGATGGAGAAGCTGCTGAGGGATCCCCAGGGGTGATATGGGGGGTGGTCACCGGGGTGATATGGGGGGGGTCACCCAGAGAGTGCAGAGGAGGACCCTGGGGCGTTAGGTGGTTTCTAGGGGGTTCAGAGGGGATCTCCAGGATGATGTGAGGGTTCCGGGGGGTCCCTGGGGTGGTAGCGGGGTCCTGGGGGGTTCAGAGGGGGTCTCTGATGTGGTGAATCCCAGGGGCTGCGGGTTCAGGGGGTCCCCTAGGGCGATAGGGGGGTCCCAGGGGGTTCAGAGGTTCCCAAGGGGGGAGTCTCACTTGATCTCCTTGTTGATGGCCTCGAGCTGCTCCTGCAGCATGATGGCCAGCGTCTGCACGTCCGTCTGCCCGCTAGGCGAGAGCAGGTCGGCCGAGCCGAAGAGGGGGTCGCGCTCCTCCTCGTCCGAACCGTCCAGCCCCCCCTCGAAGGGGTGGGCCAGCCCCCCTGCCTGCTGCGCCCGCTCCCACTCCTGGGGGACCTGCGGGGAGGGCGAGGGGAGGATGAGATGTGGAGCAGACCCCAAAACTGCCCCCCCAGCACAGTTCCCCCCACAACCACCCCCCCAGCACAGGCCTCACCCCACCACTGACCCGCCCCCCTACAGCACAGGCCCTCCTCAATTCCTGGGGGCCACCAGGAGTAGGGGGTGATCTCAGCCCTGCCCCCCAGCACCCCTCCAGCCCTGCCCCCCATCCCAATAGCAAGAGATGGCTGAGTACTCACCGGGGGTGGGGGCAAATCCGAGGCAGGGGAGATAAAGGACACAGTTAGTAGCAGCCAGAAACCTGCCCCTCCCAGCCAGTCCCCCACCCCGCCCTGCCCTGCCTCATCACCTTAGTGGCTTCATCCTTGACGGCCCAGCGCCCCTTCTTGTGCCTGCGGGGGGTGCCGGCATAGGGGTCCGCGGGCAGGGCAGGGGCCTGGGAGTAGCGCAGCTCTAGGGCGCTGCCTGGCAGGGACCTGTGGGAACAGTACTGTGTTCGGGACACTGGTGCCTGCCTCAGTTTCCCCACCTGCTGTGTGAGCCACCCAGCTGGGGGTTGGGGCAGGGGAGCAAATGAGAGGAGAGTTTGCTGCGAGGGGTAACATCAGGGTTTTGGTTTTTCCCCCCCCAATTTGGATCAATTCCCATTTTCACGGCAAGGGGAAACGATGGGTGGATAAGTCAGACAATTAACGGCAGACCATGAAAACCAGTTTGGACGCCAGCTGTCCCCATCACACGGCGGGGAAAGATCCTCCAGCCCAAGCAACACGTTGGTCGCCCGCCCACCCGCTCTCCCCTTCTGTCGCTGCACGGTGAGTTTCCCTCTAGGGTCACCGTGAATTCAATGTTTAAAAACAAGCTACAAACCAGACCCTGCTAAGCCCAGCGACAGCCGAGGCCCTGTCTCTTGGGGGTTAAGGAAAAATCCCAGGATTTTCTCCAGATCTATTATTCAAGGGAGATTTTAACGGATTTTCCCCTGAATTTTCGACTGCTTGAGCACGTGCAACAATATTGATTCTGTTAGGAAAAGCCCGTTCCATTCGGTAGCTGCCACCACATGAACAGTGAACTCGGTAACCGCGAGACTCTCTGTTAGCGTACGGCGCTGGAGCGGAAGAGACAGGTGGGTCAATGCCCATATACAGCTAACGTACAGCATAAAACTGCTTTTCGTGGCTTTTGCTCTTTTCTTTACTCCTAGGGGGATTATGTGCCACTGCACGTGCGTAGATTGAACGAATTGCGCAGAGTTTTAACTTTTTTGCGCCAAAAAAAAAAAAAAAGCTTTAGCTGAAAAGTTGCTGCAGTTCTGCCTTTTGGCCACCAGAGGGTGCTGTGGCAAGAGAACAAAGCAGCAGCTCCTGGCCAGCTAGGGAAGAGAAAGAGCCTGCAGAGCCTTCTTCGCAGTGCCTGTCGGGCCAGGTCAGGAGACAGGGGCTATGGGGAGACAGACAACATGGGGCTGCTGGGGGGTCAGACGGGCTCATAAGGGCTAGTGGGTAAGGACAGACTGGGGCAGGGGCTGAACAAAAGTGGAGGCACAGGGCCACGGGGGGGAGGGAGACGCAGGGCTACGTGGCGATAGGGGAAGGGGTGCAGGGCTACAGAGGGATGGGGGGTGCAGGGCCACATGAGGATAGGGGCAGCGGATGTCTGAGTGGAGGTGGAGGGACACATGTGTCTGACTGAATGGGAGAGGCCTGGGGCCAGCCAGGGTCTGCTTGGGGAAGCTCCTGAACAATCCCTCCCCGCCCCCCAAAATAACCTGTTCCATACTGTTCACACCCAGGCTATTTACTTCCCTCTCCCTCAGCTCCTCCGTTACCCGACCCCCCCAGCCCTCACACTGCTTCTCGGGGGTGCGGAAAATACGGTTCTGTATTGTAGTTTCAACGAATTATTGCTCAGAGTTTTGTATAAATACGCCTAGTAAGAAATCTATTTGTCAAAAAATATTTTCTGAATCTTTTTTGTCGTCTGTCTTGCTACAGACGTACTTGCTGACAGGGATTTTGAAATAAATGACCAAAAATAATTGAAACGGGTGTGATTACATTGCGTTATTTTGACAAATAAACTTTGCAGAATTTTGAACTATTGTGTGCAGAATTTTTAATTTTTTGGCACAGATTTCCCCCAGGAGTCTTTCTTTGGGCTGCCTTCGCTCCCCCATAATATCCCTGATATTTACCCAGAAAACCGCCCCTGTATTTTAATTTTTGTAGCAAACACAAATCAATTCCCAGAAAATCTTTAAACAAAATGGCCTGAGCTGCAGCTAGGCAGGTTCTTTAAGCAATTACAGAGATTTATTCAGATGCATCATTTTTCCGCCTCATCTGACCTTAGAAAATGGTGAACGACGCATTCCTTCTTTACTAGATTTTTTTTTAAACTCATGTTTTGTGTCAAGCTAGATTTGAAAGTAAATTTCAATTTAAAATGCACCAAACCAACATTTTCGTTTTTTTTTTTAAATTAGCAAAATAAAACCTTACCGGACACATTCATAATGAAGTTTGCCAAGACCCGTTTTGCATGTGAAACCAGCTGAATTGACCCTTATTGATTAGAAAGCCACGACCCAGGAATTGAAGGTCCCGCATCTGGAGCGAGCGGATCTCATTCCCTCACCGGGTTTTCAGGCAGAGACCGGAAGAGGAAAACCAGCTCTCCTGCTTTTCCAACCCTGCATCGGTTTCCTAACTTAGGCTGAGCTGGGCAATGGAGGGACCTAGCCAAATAAACTGAATTTTCTACCGCAGGCGGCTTTAACCCCTGTCCGAACTCCGCTCCGGCATCTGGCCAAAGTTGGCCGCAAACTTCCCTTTCGTTCGTTTCAATGGTTCCAACCAGCACTGGTTTTTACAAGCCTGGATTTGGTTTCTTTTCTAAATCATCCATTTTTGTCCACCCTGGTGTCCCCCTCCCAGGAAACCAACCCCCCCCGGGACACCCTCCCTCCCCTCCCACCCCCTCAAGTGCCCCCTCCTCCACTTTAACCCTGTTAGTAACCCCCCACCCTGGGTCTGCCAGGCACCAAGACCTGGGGGGGGGGCGGGGGGCACAGTATCAACCCATTACCTGGAGTAGGAGGAGACAGGTCGGCCCCGCAGCTGGTCGATTTCCATCTGCATCCGTTCCATCTCCGCCAGCAGCTGATCCTGGGGAGATGTGTGTGTGGGGGGGTCAGTGCAGCAGAGCCCCCACACCCTGATCCCCCCAGCCTGGGATCTCCACTCTGCCTACATGGCAAGCATCCCCCTGCCCCCCACCAGCACAAACAGCTCCCCCC
>NC_133779.1:16970008-16971027 GCF_003597395.2 Chelonoidis abingdonii | reverse complement strand
CCCAGAGCCCGAGCCCCCCAGCCAGCCCCCCCAGGACAGGATCCCCCCACACCCCAGAGCCTCCCCAGCCCGGAGCAGCCCCCCCTGCACCTTTTCGTCCAGCGCCTTGTGGTGCTCGAAGAGGGACTTCAGAGCCTTCAGCACCTCCACCTCGCTGGAGACGCCGGCCGGGGACTGTGCCTGGCGCTTCACCACGGTCATGCGGAGCGACCGCTCGTGCCGCGACACCAGGCACTCCAGGTGCTCCAGCAGCAGCTGCGGGGGGAGGGTCCGGGGGGGTGAGGGAAGGACGGACGGATGGACAGACACCCCTCGCGGCCTCAGCATGGACAGATGGACCCCCCTCCCCATGCCTCCCCCCCAGCCGCAGCACGGACGGACAACCCCCCCTTCCTCCCCCCCAGCCTCTGGCTGCAGGACGGACGGATGGACAGACACCCCTCGCGGCCTCAGCATGGACAGATGGACCCCCCTCCCCATGCCTCCCCCCCAGCTGCAGCACGGACGGACAACCCCCCCTTCCTCCCCCCCAGCCGCAGCACGGACGGACAGACCCCTCCCCCTACGCCTCCCCCTCTGGCTGCAGCATGGACGGATGGACAGACACCCCAAAACCCTCCCCCCCAGACGCAGCACGGACAGACAGACACTCTCCCCCATCCCCCGGAATCAGCCACAGATGGACAGACACGGACCCCTCTCGGATCCAAAAAGGCACATGGGGACGGACTGACGGACCCCGGTGAGGGGGACCCCTCACCCGCGTGTTGTTGCGCTCGGCTTTCAACTCCGAAATCTCCTCCTCCCGCTCCAGCAGCTGCTCCCGGCAGGCGTTCAGCTCCTTGGTCAGCGCTGCAAACTCCTGGGGGGAGGAAGGGTGGGGGGACAGACACCCCCCCCCGCAGAGTTAAAAACCGCCTGGCAAAATTCCAGCTGCACTTTATCCAGGGCCGACAGGGACCCTCCCCCTCGCCCTGTCCCCACTGGGAATCCCCCCCGACCCCACCTCCCCCCCAGGC
>NC_133779.1:16954125-16962635 GCF_003597395.2 Chelonoidis abingdonii | reverse complement strand
TCCAGTCCTTCTGGGGGTTCAGGGTGCTTGGATCCCAGCTAGGATACCCTGAATTCCGCCCCACAGCCCCAAACCCAAACTGTCCTGCCTTTTCTCCCGCCGGTCGAATCCTTTGTTCCCTTCTCCTCCGCCCAGGTGCTCCCCCCTGCCGGGCTTGGGTTACAGGCTGAGCACCTGTCCCTCACCTAAAGACATCCCCTGCTTTCCCGTTCCCCACACAGACAGTCCCTACTCCTTCCCATTCCCCACACAGACAGTCCCTACTCCATCACAACAGGTCAGCTCTAAAGCCGGATCTCACGCCCGGCGTCGGACATTACACCGGGCTCAGCACGTCCCCCACCCTTCGGGAGACGTTCGTCCCCGGGAAAACGTCGTCCATCGGGGCGATACGCTCGCCACGTTCCCGCAGATCCTCGGCATCCTGCCGGCGGAGACAGAACCAGCTGCCCTGTCAAGGCCAAGCCAGGAGAATCAGAGGAAACGGGGTCACCCCGGCAGCGACCCGGAGCGAATATGGCCGCGATATTCACCAGGCCAGGCCTGCGGGGGGATTGCGTGCGGATCAGAGCAGGTGACGGACAGAGAACGGCGCTGAGGACCCACGGTGCCCGGTTTCAGTAGGTCCTAATGCCGTTTGGCCGAGCGGCCACCCCAGCCGCTTCCCAACGTTGCCCCAGGGATGCGTTACGGGATGGCTCGGCCGAGCCTGCTGCGGCCTAGCGCAAGGCCAGTCTCATTTCTTCTGACCCTCCCGAGCGTCAGGACAGTCCGAGAGAGACAGAAGAAACTTGCCGTGGCCTTTACGCCGAGTTCGAAGAACACGCCTGCTTTCGAACCATCGAAGCCAACTCGTCACCAAAACAGCCCTCGATGGGGCCCGGCTCCGGCCCAGGATTTTACCGACCCCGAAGGTTCAGAGAACCCGCCCAAGGCCGGAGCTGCAAGCCAGCGACCCCTTCGGCAGGCTGCGTTCTTCCCACAGGTCAGCTGTGTCATCTCCGCCGTCCCGGAGTGAGATGTGGCCAAGGCAGCACCTGCTCATGGACTTAAACCCCAGAATTTTCCCAGAGCTGCTGTCCGAGGGGGTTTCTTCATTTAACATGGTCTACGCCCGTCTCTGGGAGTGACCCCTTAGCGGGCCGGGCCCCACGAACCCACACAGTCCCACCAAGACAGGCCCGTCGGCACCAGCGCCCCGTCTCTTTCCACAGCTCCCGGCAGCCCAGACAGACCCTGCGCAATGCTCCCGGGGGAATCCACAGCAGCACCGGTGGCCTTTGCTGAACAAGGTACCCACGGATGAGTCCCCCGGGCGCAGACCCTGCCGAGCCACGGGCTGGCATCGACAGGCAGAGTCTGACCCATGATCCAGCATCGTGATCGGCAAGGCCAAGCTGGGACGGCCTCCGGGTCTCTCTCTGTCCCCGCCTTTGTCTGCCAGGTATGGGCCCCTCCGAAATGGGCGCCCCACATCCAGTCCCCAAGCCCCGGTTCTCCAGCTCCGTTCCCAGGTCCTGCCTGCCGGGTGCCTTGCTGGAGTGTCTGGTCCTTGGGGCATGTGTGTATCGCTGGCCCCTGTTGGCTTGGGTTTGAGACACCCCACTGGCCCTGTGTTAACCCTTTCGCACCCCGCTTGGCAGGGGGGGGATGCAACGTGTAGAGGGAAACTGAGGCATGCCTAGGTGTCTCACACACATATTACAGGAAACTGCTGATTCGTCACAGCCTGTCCTCCACAGGCCACACTCAGCCCACAGGCCAGCAGAGCAAACCGAGCAGGAGCAGGAGCAGGAGCTGCTCCACCGCCAGCCAGTCCTCCCTGGCTGTCCCCCTGCCAGCGTTACCCGCATCCTCCACCAGCCCAGCAGTGTGGCACTGGGTCCCACCCATCCAGGCACACAGGGGCCGGCTCAAAAAACCAAATCTGGGTGATAAAAAGGCAGGCAAGATCCGCATCACCCGCCAGGTCCCCTTCCCCACAAGGACGGACATTCGCCAACCGGGGCACCTGCTCCCTAGAGAATCCGGTGACAGATCAACCACTTCCCCTCCCAGGGCCCAACCCCCACCTGCCCACCCCCCAGATGGGATGGGCACGTCGTCCCATGGCGGGCTGGTGTCCAGAACCGAGGACGGCAAAAGCCAGCCGCTGATCCAACAGGAAGGGGCCAGACCAGAGTTCACAGCATCCCCCCAAACCACCCCAAGGGGAGGGGTATGGGCGTGACCCCATGGGAATCAAACTTGCTCTGGTCCAACGGTCGCTTCCGGCTTCCAGGTCGCTAACCACTAGACCCTGCAGCCTATGTCCCGGCCCCGACAGCAGTGAGGGGGGTCGGAGCTGTGGAATCACTGGCCCGGCTGGGGTGGACAAGGTGGTGTTACCACCCAAGCTCTACCTGCACCTGCCCTAGTGCAGACACGATTCTGCCACCGCGGGAGCTTGCCCAGCTGGTGGGCGGTGCAGGGGGGTTGGTCTACGCTGCACCGGTCAATCTCTGCCAGTGCCCCTCACTCCTGCCCCACAAACCCTTGCCAGCCCAGCCCTGCCGGTGCCCCTCACTCCCGCCCCGCAGCCCCCCGCCGGGCGCTGACCTGGGGCAGGGCGATGCTCAGCTGTCTCTGCAGCGACTCCTTCTCATGGGCCAGCTCGCGGAGCCGGAGCTGGGCCGTACTCAGGCTGTCCTGCGTGTCCCGCAGCGTCTCCAGCAGCCGCTCCCGCTCCGTCAGCATGTTGACCATCAGCTGCTCGAAGTTGGCGTCCTCGGGCCCGTAGGCCGAGCCCCGGCGGCTGTCCTCGGTGATGGTGGGCATCACTTCGCACATCATCCTGCCGGGGGAGCGGGGCAGGCCCCGGGGGGCGCCGCGGGGCGGTGGGCTGGGGGCTCAGTGCCCCGACCTACCGGGGGGCGTGGGGAAGGAGAGAGAAAGAATGAGACAGAACTCGGATGCCTGGGTTCTATCCCAGCGCTGAGGGGAGCAGGGCCTAGTGGTTAGAGGGGGGGCTGGCAGCCAGGACTCCTGGGTTCTATCCCAGCACTGGGAGTGGAGCGGGGCCTAGTGGTGGTGGTGGTGGGAGCTGGGAGCCAGGACTCCTGGGTTCTCTCCCTGGCTCTGGGAGGGGAGTGGGGTCTAGTCGTTAGAGCTGGGGGGCGGAGGGGCTGGGAGCCAGGACTCCTGGATTCACTCCCTAGGTTTGGGTGGGGCGTGCGGGGGAGAGGTGTCCCTTACTAAAAAACTATATTAATTTAAAACTATCTCAGAAACGCCCATAAATCGCCCTCCCCGCAATTGGGCCTAATGTCCCACTGTGAGTTTTTGTGGAGCAATGAGGCCCTCTGCCCCCACCTCACATTAAACACCTTGGGTGGGGGGGGCGTTCATTACAGGGAGTAAAAGCTGGACCCCTCCCCCAACAGCTGGTGACAACCCCCCTGGGGGGGGGTTATAAACTCCTTCCTGCCCCAGACCCCCAGGGTAGGAGCTGGGGACCCCCTGGGCCCATCCTGCCCAGAGTCTCCCCTCCCCGGAGACCTGGGGAACAGGCACCGGCTGTTCAACCGTGGCCCCCCCACAGCTCCTCCAGCGCAGCAGAACAGACACACACAGCGGCAGAGCTGTCACCAAAGCCAGACGTCGGCTTCTGCCTGCCAGGAGCAGGACTCGCTTCCCCACGCAACACATACGGTGTCACCCGCTACCGACACAACGTGACACACAGCCACGGTGCAACACCCGTCCACAACACAACACACACGGCGTCACCTGCTCCCGACACAACGTGACACACAGCCACAGTGCAAAACCCGTCCACAATGCAACACACACAGCACCACCCACTCCCGACACAATGTGACACACAGCCAAGGTGCAACACCCGTCCACAACGCAACACACGGCATCACCCGCTCCTGACACAACGTGACACAAAGCCACGGTGCAACACCCATCCACAACGCAAGAAACGGCGTCACCCACTCCCGACACATGACACACAGCCACGGTGCAACACCTGTCCACAACACAACACACATAGCGTCACCCGCTCCCAACACAACGTGACACACAGCCACAGTGCAAAACCCGTCCACAACGCAACACACATGGCACCACCCACTCCCGACACAACGTGACACACAGCCACAGTGCAACACCTGTCCACAACACAACACACGACATCATCCGCTCCCGACACAACGTGACACACAGCCACGGTGCAACACCTGTCCATAACGCAACACACACGGCACCACCCGCTCACGACACAAAGCGACACTGGGCCATGCACACAGCATCACACGTTCCCGATGCAACGCAACACACAGCCACATTTGCAACACTTGTCCACAATGCAACAGTGTGACAACCCAACACACACAGCATCACCTGCTTCCAACACAACATGACACACAGCCAGAGTGCAACACCCATCCATAATGCAAAAGTGCGACACACACGCACAGTAGAAGACACAACACCACATGCTACACATAGAATGCAACACCCACCCACAATGCAACAATGCTATGCAACACACACAGCATCACTCGCTCCCGACGCAATGCAACGTACAGCCACAGTGCAACACCCGTCCATTATGCAATACTCTGACAAAGCAACACACACAGCATCACCTGCTCCTGACATAACATGACACACCACAGCCACAATGTAACACTCGTCCACAATGCAACAGTGTGACAATGCAACACTGGGCCATGCACACAGCACCACCCACTTCCAACACAATGTGACACACAGTGCTACGCACATACAACCCAATACAGCACCATTCACAGTCTCATATGCTTCCAAAACACAATACACAGCCAGAGTGCAACACCCATCTATTTTGCAACAGTGTGACACACATACACTGTAACAGACACCACAAGCTACAGACACAATGCAACAGTGCAACGCAACACACACAGCATCACCTGCTCCCGACACACAGCCACGATGCAACACCCCTGCCTGCAATGCAACAACACAACACAGCCGTGCTACACACACACACACTACAACTTACAACACAATGCGCTACCGACACAACGCAACACCCACCCCCAATGCAACAGTGCCACACAACACAACACATACTACCGACAATGTAACACCCAGGCCCAGTGCAACACCCCCAGTGCTACACATACGGCAACACACAGTGCAACATGCTACCAACACAACGCAACAATGCGACACACAAACAGGCTGCAACACCCAGGCAAAATGCAATAACCCAACACACATTCACACATAGAGCCGCCCTGCGCCTGCAGACACCTCGTCTGGGATATTTATAGATAGCGACAGGACTGGTGCCCCCCTGCTCCCACGCACAGACACACTCAGACGGTACCTGTGCACAGACACCCCAACACGCCAACACACGCCTGCCTCTCACAGGCCCTCATGCCAACCCTCTTCTCCTTCCCCCATGGCCCTGCCTGACCCAGGGAAACCACATCAGCTTCCTCGGGGAGGGGGTCCAGATGCCCTCCCCCCCGCCCGCAACACACTTGTGTTGGTGTGTGTGGTCATGTGCTCGCGACACACCAGCTGGGCTCGCATGGAGCAGTCTGGCCTAGGTGGCACCGAGGGTGCATGGTGGTCACACGGCCGGAGCGGCTCGCACGGGCAGCGCGGCTCGCACGGGCAGCACACATGTCAGGGCCCAGCTGGGCCAGACCCTGCAGCCCCGTCATGCACCCAGCTGTGGTTTGTGCCCCACAGACTGGGGGATTGCTGCCCTCCCCCCACGGGGTCTCTCCCACCGAGTCCTGGGGATGGATCGGGGGGGGGCAGCTCTGACCCACCAGAGTGAAGAGAAAAAGTGAGGTGCTCTCCTTGCTCCCCAGGAAGACAACGTAGTTGAGGGAGGGGACAGAAGAGCTGTCCAGCCCCCTCCATCCCAGCTGCAGATTCAGCTGGGATTTCCCCCCCCCCCGACCCCCACAGTCTAGCTGCCCTGCCCCCTTGCCCATGGATTTTGGAGGTGGAGTCCGAAGAAGGGACAGAGGGGTTCTGCAGGCACATGGGGAGTAGGGGAGATGCAGGGGCCCCAGGCTGGGTGTGGGGGTCAGAGAACAGGAGGGAATGAAGCAGGAAGGGGGCGGGAGTGTTGGCAGGAGGATGGAGGAGGTTAGGGGGGAAGAGTGGGGGGGCTGAGGGGGCAGCTGGACAGGGGAAGGCGGGTGCAGGCAGACGGGGTGCAGGGAGAGGGGCAGCCCAGGGGGACTCACCCAGCTGGTACCTGGGGTGGAGACTTGGGGGCTGGGACAGGAAGATGTGGGGTGTGGGGGAGGGGAGGGGCTTGCGGAGGAAATGGGGGACAGGCAGGGTGCCCTAGCGGCGGGAAAGTGCTGGGTGCACAGGAGTTGGGGGTGGTGGTTGGGGAGCAGGGGGGGCTTGGCACCTATGCAGCGGCATGTGGGGTAGTGCTGGGAACTGAGGGGTGCCAGTCGGGGAATGGGGGGGCAAGGGGTGCACACGGGCGCGGGAGCAGGCAAGACCTAGGGTGGAGGAGCAGGGACGGGAAGAGTGGGGGGACCGAGGCAAGGGGGCAAATGTAGGGCGCCGGGGCAGCAGGTGGGGGGCAAATCAGGCGAAGAGGTGGGGGGGCTGGGCAGGGGGGCACACACAACCGGACTAGGAGAATAGGGGGGCTGGGCAGGGGGGTGGAACGCAGGAGAGCTGGGGGAGCAGGATGGACAGGGGGCGCGCGCAGGGACTGGGGAGAAGGGGGACCCAGGGGCAGGGGAGCAAGGACTGGCGTGGGGTGCAGCGGCCTGAGAAGGGACTGAACAATGGGGGCAGGCAGGGACCCATGGGAGCAGCAGGGATGGACGGGGGCACACGCAGGACAGGCGAAAAGGGGGGCGGGAGGGGGCTGGGGAGAGGGACTGGACAGGGAGCGCACAACAAGGACTGAGGAAGGGGGGGCGGGCGGGGGCTGGGGAGCAAGGACTGGACAGGCGGGGCGCACGCAGGGAACGGGCGAAGAGGGAACCACGGGAGGGACAAGGGACTGGCGGGGGGGCAACACGCAGGGACAAAGCGGAGAAGGGGGGCCCGGGAGGGCCAGGGAGCAGGGGACTGACAGGGGGGCGCACGAGGGACTGGGAAAGCGGGGCTGGGAAGGGGCTGGGGGAGCAGGGACTGACAGGGGGGCGAGGCAGGGGACTGGGCGAAGGGGACCAGGGGCAGGATAGAGAGAGAGGGGGGCGCACGCAGGAACAGGGGAGAAGGGGGGCCGGGGGAGAGGGACTGAAGGGGGGCGCATGCAAAAAGGAGAGGCGGCCGGGGGGCAGGGATCGGAATCACGGCGGCGCAAGCGGAGACAGGGGAGAAGGGGGGCCGGGGAGCAGGAACTGGACAGGGGGCGCGCGGCGTTGCTGGGCAGAATGGGCGGGGAGGGGGGGCAGGGACTAGACGGGGGCGCAACCGCAGGAACAGGGAGAAAGCGGGCCGGGAAGGGCCGGGGGAGCAGCGGACTGGACAGCGGGGAGGCGCAGCAGGAACAGGGGAGAAGGGGGGCCAGGGGAGCAGGGACTGGACCGGGGGGCGCACGCAGGGACTCGGGAGAATGCGGGCCGGGAAGGGGCTGGGGGAGACAGGACTGGACAGGGGGGCGCACCGCAGGGACTGGGGAGAAGAAGGGGACCGCGGGGGGGGCAGGGACTGGAAACAAGGCGGGGCACGTCAGGAACGGGAACGGGGGGCCGGGAGGGGGCGCACGGGGGCAGGGACTGGACGCGGGACGCACACAGGGGCCGAGAAGGGCGGAACCCGGGGCGCACGCAGTGGCCAGGGGGACCAGGCAGGGACGGGGCAGCACGGGGCCGGGCACTGGGAGTTCGCCGGCTCCTACATGCAGCGGCGGCTGGTTCTGTGCTGCGGAGGCCGGAGCGGGGGGGGAGGTGGTCCCAGCTCCTACCTCGGGCAGGGAGATGGGTTCTGTGGGGGGGGGGGGGCTAGGGGATGTCAGGAGTGGGGAGGGGCACCGGGGATTGGCAGGGGGGCAGCTGCTGTCGGGGGGAACGGACAGGAATGCGGGGGGCGAAGGGGGCATGGCTGGGGGCGCGGATGGGGGGGATACAGGGGGTCCGTGGCTGGATGCGGGAAGATGCAACCCACGGGGATGCGGACAGTCTGGGATGCAGGCGAGGGAGACGGGCAGGGGGATGGGCACAGAAGAATGCAGGAATGAGGGGGAGGGGACTGGGGGATGCGGGGTGGGGGGTGGGCGAGGGATGGTGGTGGGGGTGGAGGGGCGGGGGACGCATGCATGCAAGGGGCGAGGGGTGGGACGCCGGGGGGTGTAGGGTGCATGCAGGGGGCGGGCAGGGGAGGTGCGGCGAGTGGGATACAGGGGATAGGTGGAGTATGCGGGGGCGGCGCATGCGGGGGGGTGCGAGGGGAGACGCGGGGTCGCGGCGCTGCATGCAGAGGGGATTGGGGAGAGTGGCGGGGCAGGGAGTGCAGCGGGGATGATGGAGCTATGG
>NC_133779.1:16947986-16953953 GCF_003597395.2 Chelonoidis abingdonii | reverse complement strand
AAGATAGGGGGCGCATGGGGGGCCCGATACCTGCGGGGCCCGTGCTGATGCGTGCGGGAGCCGGCGGACGCCCCGGAGGTTCGCGCCCCTCCCCGCCCCGCGCTGCCGGAGCCCGCCGGTACGCGGCTCCCGGCCCTCGCGCCGCCCCCCACCCCGCCCCCACCGGCTCGGCCCCTAAGGGAGCCTGGAGTGACGGGGGCCGCTAGCCAAACGGGCGATCGTTAGAGTCAGGGGCGGCCGCGAGGCCCCGCCCAGGCACCGGGGTGGGAGGGGGCGGCTCCGAGCGGTCGGGCCAGGCGGCCAATGGCGGAGGGGCTGCCGGGCAGGGGAGCCAATGAGGAAGGGCGGGGCGGGGCTCGCTTTCAGGATGATGTCATCCGGTGTGCGGCGGGCGGGAGAAGCCGAGGCTTGGATCTGGGGGATCGCACCCCCGAGACATGCACCAACCCCTCCCTGCACCCCGGAGAAATGCACCAACCCCTGAATCATGCACCAACCCTGCACCCCCGAGAAATGTATCAACCCCTCCTTGCACCCCTGAGACATGCACCAACCCCTCCCTGCACCAACCCTTCACCCCGGAGAAATGTACCAACCCGTACCTGCACCTCAGAGAAATGCACTAACCCTTCCCTGCACCCCTGAGACATACACCAACCCCTCCCTTAACCCCGGAGACAAGCATCAACCCCTCCCTGCACCCCCGAAACATGCACCAACCCCCAGAGAAATGCACCAACCCTCTCGTCCCCCTGAGAAATTCATATATCCCCTGAGAAATGCAGCAACTCTGCACCCCCGAGAAATACACCAACCCCCACGAAATGTACCAACCCCTGCGAAACGTACCAACCCCGCAACTTCAAGACATGCACCAACCCCAGACTGCCGGGGAAATGCACCAACCCCCGAGAAATGTACCAACTCTGCACCCCAGGGAAAGGCACCAACCCCAGAGAAATGCGCCATCCTGACAGCCCAGAGTAATGCACCGTCTTAAGCCATGCAGAGAAATGCATTTGCCTGCCTCATTCGAACACGCTCATTTCTCCACATTGTACGAATTGCTGCAAACCACCATGAGAAATGCAGCAGTGCATGCAACCTGGTGACATACCCCAGCCCACAGAAACGCAAGAAGCCATGTGGCCCAGAGACCAAGCCTGCGGGGCATCAAACTGCCCCGCCCCAGAAATATGTGACCCAGACACGCAACAAATATCAGCAACATGGAGAAGTGCATTCGCCCATGCACTGCTGCGTTCACAGGGGCAGGACAGCCCCAGGGAGAAAATGCAACAATGCATGCGATGCACCAACGTGCAACTCAGCCAGCTGGGAAGTCCATGCGCTGCCTGAGGAGCTTGCAACCAACCGCACATGCACCATTAATTCAGACGCAAACCCCCCCCGGCTTTCAGCCAACTCTCCCTGTCTGCAAACTCAGGGCATGCTGCCTGGGGGAGGGACAACAGAGATTAGGGGATCCCTCGAGGGCGGACGCAGGTCAGTTGCCCCATGTCCCACTTCCTCCTGCAGTGAGCCAGCCGGTGCCCCCGGAACTGCTGCCAAGCGGGGGTGCCGGCTTGTCTCCCCAGGATCAGGCCCCAGGCAGGTCAAGTCGCTGGGTCAATCCAGCTGGAACTGGCCCCCTTTCCACCCTAACATGGGAGGCAGGGAGGAGTGCACAGGGAGGTGGGGGAGGTCACCTACAGTGAGTCCCGGGCCCCCCTTACCCCAGGAATTGCTCCCTGGCCAATCCTCCTGCCTGGGCGAAACGGACGCCGCATTTCCCAGCTGAATCCGTCCAGCATCCAGGCAGCTTTTCTGCCCCTCTGCAATTTACCACTGTCCTCCTTGAGATGTGGACAGCAGAGCCCAGGGCCGAGGGACAAAGGACACGGACACGCATGTCACAGACTCACTCCCATTGGTTTATTCACAGTCAAGAACCCCCTTTCCCCCAGCACAATCAGGAGCCGTGGCACAGGGCACGAACATTCCCGAGGGAGAGAGGCACTGGGGAGACGGACAGCAGGGGCCGAGAGTAGGAGTCACCCACCAACCCCCCCACCCCCAGGGCTCGGAAGAGAACCCAGGAGTCCTGGCTACAGCCCCCCCCCTGCTCTAACCACTAGACCCCACTCCCCTCCCAGAGCCAGGGAGAGAACCCAGGAATCCTGGCTCCCAGCCCCCCCTGCTCCAACCACTAGACCCCACTCCCTTCCCAGAGCCAGGGAGAGAACCCAGGAGTCCTGATGCCCAGCCCCACCCTCTGACTCCCTCTCTGGGAATTTCACCCCCGTCTTTCCCTGGCAGACCCAGCAGCCAAACCAGAAAAACTGACTCGGGGGGGTGACTCACTCCAGGGGGACGGGTGTGTCCCTGATTCCCAAGCTCATTTCCCACACCCCCTCCTGATCTGGGAGGCAGGAGGGGAGCCCAGTCCCCGGCCTCTGTTCTCCCTGCCTTGGAAAGGACAGGGCAAGAGAGATCTGGGGGGTTCCTAGGGACCAGAAATGATGCTGCAGCTTGGAAGGGACACAGGCAGAAATTGGAGGGGGGGGGCGAGGAGCCCAGGGCTGGGCTAGGAGGGGGCTGCGGGTTGGGAGTGAGGGGCACCAATGCCCAACACTCCCTGAAGCCCAGTGTCCCCCAAGTGTCTCCCCTGCCCCCACAGTCAAGCAGCAAAGTCGCCACCTGGTGGCCACTCTAAACTGCATCATCAACATGCTGGTATGCAGCCCCTCTGGGGTGGAGCATGGGGGCTGGGCACACAGGGACCCCTCACCCGGCACTGGCATGCAGCTGGCTCTGGGGTGGGGCATGGGGACTGGGTATACGAAGACCCCTTGCCCGGCGCTGGGACGCGGCCCCTCTGGGGTAGAGCACTGGGGCTGGGTATACGGGGACTCCCTCGACCAGCAGTGGGATGCAGCCCCTCTGGGGTGGAGCACACAGGCAAAGACGCACAGGAATTTGGGACAGGAAGTGAAGGAGAATCCTGTAAGGTGAGTGGTTTGGGGGGAGTGAATTTCTCCAGGAGCCCCCTTCCCATTCCCTCTTCCCTGCCCATAAGCCAGGATCCCCCTCACACAGCCCCTCCGACTCTCACAGCTTGGGAGTTGTTCCCCGGGGCGTGGCCAGCGGGCAGATTCACACCGGCTCATGCACAGGGGTCAGATTTAAATAAGGGAATAAATACGGTTCATGGCGGGGCCGGCACAGGCCGGATAAATAGACCCAGCTACACACGAAAACTAGGGGGGGGGAGAATCTTTGTGGGGTTGGGCCTGGGGGGCCCCCGGCCTCCCCAGCACAGCACGACATGGGCACTATCCCCGCGACTCCAGAGACCTGGGGAGAAAACAGAGGGGACTTTCGTCAAAGCAGGCACCAGGGAAGCACAGCAGATTGGGGGAGCACGGAGTGATTTTGGGGGTGCTGCTCGTGACACCAGGGGGTTGGGGGGCCTTATGCGTAGCTAGGGTGCTGCTGGCAGCACTGGGAGGATTCTGGAGGGGATGAGGGCTCTGGGGGCTTTTTAGGGCGATGCAGAGGGGTGCTTATGAGTAGCTGTGTTGCAGCTGGCACCATTGGGGGGTTCTGGGGGGCCCTTATGTGTAGCTGTGGGCTGCTGGCACTAGTTGGGGGTTCTGGGGGCATGTGGAGTACTGGGGGGCACAGGGGTTCTAGGGAGCTGTGGGGGGCCCTTATGAGTAGGTGGGGGCTGCTGGTGCCAGTCAGGGTTCTGGGGGGCACAGGGAGTACTGGGGGACTCTGCGAGGGTCCTAACGAGTAGCTGTGGTGCTGGCAGGGGTTTCTGGGGGGTGCAGGGGGCCCTGGGGGGCACAGGGAGGCTTTCTGGGACACTGTAGCTTTTTCCCACCTCCAGTCAGACAGCCCCTGTGCTGTTGAGAAGGATGAAAGGCTCAGGGAAGCAGAACAGTCAATGGGAGCAGAGAGAAACCTTCCCATAGTTGCGACCCTCTTTCCAGCTGATGCTGGGGTTGCCTCTCGCACTGGGGTTACCTCTCCGGGGGAGGGAACTCCAGTTGCTAGGAAAAAGCAGGTGTTAGTAATGGGAGATTCGATCATTAGAAACGTAGATAGCTGGGTTTGTGATGACCGGGAGAACCGTATGGTGACTTGCCTGCCTGGTGCAAAGGTTGAGGATCTCTCGAGGCATCTAGACAGACTTATGTGTAGTGCTGGGGAGGAGCTGGTGGTCGTGGTACATGTAGGTACCAATGACATAGGGAAGGGGAGGAGAGACGTCCTGGAGGCCAAATTTAGGCTGCTAGGGGAGAGACTGAAATCCAGGACCTCTATGGTGGCATTCTCAGAAATGCTCCCAGCTCCACGCGCAGGGCCAGGTAGGCAGAGCTTCCGAGTCTCAATGCGTGGATGAGACGATGGTGTAGAGAGGAGGGGGTTACATTCCTTAGAAACTGGGGAAACTTTTGGGATGGGGGGAACCTGTACAGGAGAGATGGGCTCCACCTAAACCAACGTGGAACCAGACTGCTGGCACTTGACATTGAAAAGGTTGCAGAGCAGTTTTTAAACAAAGAGATGGGGGAAAGCCGACTGCTGCAGCGGAGCACGTGGATCGGACAGAGACTTCTCCTAGTGGAGAGCCCATTGATAGAGATTCTCTAGGTTCTAGTCAGGAGCAGAGGATGGACAAGGATAAAGAATGGGCCAGATCAGATGAGAAACATTCACATAAAAAAGAATCTGACACATCAGACAAATAAACAGGGACAAGTTTTTTAAGTGCTTGTACACAAATGCCAGAAGACTAAACAATAAGATGGGTGAAATCATAGACTCTCAGGGTTGGAAGGGACCTCAGGGGGTCGTCTAGTCCAACCCCCAGCTCAGAGCAGGACCAGCCCCCAGAGTGCCTCATGTTAAAGAAGGATATTGCTATAGAAGGCACCACAGAAACCTGGTGGAGTGAGGACAATCAATGGGACATCATCATTCTGGGGGTAAAAAATATATCGGAAGGACGGAACAGGTTGTGTGGGGGCAGGAGGGGAGTGGCACTATATGTGAAAGAAAATGTAGAATCAAATGAAGTAAAAATCTAACATGAATCCACATATTCCATCGAATCTCTACGGATAGTAATTCCATGCTCTAATAAGAATATAACATTATCGACCACCTGACCAGGACAGTGGTAGTGACGATGAAATGCTAAGGGAGATTAGAGAGGCTAGCAAAATAAAGAACCCGATAAGAGTGGGGGATTCAATTATCCCCATATTGACTGGGAACATGTTACCTCAGGACAAAATGCAGAGACAAAATTTCTCGATACTTTAAATGGCTGTTTCTTGGAGCAGCTGGTATGGGAACCCACCAGGGGAGAGGTGATTCTTGATTTAGTTTGGAGTGGAGCACAGGAGCTGGTCCAAGAGGTAACTATAACACGACCGCTTGGAAATAGTGACCATAATATAACAATGTGTAACATTCCTGTGGTGGGAGAACACCTCAGCAGCCCAACACTCTGGCATTTCATTTCAGAAAGGGGAACTATGCAAAGATGAGGCAGTTAGTTAAACAGAAATTAAAAGGTACAGTGACTAGAGTGAAATCCCTGCAAGCTGCATGGATGCCTTTCAACGACACCATAACAGAGGCCCGACTTCAATGTATTCCCTAAATTAAAAAGCATAGTAAAAGAACTAAAAAAGAGCCACTGTGGCTTAACAACCATGTAAAAGCAGCAGTGAGAGATAAAAAGGCATCTTTTTAAAAGTGGAAGTCAAATCCTAGTGAGGCAAATAGAAAGGAGCACAAACACTGCCAGATGAAGTGTAAAAAGTCATTGCGGAGAAACTAAATGAATTCTTTGCTTCTGTCATAAATAGATAGCTAAGGGTTAATGTTTCTTTTACCTGTAAAGGGTTAACAAAGGGAACCAAACACCTGACCAGAGGACCAATCAGG
>NC_133779.1:16947386-16947881 GCF_003597395.2 Chelonoidis abingdonii | reverse complement strand
ACTGCAAAACCCACAGCCCTCCACGCTCCCACAATGCACTGGGATGGGGGCACTGCAAAACCCACAGCCCTCCACGCTCCCACAATGCACTGGGACGGGGGCACTGCAGACACCCACAGCCCTCCATGCTCCCACAATGCACTAGGACGGGGGCACTGCAGACACTCACAGCCCTCCATGCTCCCACAATACACTGGGATGGGGCGACTGCAAAACCCACAGCCCTCCACGCTCCCACAATGCACTGGGATGGGGGCACTGCAAAACCCACAGCCCTCCATGCTCCCAAAATGCACTGGGACGGGGGGCACTGCAGACACCCACAGCCCTCCACGCTCCCACAATGCACTAGGACGGGAGCACTGCAAAACCCACAGCCCTCCACACTCCCACAATGCACTAGGACAGGGGCACTGAAGACACCCACAGCCCTCCACGCTCCCACAATGCACTGGGATGGGGGCACTGCAAAACCCACAGCCCTCCATGCTCCCA
>NC_133779.1:16897452-16932172 GCF_003597395.2 Chelonoidis abingdonii | reverse complement strand
GTAGTGAGGACCCTAGGTGCGGGCAGGGGCTAGACCCAGCTTTCGGGGGTGGGGGGTCGATACCTAGGCCTGGGTTTTGGGGGTGGGGGGGTCCCCGAGGGGGCGGTAGCTGGGCGTGGCTCTCGAGGGTCCCCGGGGCAGGGCGGTGCCTGGGCCTGGCTCTCAAGGGGAGGGTGGTGCTCAGAACTGGCAGTCCCTGGGGGGGGCGGTGCCTGGACCCGGCTATCGGGCTGGGGGGCTTCCGGGGGGGGCAGTGCCCAGGCCCAGCTCTCGGGGGTCCCCAGGGGGGGCGGTGCCCAGGCCCGGCTCTCGGGGGTCCCCAGGGGGGGCGGTGCCCAGGCCCGGCTCTCGGGGTGGGGGGTCCCCGGGGGGGCTGTACCTTGGCTGTGGCATGGGCCCGGATCTCGGCGCTGCCCGCGATCTCCAGAGTGTCATAGAGCTGCTCATAGACCTAGGCGAGGAGAGCGGGGGAGGGGCTGTTAAGGCGAGAGCTGGGGGGAACCCAGGAGTCCGGCCAGGCTGGGAGCAGGGGCAGGGGCAGTGAGGGTTGATCCAGGCCATAGGAATCCCAGGTGATTCAGGGCTTGGGGGGTGGGAGATGTCTGGGGGGGGTCACAGCAGGAGACAAGGCCATGGAGGGTCATTGTCAGGGACCCCCGGGGGGTCGGGGTGGTGGTGGGGTGGAGCCCCCTGGGTGTGACCGGGGAGGGGGCTTGTCTCCCAGAGGACCAAGCAGAAGCTGAACTGCAGAACCCTAGGGGGGCGGCAGGGGGACTGGGGGTGCAGAGCAAGGGGGTCCCAGAGATGTTGGAGGTGGCCTGGAGGATTGTGGGGGTCTAGGGTACAGGGAATGTATAGGGGGTGCAGTACAGGGGGAATGTGGGGGTACAGTACAGGGTGTTGGGGTGCATGGGTGGATATGGGGTGCTTGTGGGCACAGAGGGGTTTTGGGGTCCAGGGGGAGTCTCACCTCACGGATGGCTGAGCAGAACTTGCTCTGCAGAACCCGCTGCAAAGCCTGCAGTTTGTGGGGGGGCAGTTCCCCACTTCGCTGCAAGCGCTCCAGCAGCTCCACGGCGCGCGCCACATCTGTATGGGATGGGGGGTTCACACAGGGGGCAGGGAGAACCCCCCAAAACTCACTCCCTGCCGCTGCCCCACATCCTCCCCACATCTAACTCCTGCCCTGCCCCCCCAGCCAACACCTGCCCTCCCCCATCTAACTCCTGCCCCCCAGCCATCACCTACCCTGACCCCCGTCTAACTCCTGCCCCCCAACCACCACCCAAAAAAAAAAAAAAGAAGAGAGATAACTCCTGCCCCACCACCACCTGCCTGCCCCCATTTAACTCCTGCCCCCACCACCACCCACCTGACCCCCACATCTAACTCCTGCCCTACCCCCCAGCCAACACCTGCCCCTGATCCCCACTAACTCCTGCCCAACCACCCACTCACCTGCCCCCCACATCCTAACTCCTGCCGCCCCCCAGCCACCACCTGCCCTGCCATTTACTCCTGCCCCCAAACCACACACCACCGACCCCCACATCTAACTCCTGCCCTGCCCCCCCAGCCAACATCTCTTGCCCTGACTCCCGTCTACTCCTGCCGCCCCAACCACCACCACCCTGATCCCCCCACATCTAACTCCTGCCCTGCCCCCCAAAGCAACACCGCCCTACCCCCGTCCTAACTCCTGCCCCCAACCACACACCCACATGACCCCCACATCTAAGCTCTGCACTGCCCCCCCCAGCCACCACCTGCCCCCTACATCTAATCTCCCTGCCCCCCAACTCACACCCACCTGACCCCCCAGCCCACCACCATGCCCCCTACATCTAACTCCTGCCCCCAACACCACCCACTCTGACCCCCCCAGCCATCACCTGCCCCCTACATCTAAGCCTGCACCCGCCAACCATTCACCTGTCCTGACCCGCGTCTACTCCTGCCCCACAACCACCACCCACTCCTGACCCCCCCAGCCCTCACCCCGCTCTACAGCCCACAGCGGGCTCGGCTGCCTCAGCGCTGGCAATCTTCAACGCACACGGCCCCGCCCAGCGTTTGCAGGGGGGGAAATGGGGGGCTGGGGGGGCACGGCGCGGGGGTGGAAATGTAACCCTGCGCGCAGGCGCGTGCCCGAGCTCCAGGCGGTGCACGCTACGTATGTGCACGCGCCCCAGCCGCGTGTTATCCACGCCTGAGCACGTACCCGCCGCCCCTCACCCGCGCTGCGCACCCACTGCCCCCCCCCCAACCGCACACTATTGGAGCAGGTGGGGGAGGGGCAGGAGCAAAGCCCCCCAACCCATGAATCTCCCCCAGCCCCCCCCCACGCGGGGGGGCCCCTGCAGCACCTGCATGGTCCCCCTGGCTCTGGGGTGACCCCCCCTTGGTGCTCGGGCCCCTCCCCAGCCACATCCAGGGGGAGCAGGTTCCCCAGGCCAACCCCAGGGTGGAGGATTCTTGGGGCAAGATCAACATCCAGCTGGGCTCAGACCTGCCGCCCCGGGGCACCGAGGGGGGGGGTCCAGTACAGGGGGCAGGCACGAGCCCCTGGCAGGTGAGTCTCAGGGTCAAAACCCTCAGCAGCCCCCCCCCCCCAAGCAGTGGCCTGGCTGGAAACACCACAGGCCCCGCATGTGCCTGGGGGTGCCGGGAACACAGCAGATGATGGGTCACAGACCCAGGTGAGGGGCAACCCCAGCTCAGGCTGCCTTAGAGCCTTAATGCGGGGGGGGGAGGGGGGGCAGAGCACAGAGACCAGTTCTGGTGCCCACAATTCGAGGCTGCTCCATGAGGGCTAAGTGTAGGGCCAGGAGGGGCCTGCTAAGGCCCAGGGCTGAGCCCCGGCTACCAGGGCCAGCTGCTCTGGCCATTCCTAGCCCAGCCCCCCCATAACAGCACCTCACAGCAGAACCATTAAAACCCCTTTATTGTGGTTAAAGAAAAGCAGATGCAGCCGCGCGGGGCTTTACACAGATGTGTGGCATTTCTGGGGGGTCACGCTACAGAAACTGGGGGGACAAAAACTTACCCACCTAAAAAAAAAAAAAAAGGGAAGTGGCCAGGCCGGCCTGGGGGCAGGGGAGCCCCCTCACTCCAGGGGCTGCTCCAGCAGGTACCCGTTCTCCGTCGACATGTAGCCGTCTCCGGACTGCATGGACTCCTGGTCCAGGAACATGTCCTGGCTGGTCTCCTCCAGCGGCTCGGCCAGGCCGTTGTCCTGGCCGACCCGTTCGTCCCGCTTCTCGGCCCCCCGCTCGCCGCGCTCACCCCGCTCCCGTTTGTGCTCCCGGTCTCGCTCCCGGTCCCGCCGGCGCTCCCTGTCCCTCTCCCTGTCCCTGTCCTTGTCGCGGTCCCGGTGGCTGCGCCGGCGGTCTCGCTCCCGCTCCCTGTCCCTCTCCCTGTCCCTGCCCTTGTCCTCGCCCTCCAGCTTCAGCTCCAGCCTCTCCAGGCCCAACTCGCCCAGTGCCACCTCCTCGGCCTGGGCGTCCCCCCCCTCGGGCAGCTCCTCCTTCTTGTCGCGCTCCCGGTCCCGGTCCCGCTTGCGCTCCCGGCTGCGGCTGTGCCGCTTCCGCTCCCGCTCCTTGTCCTTGTCCTTGCTGCGCTCCCGGCTCCGCTTCCGCTCCTCCTTCTCCCGGCTGCGGGTGCGGCGCCGGCGCTCCCTGGACCGGCTGCGCCGGCGTTCCCGCTCCTTGTCCCGCTCCCGGCTCCGGTCCCGCCGGTCTCGCTCCCGCTCCCGGTCCCTGCAGGGAGAGGGGCCCCGAGCGTCACACCCCTAACCCTAACCCCTGGGCCATCCGTCACCCCATCCCCTGAGGGCAGGCAGGCCCATGGCCCACCACACTCCCACAATGCACTGGGACAGGAGCACTGCAAAATGCACAGCCCATCACACTCCCACAATGCACTAGGACGGGGGCACTGCAAAACCCACAGTCCTCCACTCTCCCACAATGCACTGGGATGGGGGGCACTGCAGACACCCACAGCCCTCCATGCTCCCACAATGTACTGGGATGGGGACACTGCAAAACCCACAGCCCTCCACGCTCCCACAATGCACTAGGACGGGGGCACTGCAAACACGCACAGCCCTCCATGCTCACACAATGCATTGGGATGGGAGCACTGGAAAACCCACAGCCCTCCATGCTCCCACAATGCACTAGGACGGGGCCACTGCAGACACCCACAGCCCTCCATGCTCCCACAATGCACTGGGGTGGGGGCACTGCAAAACCCACAGCCCTCCACGCTCCCACAATGCACTGGGATGGGGGCACTGCAAAACCCACAGCCCTCCACGCTCCCACAATGCACTGGGACGGGGGCACTGCAGACACCCACAGCCCTCCATGCTCCCACAATGCACTAGGACGGGGGCACTGCAGACACTCACAGCCCTCCATGCTCCCACAATACACTGGGATGGGGCGACTGCAAAACCCACAGCCCTCCACGCTCCCACAATGCACTGGGATGGGGGCACTGCAAAACCCACAGCCCTCCATGCTCCCAAAATGCACTGGGACGGGGGGCACTGCAGACACCCACAGCCCTCCACGCTCCCACAATGCACTAGGACGGGAGCACTGCAAAACCCACAGCCCTCCACACTCCCACAATGCACTAGGACAGGGGCACTGAAGACACCCACAGCCCTCCACGCTCCCACAATGCACTGGGATGGGGGCACTGCAAAACCCACAGCCCTCCATGCTCCCAAAATGCACTGGGACGGGGGGCACTGCAGACACCCACAGCCCTCCACGCTCCCACAATGCACTAGGACGGGAGCACTGCAAAACCCACAGCCCTCCACACTCCCACAATGCACTAGGACAGGGGCACTGAAGACACCCACAGCCCTCCACGCTCCCACAATGCACTGGGATGGGGGCACTGCAAAACCCACAGCCCTCCATGCTCCCACAATGCACTGGGCCATCACTGTGCCTCCCCCAAACTCTCCTCCAGACCCCACCCCACCATATCCCTTGGCAGGGGGTCTGGCCGATATGGGGCGGGGCACGCGGGGTCCCCCGGGGCACAGTCCGCCTCCTACTCACCGCTCGTCGTATCTGGAGGTGTCGTCTCGGCCGGAGTGCCTGATGTTGACATCTGCACCACCCCTCCGGGTGCCCCCCAGGCCACCACCTATAAAGAAAGTGCAGCTCTTCGGCACCCTGCCCCCGGCAGAGATCTATGTGACCAACTCAGCCCCCCCGGCTCCCCTAGCGGAGGGGCACTATATGCCTCTAAACAGTCCGCTGGCACCTCCATATTCACCACTCCCCTGTGCTTATGCTCAGCTGTGCGCTGTCTGCCTGGCGAGGGCTCACTCTGCTGACCATCAAGCTCCGGTTGGACTGTGGGGGCTGCCGCTGGACAGGAAGGTAGGAAGTCAGCTGGGGGGTGTTACTGAACTAGGTTGTGCGGCTGGGAACCCCCACAACCAGCCGTTCAGGTGTGGCAGCGTGGAAGGCCCATGAAGGGGAATCCGCACTGCTTCAGACTGTCACAGGATCCATGGCCAATGGAGACACAAGGGAGGCTGCTTGACTCGTGTCCTAGCAAAAGCCCTTTCCAGTAAGCTGGAGGAATGTAGAACGGAGGGGAAGTGACATCACCAGTTGTCCTCACTCCCCGGGCTGGGTTAATGCAGGGGCGTCTGGAGCCGCAAGCCAGGGCCTCGGGCTAAGGGGGCCCCCGCAGGCCTGGATGTGGCCTGCTGCTTCTTTTCATCGAGCCTGGCATGCCCTGAGCCTTGGCGCCCCCCCAAAGCCTGGAGCTGCGAGCACCAGCTTGCCAATGTGCCCCTAAGGAAGGGGCGTTCAGGGAATCTGTGCGCTGCCCCTGCCCCCAGCGCCGGCTCCGCAGCTCTCATTGGCAGGGGCAGTGCCTGTGCACTGCAGCAGGGCCTCTCCGCCTAGGGGCCAGACACACCAGCCATCTCAGGGAGCAGAGCAGCGCAGAGCCAGGGATCCTGCCTTAGCCCTGGCTGGGAGCCGCCCGAGGTAAGTGCCTTCCAGCTAGAGCCTGCAACCTGCACCCCAAACCCCTGCCCCGAGTCAACTCCAACCCCCCAGGGGCCCCACAAAAATCTAACAACCCCAGGCCCACAGGAGAGTTAATCCTGCCCTGCTCACACCTCAACACCTGGAAGAACATCTGGACAACAAAGACTGAACGGGGGAGGTGGTCCCAGGCTGGAAAGGAGAATCCAGCTTGTGTATGAAGGAAATCTACCATCAGAGTGAGATGACGCTCGATTCAAATCCTGTCTAGTTTATGGAACTCGGATTGCGGTGGGAGAGGGGTGGCCCAGGGCACTGCTGCTGCTCCCAAACTGCTGCTCCGGGGCAGCGCCCAGGACCAGCTGTCTGGGGCCACACCGGCCGCAGCAGAAGCCACAGAGGTCCCAAAATCCGTGATTTCCGTCAAAGACTTGCAGCCTCACTTATGATCACTTAAAATCTCTTTCTGCAGTTAACAAATCGGTTCTGTATTTTATCTCGACCGATGGGCTTTGCTCAAAGCACAAACAGGAATCTGCTCAGGGTATAAAAGCTGGTGCACGACCTTGCCACACTGGCGGACGGGCGGGCTGGGTAATCAACTTACACAGCTCAGACTCCTGACCAGGGCAAGACCGTACAGCCCTGGGGTCCGAGGCTAGGGAGCTGCAGGGGGACTGGCTGGAAGAAGCATTCATGTCACTCAGCCGGGTGTGTCCCCACCTGCAGGTGGCTGTGTGAGTGCAGGACCTGGAGGGGTTTGCAGCTTGTCAGAGGGAGCCAGACAGAGCTCTGACGTGGGGTCGCACCACTCACGAGAAGGAAATAAAAATGTTTACCTGGAGAAACTACTTACAAAACATTTCAACTTAGCGCCTCAACTCAACGCATCAGGCTGCTAGTGTGGGCACGAGAGGCCGGGCTCCGCCCCTGTGTCCCCGGCCGGGGCACTGGCATTTGGGGGGGGTGGCGTGGCTGCCAAGCGACACCTCGCTGCCTTACCTCTCTCGGCAGCAGCGTAGGTGCACCCCCCATGGGAGGTACGGTCCCCCTGACAAACTTGCAGCTTGTCAGAGGGAGCTTGTCAGACAGAGGGCTCGGCGATACCCCTGTTCCAGGCTGTACCCTGGACAGTCCGTCACAGGCTGGGTGGGGAGCTCCCGGCAGAGGACACCGAGGGCTGTGCCGATTGTCTGCCACGGCGCTGCAGGCCTGATGTGGGGTCGCTTCCCGGCTCTGCGTTCGGGGGGGTTCATTCGTTCCTTACTCACCCAGCCTGCGGGGACGCCAACCCTTGACTGTCCGGCCTCTCTCCACGTCCACCAGCACCCTCCTGCCGTCAATTTTCTTGCCGTCTGCGTGCTTGTATGCCGCTGCAACAGATTGGGGTGTCCACAAGGGCGGGGGGGGCGTTTCTGTTAGGCACGGAGCCCACACACAAGCCCGCCCGCCCCCCACCAGACAAACAGCTCCCCCTACCTGCCCCGTGGCTCCCCAGAGCCGGCCGAGGGGCTGCCCCACCCTGCCGTGGGGTAGCTTGCCCCGAGGTCCCCCCCGCCCCCCACATGCTGCCCGGACTTCAGCAGCTGGGTCCACACCAAAGAACAGGACACCCCAACCCCGTTGAGGCCAAAGATCTGCAAGCCACGGCTGCTGGGCTGAGTGGAGCAGCCACTCGCCCCCCCCAGCCAGCCCCCCAAAGCTGCAAGGAAAGAAACGTTACCGACAAGTCAAATACCTGCATTTGCCCCCCGCCTCCTCCCCGATGCCACGCTTGCTGCGTGGGACCCAAGCAGCCCCGTGGGGGGTAAACCCCTACGAGACGAGGGTACACCGCCCAGCCCCCACCCCAGCCAGCCAGCTAACCCTGGATCCGCCATGCATCCCCCCCAAAGCAGGAGGTTTTACACCTACAGGAAGGAGGGAGAGGAATCTGTGTACGGTACACGCAAAGGTTTTACAGTCTGGCACCCGGCTGGCATTCCTCCCGCCGCCCCCCGCCAGTCACGCCCCTGCCGCCCCCCCGCCTGTCGTCACCAAAGGAACAGAGTACAGATCCCTACGTGGCGGCTACAGATGGCACCGAGGCAACAGGGGGGGAGGAGGGGGCGCTAGACGGGCACCGCTCACGAGAAGGAAATAAAAGCGTTTACCTGGAGAAACTACTTACAAAACATTTCAACTTAGCGCCTCAACTCAACGCATCAGGCTGCTAGCGTGGGCGCGAGAGGCCGGGCTCCGCCCCCGTGCCCCCGGCCGGGGCACTGGCATTTAGGGGGGGGTGGCGTGGCTGCCAAGCGACACCTCGCTGCCTTACCTGTCTCGGCAGCGGCGTAGGTGCACCCCCCATGGGAGGTACGGTCCCCCTGGCCCTGCCCACCCCCCACAGGAGCTGGGGCACTATGGCATTGAGGGGACACTTACCAGCCCCACAATGGCTCAGCTGGAGCCCCCGCCCGACCTGCCGCCTGGCTGAGGGGCCGGGGCAGGATTCTTCCTCTGCCCCCTCGTTGCCAGCTGGCTGGTCATGAGGGGACACAGCTGCCCACTCAGCCAGGACCCCGAGGGGGCAGGGCAGAGCACCCTAGCCACAGGGATGGGCCCCCCAGACCACCTCCGTCCAAGGCACTTGTGGGGAAACCCAGCCCCCCGAAAGCCCCCCATGCCAACAGAGCACACTCCCGGGGAGAGGGACATCCTGTGCTGCCCTGGCTAGAATGGGGCCTAGATGCTGCTCTTGAGAGGGCCGGGGTCCTGGTTCCGTCCCAGGGCCGTGTCTGTCTGTGGTGCTGGTCCCGGCCAGGAGAGGCCGTGGCTTACCTGAGACCAACCTTATTGTCACCTTTCTACCAAGCCACCCTAGCCAGAACCTCTCCCCCTAACTGCTGACCCCCATCAGAGAGAGACCCATCGCCCTGGGCCAGGGCTCAAAGGGACGCTCGATCCCTGGGATCAGCAAGGCTCCGTTCCCTTGAAACCACTCGTCACAGATCCCCAGCCTTCCGGTCGCTGGCCAACCGGGACCAACGTTCAGCCTGGCCCTGTGCCCTCCCCCGGGTCCAGAAGTCGGCAGCGTGGCTGCTGGGGACACAACTTCAGGGCTCACACAGGGAGATATTGTAAGTCCTACGCGTCCCCTTACACAGTCTGATGCAGAGGGACTGGAGCCGGGCTGGGTTTAGTGCCCTTGGCGACACCTCTCGAGGTCGGTGCCTCTGCCAGAGTTCAGCAGCCAGCAACCAGACCCCATCACTGCACGGGGCAGGCGGGTTCGCGAAGCCCAGCCCGGCTCAGCGCCCACGGGCGGTTCTACGGGGTGGACATGGTTGAGAAGCCGGGAGTGTGAAGTGACTAACACTGCCCTGGGCTAGTGTCGCTGTGTGCCGGCTGCCTGCATGTCAATCCCTTCCTGCCCACAGGGTGGGGGGGCCTGTCTTTGCAAGCCGCGAGGCACCGGTCCGAGGCTCAGCCGAGACTGATGCCCGAACCGAGCCCCAGGTGCGGGCCACGGAGTGGCTGGGTGCACCGGGGCAGACAGAGGAGCTAGTCTACCTCACCTCGCCAGCCTGGTGGGAAAGGCTAAAGGCAGGACTCGAATATTCCCCGCCCCGCTCGGACGCGACAAAGCTCAGAGCCCCGCATGGCACAGCCCACCCCGGCCTGGGCAGCGAGATGCCCAAAGGGAGATGGTAGCTTGAGCAGAGCGTGCCCCTGGCTGGAGAGGCGGAGCTACACTGGACGGACTGAGAGGGGATCAGGAAGTTGCCTGGGTTGTGGTTTTGTTGCGGGGATTAAGAGTCGGACAGATGCAGCCAGCGCTGCGAGCTCCCCCTCAGCAGTGCCGGCACTGATGCACGGGCGGGACCGAAACCCAGCCCTGGGACATATTCGAGTCCTGCTTCATCAGCTGCGGGGAAGCATCCTACACAGGGTGATGTCTGGCCTGGCCTGCCCTCCCCTCGCTACCTCCAGCGGGAATTCGGAGCCTGCGCCCCCCCCCGTCCGGTCCCCGCCCGGCAAGAGAACGGAAGCCGGACGAGAGAGCAAGCTTCTCCGGTCCCCATCCCCACCACGCTAGGTGCCTACTGCTGCTGTGGCCTGGCTTGTGTATAGGTGTAGGGGTGCCGTGAAATCTTACCAACATACAAACCCTTATACCAACCATACACTGAGGTGTTGTATGGGGGGAGCATTAGCATCAGCTGCAAGCCAGCAGTGGCAATAGCCATCAGAAAGGTGGCTGCAGTGACAATAAGAACACAGAATTAATACACCCCTCCTCCCAACAGCATCGTTCACAACAGTCACTAGTGCCAAGATGCACCTGCCCCCCCCACACGCTCGAGCTGAGCTGCTCCCCCAGCTTCGCCGCTTCTGGGCTCAGCCCTGGAGTAGGGGCAGCTCGTGAAGCTCAGCGGTTCGGGGGGGGGGGGGGGGATACACACAGCGCTGAGCCCGTCGGAGCACTCGCACCCTCTCACTCACACGCCACGACCAGCAGCACCCTGATTACATTAATCTGCAGTTATGGGAGGGAGGGGCACCCCGCCTGCAGGGGTCATCTCAGCATTAACCCTCTGATGGCCAGCCCCCAGCCCAGCCCCGCCTCCGTCGTTCATGTCGAGCTCCGTGGGGGTGGGGGGGGGAGGGAGCAGAGTAATGGAACCTGGGTTTGCGCCGGCCCTGCGCTCCGTTACTTACCTCCGGGAGCTCGAGGGCCGGGAGTGGGCCGGCACCCAGATGGAAAACACGCGCTTTAGGGAGAGGCAAAGAGGCCCGGGCAGAGGCAGTACTTACAGTGCATGTCCCGCTCGTGCTCATACTCTATGAAGGCGTAGCCGCGTGGCTTTCCGGAACGCTTGCTGTACACCATGTAGATCTGGTGGGGTGGGGGAGGCAGGTTAATGACCCAGACACGGCCCCTCCCGCACATACCTGTGCTGCTTAGCCCTGGCTTCAATCTGACACAAGCCACTGCCCCACAGCACCTTTCACTGTGCTGGTTAACTCGCTGCAGACCAGCAGGGGGCACTCCTGCGCCAACTGGGGTCTGACACACCAAGATGGCAGCCTCATCAGAGCCTTCCTGGCCAGGGGGATAGCCTGGTCCCAACAGGGCACCACCAGCATAGGAAGAGCCAGGAACACCCTTCACCCATGTGAAATCCTGCAAGGGGGGGGGAGGGTTAACTTCCTAACCTGAAACCTGGGTGGGACGGGGTAACATCCCAACCCAAAACCTGGGGGTCAGTTAGACCCTGAGCATATGAACAAGCCCCACCAGCCAAGCAGCAAGGGGACTGGGGACCACCTCAGAACAGCGGTTCACCCCGGCTGATGTCCCATCTCCAGCTGTAGTTGATCCTTCACAGGAAGGGAAAACCCAGCCCACATCTGGCTAGTTGTGCTGGGTGGGGTGGGGGGAATCCCCACCTGACCCCTGCGGGCGGGCTGAAGCCCCTAAGCATGAGAGTTAATTATGGTGATTGTCTCAGCACAGAGCTGCCAGCGCTTAGAAGCCCACTGAGGCTCCGCAGGCAGGGCCCAGGAAGGAAGGGACCAAACGTGGGGATTTGCAGACTTCCAGGTCAGAAGGGACCCCCTTCCCAGCATTCCTCTGGGCTGGGAGCTGGCAGGGGATGGAGACCCCCCCACTTCCCCAGGGTCAATCACCCACCCTGGGAACAGCATGGCCTTCTTTGTCCCCCGAAGCAGCCTCTTACCCGTTTGATGGGGCCATAGACCTCGAACTCTCTTCTGAGCTTGGATTCTGTCGTGTCGTAGTTCTGCAAGGGAGAGGACAGGCTGGTGAGACAGCTGCTGCTGGCGGTCAGGTGGGGGAGGAGGGGAGAAGCGGCTCCCAGGCAGCGGGACAAACTTACCACTCTAGCCACGAAGAGGGTTTTGAAGGCGTCTCCCTGGGCGTTGGGGTCGTTATGCGGGTCCCCTGGATGGGGAGAGAACAGGGCTAGGCACGTGGAAACAGCAATGGTTGATGCCCCCCCAGCCCCCGTTTACCGTCCCATATGCTGAGGCACCTGTGAGGGGATGTTCCCAGCAGATGGGAGTTAGATCAACCCCCTGCCCTCCACGGTGATGGGACACCCCCCCCACTCACACATCTTCAGCTCATTCTCCACCTCCTGCTGCCTCCGCTCAATCTTCTCTCGTCTCTGCGGGAAGGAAAGGGAAGGAGTGACAGGCTCTGGCCTCCTGGCAGTGACTCTCCAGAGAGGGACCCCAGGACAGGATTCGAGGCGGGGATCTCAGTCACTAGCGTCCCCGAGGTTCTCAAAGTGCCGCTGCACTCACTGCTTCGTCCTCACTGCCTTCCATAGGGCTGCGACCCCCAACTCAGACAGGGACGCCCAGGCACTCCTCCCAAAACTCACATAGGGAGTTAGTGACAGAATTACCAGCGAGAGAACCCAGGAGTCCTGGCAGCCAAATCCTCCCCCGCTCCCTCCCAGATCTGGGGAGAGAACCCAGGCGTCCTGGCTCCCAGCCCCACAATTCAATCACCAGACTATATGGGAGAAGGGAGAACAGAAGAGACTCTGGCAGCAGAGCATCTCCTCAGCTCGCTCCTTCCCCACACAGTCCAGAGCTGGTTATTGGAGGAGGGGCCCCCCCCCCGCATGCAGACAACACCCCCCACCGCGGGTGCCCATGTCCCTAGAAAGATGGGCTGACCCTCATGCTTGCTGAGAGCCGTACCTTCCGCTCCATGCGCTCTTCGCGGGTCTCGGCGCGGGTGGGTGGAGGGGCATCGCGTGGGTCCTGGGCAGAGGAGAGAAGCACGTTAGCAGGGCATCAAGCAGGTGGGTGGCACAGAAATGGTGGTGGGGGAGCCTGGCGGCTCTGGAGCAGAGAAAAGAGATGATGAGGCAACCGGCTCTCCCTGCCTCCAGCCCCCTGCCAGCGCCGCCCTGCCGGGGAGGCCACCTCACCTCGAACTCCCGGATGTACGGCGCGATGCCGCAGTAGGGCTGGTTGTGGTGTTTCTCATGAGGCAGCTTCTCCAGAGGGGGCAAGTACGGAATGGGGTCTCGGGGGGCGAAAAGAGCCAGCAGATTGGGGGGCAGGAACTGCGTCATCTTGGGAAATCTGCTGGGGGGAGAAGATGTCAGATCGCTGGATCCCACAAGAAGTGCATCCCCCCCAAGTGTGTGGGGTCACAGCCCCCCCAAACTCAGCCAACGTAGGGGCCAGCTAAGCCCCTTCCTGCTCCTTTTGTGGGGCCTGGCTCCCAGTGGCACCTCCCACCTCATCTCAGCCAGTTCCTGGGCAACCCGCGTGCTGTTCTGCTCCCCCCCATGGGGCTCCTCAGCCCCCCCCCATCACACTGGTGGGGTCACCCCCGGCCCATCCCATCTCTGCAGGACGGGGCGCCGGGCTCCCGGCAGCGACTCTCCAGGAAGGGACCCCAGGACAGGACTGGAGGGGGCCCTGCACCCCACACAGGGACTCTGCCTCCCCCCCCACTGCTCCCCCCTCCAAACCCGCCCGCCGGGCCCCCCCAACTCCCCACTGCCCCCCTCCACCCTCCCCGCCTGACCCCCCCCACTGCTCCCCCCTCCAACCCTCCCCGCCGTGGACCCCCTCCAACTCCCCACGCTCCCCCTCCAACTCCCCCACTGTCCCCCCTCCAACCGCCCCGCCTGGACCCCCCCAACTCCCCCTCCAACCCCCCCGCCTGGACCCCCCAACTCCCCCACTGCCCCGTCCAGCCCCCCCGCCTGGACCCCCCCCCACTGCTCCCCCAACCCGCCCACCTGGACCCCCATCCAGGTCCTCAGTTCCGGCTCCCCCAGTAACCCCCCCAGCCCCTTTCTTCCCGCTGCCCCCGCGGACCTCCCCCGCCCCCCGCTCACCTCTAGCCCGCCCCAAACCGCCACCTCCTGCCCCCCCCGGGGCTGGCTGGACCCCAGTAACCCCCCCACTGCTCCACGTGACCCCGTTCCCTCCCGGGGCCCGCGTGACCCTCCCCCCCACCGGCCGCGCCGCGCTCCGCTCCTCCCGCTGCCGCCTGGTCGGGGCCTGCTCAACCTGCCCTCTCTGCGCATAGCGGCGTCCCCCGTCACCGCGTCCGATCCCTGCGCCGCCGGGACTCGCTCGGGGACGGGGGAAGGACGCGCGAGGGTGCGCGCAGATACGAATCTCAACTCGGGAGATGATCCCTCCGCCGCCGGCAGGAAAGTAGTGCCCGAGCGCGGGGCAGGGCAGACCATAATACTCGCCGCCAGGGGCGCTCCTGGGCGCCGTGTTGGTGAAACCCGAACCAGACCTGCGCTATGGCAACCAGCCATGACCCCTGAGCTGTGCCATAGTACTGGCCATGACCCCTGACCTGTACTATGGCAACCAGGCCATGACCCCTGAGCTGTGCCATAGTAACTGGGCCATGAACCCCGAACCTGTACTATGGCAAACCAGGCCATGAACCCTGACCTGCGCCATAGCAACTGACCCATGACTCCTGACCTGTGCCATAGCAACCAGACCATGACTCTGACAACTGTGCCACAGCAACTGGTCCATGACCTTGACCTTGCCCTATAGCAACAGCCACTGACCTGACCTGTGCATAGCAACCAGGGATATGGCCCCTGAGCTGTGCCATAGCAAACTGGGCCATGACCCCTGACCTGTACTATGGGTAACCAGGCATGACCCCTGAGCTGTGCCATAGTAACTGGGCATGACCCCCGACCTGTACTTATGGCAACCAGCGCATGACGCCCTGACCTGCGCCATAGCAACTGGACCCATGAACCCCTGACCTGTGCCATAGACAACCAGACCATGACCTCTGACCTGTGCCCCCGCAACTGGTCCATGACTTGACTTGCCCTTATAGCAAGACCAAGCCATGACTGACCTGTGCCATAGCAAACCAGATATGGCCCCTGAGCTGTGCCATAGCAACTGGCCCATGAGCCCCGAGCCTGCTTCCATTAAGCAACCAGGCCATGAACTGAACCTGTGCCATAGCAACAGGCCATGGCATCCCTGACCTGAGCCATAGCAACCAGGGATATGGCCCCTGAAGCTGTGCCATACGCAACTGGGCCCATTGATCCCCGACCTGCTCCATAGCATACCAGGCCATGACCTGACCTGTGCCATAGCAACCAGGCCATGATCCCTGACCTGAGGCCATAGCAACCAGGGATATGGCCCCTGAGCTGTGCCATAGCAACTGGGCCCATGATCCCCGACCTGCTCCATAGCAACCAGGCCATGACCTGACCTGTGCCATAGCAACCAGGCCATGATCCCTGACCTGAGCCATAGCAACCAGGGATATGGCCCCTGACCCGTGCCATAGCAGCTGGGTAATGACCCTGACCCGAGCTGGGCTTGGGATACAGCCTCCTCTGCCCCTAGGGCAGGGCCCTGTACTCCCCAGGCCTGGCACCGCAGCATCACGGGGGGCCCCGTACGCCCCAGGCCTGGCATTGCAGGGTCACGGGGGGCCCCCGTATGCCCCAGGCCTGGCACTACAGGGTCGGGGGGGCCCCGTACGCCCCAGGCCTGGCACCGCAGGGTCACGGGGGGCCCCCGTATGCCCCAAACCTGGCACTGCAGGGTCAGGGGGGGCCCCCGTACCCCCCAGGCTTGGCACTGCAGGGTCACGGGGGGCCCCGTGTGCCCCATGCCTGGCACCGCAGCATCATGGGGTCCCCCTACGTCCCAGGCTTGGCACTGCAGGGTCACGGGGGGGCCCCCCGTACTCCCCAGGCTTGGCACCGCAGGGTCACGGGGGGGCCCCCGTACTCCCCAGGCTTGGCACCGCAGGGTCATGGGGCGGCCCCCGTACTCCCCAGGCTTGGCACCGCAGGGTCACGGGGGGGCCCCCGTACTCCCCAGGCCTGGCACTGCAGGGTCACGGGGGGGCCGCCGTACGCCCCAGGCCTGGCACCGCAGGGTCATGGGGGGGCCCCCATACTCCCCAGGCCTGGCACTGCAGGGTCACGGGGGGGCCCCATACGCCCCAAGCCTGGCACTGCAGGTCACGGGGGGGCCCCCGTACGCCCCAAGCCTGGCACTGCAGGGTCATGGGGGGGCCCCCGTACCCCCCAGGCCTGGCACCGCAGATGGCTCTGGAGCAGAGATGCCCACAGAGAAGCAGCAGATGGCGCTGGAAGGCTGTGTGAGGGGCACAGATACCCCTGGACAGAAACCCAACAGGACTAGGAGAAGGGAGTGTAGGGTGCTGAGGGATGTCGGGGCGTGTTAGAGCAGGACTCCTGGGTTCTCTCCTCAGGGATGGGAGGGGCATCTAGTGCTTGGAGCAGATGGGGCTCAGAGCCAGGACTCCTGGGTTCTCTCTCTAGCTCTGAGAGGGGAGTAGGGTCTAATGGTTAGAGCCTGGTGTGTTGCATACACACAGGGAAGCTGGCACAGTCTCTATAATTCAGGTAAGGGCAGAAGACATCCCACTAATTAATACATTAATTAACTCTGTTTATCACACCCCCCTCTCTCCAGGCAGGTTTACACCAGCCATTCCTGGGCACTTATGTCATACCTATTAACAGATTATTTTCTTATTACACAGTTATCTCTTGATCCCTAATGCTTTGTTACTTGGGTGTGATTACCTCTCTCCTCCTGACACTAGATTAATTAACCCTATTTTGGTTAACAAGCTTCCATTAGAATCCAGGAGCAGGAGGCCCAGAGGCAAGACACCCCAAAGGGAAGCGTTCATCCCCTTGGGCGTTCGCATCTCACTTTTATGCTTGTTAATTATTCTTTGCAATTTACAGATGGTGGGAATAGAACCCAGGAGTCCTGGCTCCCAGCCCCTCTGCTCTAACCGCTAGATCCCACTCCCCTCCCCTCCCAGAGCCAGGGATAGAACTCGGGAGTCCTGGCTTCCCAGCCTCCCCTTGCTATAACCACTAGACCCCCCTTCCCTCTCAGAGCTGGGGAGAGAACCCAGGAGTCCTGGCTCCCAGCCCCTCTGCTCTAACCACTAGATCCTACTCCCCTCCCCTCCCCGAGCCAGGGATAGAACTCGGGAGTCCTGGCTTCCCAGCCTCCCCTAGCTATAACCACTAGATATCACTCCCCTCCCCTCCCAGAGCAAGGGATAGAACCCAGGAGTCCTGGCTCCCAGCCCCCCCTCTCTAACCACTAGATGTCCCTGCCCTCTCAGAACTGGGAACAGAACCCAGGAGTCCTGGCTCCCACCCCTTGTCTCCATATCATCCCTGGGAGCTGTCTGCCCCCTGTTATTTTTAGTGGCTTCGGAGCTGAAGGGGCAGAGGGGTAGGGGCGGGCACTGGGGTTTGGCACAGGGGCGCTGGAAGTCAGAGATGTCCTGAGAACATGACACCTTCCCGGTCTGGGAACGTGTTTACAGCCAGAGATCCCGGCCCTTGGCCTCAGGGACGGACGGACAGACAGATCCAGGGCTCAGAAAGCAGGGGGGTGGGGGGGTGCAGAAGAGGGGCACAGGGAATTGTCAGAGCAGAAAAGAAAGGGTGAGAATAGAAGAGAGTGTATGTGGTGGGGGGGAGATATGATGTGAATGAATCAGGGCCTGAGCAGGAGGGGGTACGGGCTGAGTTGGGAAGAGGGAAGCGAATTGGGGCTGGAGGAGGGGGTACGGGCTGAGTGTGGGAAGGGGGAAGCGAATTGGGGCTGGAGGAGGGGGTACGGGCTGAGTGTGGGAAGGGGGAAGCGAATTGGGGCTGGAGGAGGGGGTACGGGCTGAGTGTGGGAAGGGGGAAGCGAATTGGGGCTGGAGGAGGGGGTACGGGCTGAGTGCAGGAAAGGAGAAGTGAATCAGGGCCAAGAGAGGTGGGAACACGGTGTGAGGGAGGGAACGAATCAGTGGAGAGAGAAGCAGGGGCACCTACGGTGGGGAACCCCCCCCATCCCGGCCCATGGCCACTGTTGCCGGGCCCTGACCTCCCCCGCCATGGAGAAGCCGGCGCTGCCAGTGGGGGGACCCGCCAAGGCGCCTGGCCCCTACATCCCGTGCCTGCGCCGGGACTGCTGCGAGCGGGTGGTGATCAACGTGGCGGGGCTGCGGTTCGAGACCCAGGCCAGGACCCTGCTCCGGTTCCCCAACACCCTGCTGGGTGACCCTCGACGCCGGCTCCGCTACTACGACCCGCTGCGGGGCGAGTTCTTCTTCGACCGCAGCCGGCCCTGCTTCGACTCCATCCTCTACTACTACCAGTCGGGCGGGCGGCTGCGGCGCCCCGCCAACGTCCCTCTCGACATCTTCCTGGAGGAGCTGAAGTTCTACCAGCTGGGCGAGGAGGCGCTCAGCAAGTTCCGGGAGGACGAGGGCTTCGTCAAGGAGGAGCAGCGCCCGCTGCCCGGGCCCGAGTTCCTCAAGCAGGTCTGGCTGCTCTTCGAGTACCCAGAGAGCTCGCAGGCTGCCCGCATCATTGCCATCATCTCCGTGCTGGTCATCCTCATCTCCGTTGTCATCTTCTGCCTCGAGACGCTGCCCGAGTTCCGGGACGAGCGGGACATTTCGCTGCCGGTGAGCGAGGGGGTTTGCGGGCCCGGCCCTGCGGCTCTACCGCCCTGCTGTGCGCCCGCTGCCCAGACCTGCAGCTCCACAGCCCTGCTGTGCGCCCGCTGCCCCCCTCCCCATGGCTCCACCACCCTACTGTGTGCCTGCTGCCCCCCTCCCCATGGCTCCATCGCCCTGCTGTGTTCCCACTGCCCCCTTCCCCATGGATCTATCGCCCTGCTGTGTGCCCGCTGCTGGACCTTGTGGCTTCTCCGTCCTGCTGTGTGCCTGCTGCCCCCCACGGCTTCACCGCCCTGCTGTGTGCCCGCTGCCCAGCCCTGTGGCTCCACCACCCTGCTGTGTGCCCACTGCCCCCCTCCCCACGGCTCCATCGTCCTGCTGTGTGCCCGATGCCGGGCCCTGCGGCTCCTCTGTCCTCCTGTGTGCCTGCTGCCCCCCATGGCTTCACCGCCCTGCTGTGTGCCCGCTGCCAGAACCTGTGGCTCCTCCATCCTGCTGTGTGCCCGCTGCCCCCCCTGCAGCTCCTCCATCCTGCTGTGTGCCCGATGCCGGGCCCTGTGGCTTCCTTGCTCTGCTGTGTGCCCACTGCCCCGCCCCGCAGCTCTACTGCCCTGCTGTGTGCCCGCTGCCCTCCTCCCCACGGCTCCATCGTCTTGCTGTGTGCCCACTGCCTAGCCCTGCAGCTCCACTGCCCTGCTGTGTGCCCGCTGCCCCCCTCCCCACGGCTCTATCGCCCTGCTGTGTGCCCGCTGCCCGGCCCTGCAGCTCCACCACCCTGCTGTGTGCCCGCTGCCTGGCCCTGTGTTCCCTCCACCTCACCACCAACCCCATCCCAGCTTCCCCTCTGCCTGGAGATCTTGTTCGAGTTCTGGGACAAGAGGGACATCTCACTGCCGGTGGGTGGGAGGAAAGGGGGACCCCCTAAAATTTCAGCATCCCCTGCACCCCACCCCCCTTCCCAGAGCTGGGAGAGAGCCCAGGAGTCCTGCCTGCTCGCAGGAGGCCTGGTTCATGGCAGGCTGGGTCAGGGATGGTGCTGACTGGCCTGGCTGTGTGGGTCCTGTGCGGTGCGAACCACCCAGCCCCCTCCACCCACTCCCACCCTCCAGGCTGGGTGACTTCCCCACACCTCGTCCCCAGGCTGCTGGCCGATAATTGTTGTCAATTTGCTGATGCAGCTGGGAGGAGCGGGGGATTCCCTGCGGGGAGGCGGGGATGACCTAGGCTGCATGCCACCACCACCCCCCGCTGCACCACCCACCCAGCCCCCCTGCTGCAGTGCCGCAGGCCAGGCTGCCTCCCCAGCTGGGTTTCCCCCTGACCCCTTCCTCCGTCACGTGTCCCCACCAGATCCCCCATCACCGGGCCAACAGCAGCCACGTGCACGCCCCCAGGAGCCAGCTGGACGACCCCTTCTTCATCGTGGAGACCATCTGCATCTGCTGGTTCTCCTTCGAGCTGGTGGTGCGGTTCCTGGCCAGCCCCAGTAAGCCGGCCTTCTTCAAGGACATCATGAACATGATCGACTTCGTGGCGATCATCCCCTACTTCGTGGCGCTGGGCACGGAGTTCGCCCGGCAGCGGGGGGTGGGCCAGCCGGCCATGTCGCTGGCCATCCTCCGTGTCATCCGGCTGGTCAGGGTCTTCCGCATCTTCAAGCTCTCGCGCCACTCCAAGGGGCTGCAGATCCTGGGCCAGACTCTGAAGGCCAGCATGCGGGAGCTGGGCTTGCTCATCTTCTTCCTCTTCATCGGCGTCATCCTCTTCTCCAGCGCCGTCTACTTCGCCGAGGCTGACCACACCGAGACCAACTTCACCAGCATCCCTGAGGCCTTCTGGTGGGCCGTGGTCACCATGACCACGGTGGGCTATGGGGACATGTCCCCCGTGACGGTGGGCGGGAAGATCGTGGGCTCGCTGTGTGCCATCGCTGGGGTCCTCACCATCTCCCTCCCAGTGCCCGTCATTGTCTCCAACTTCTCCTACTTCTACCACCGGGAGACGGAAGGCGAGGAGCAGGGCCAGTACATCCACGTGGCCGGCTGCCCTGGCCGCTTGCCCTCCCCGTTGGTGCCCGCCCGCTGGGAGAAGGCCTGCGGCAAGGAAGAGACATACTGTGGGGATGGGGCCCTGGCGCTGCCCAACTGCCAGCTCCTGGATGGGATGGTGGCCTCGGCCAGCAGCCAGACGGTCCTGTTGGAGCCCCAGCAACCCAACCGGGGCCTGGTGACCCAGGTGTGAACCTGCTGGCACCTCTCCCCACCCAATTTCTGACCTGCCGTCCCCACCCCTCCTCGGTGCCTCTCTTGGGCGGTGGGAGACGAGATTGGGTCCTGGTTTTGGCCACTCTGTCTCTAACCAGAGTGGGACGAGGGAGTGAGGGGTGTCTCCTGGCACGGATACTGCCCCTCCTCACCTGGCCAAAAAGCTCTGGATGCAGCGGCCTGGTACCGATGCCTCCCCCACCCCCCAGTCCTGTCTCCCGCTCCCTGACTGAGAGCAGCTGGCCGTGGGGCACTTGCTGAGCTCACCTCAGCATGTTCTCAGGTTACATCTGCTGGAGCGCGCCCTGGAACATACCCCACGCAACCGAGCCCCAAATAGCAAGCGTGGGGATAAATAAGAGAAGGCTTCTTGCCAAGGTATCTGAGTGAGCTTTGCAGGGCAATACAATCCCAGCCGTTGGAGAGGTGGAGGGCCAGGGGCAGGGGCCGGGGAGGCGACCAGAGCCCCGGGGACATTGTGACTGTGTTTCACATGCTGGACTGGGGTTGTCTCCCATTCAATGGAATCCTCCCACCCCCGTGTCCCACTTTGGGAACCATCCTTCTCATCAGCTCCACACCTCAACTAGGGACTTGCCCAGCCCACCCGGCCTCTCCCATGGTGGCAGATTCAAAGCTGGGGCTGGGACGGTTGCTTCTGCCGTGTCTCCTTCCTGCCCCCACCAGGTGCAGGGCGGATCTCACCTGGAGACGTTTGTCTGGTAAGCTGGGCTCAAAGGCATCAGCCCTTCCGCAAAACGGGCCAAGCAAAGAGAAGAAAACTTGGCTCACGGCTTCCATAAGGGTGAGCTCCCCGCTGGTGCCCCAGCTCAGCCTCAACTTAACTCAGTCAGTGGGTCACTCAGCTTGTCCCCAACCCAACGCAGTCCAGGACCCTCCAGTCCCACAACCCTATGCAACTCAATCACCTCCCAACCCAGTCCAGTCCGTTCCCAACCCAATCCAACGTAGTCCAGTCCCCCACAACCCTACGCAACTCAGTCCCCTTCCAACTCCACCCAGCCTGTTCCCAACCCAACCCAATGCAGTCCAGTCCCCCCCAACCCTACGCAACTCAATTCCCTCCCAATTCAGCCCAGTCCATTCCCAACGCAACCCAATGCAGTCCAGTCCCCCATAATCCTACGCGATTCAATCACCTCCCAACCCAGTCCAGTCCATTCCCAACCCAATCCAACGCAGTCCAGTCCCCTGCAACCCTACGCAACTCAATCCCCTTCCAACTGCACCCAGCCTGTTCCCAACCCAACCCAATGCAGTCCAGTCCCCCACAATCCTACGCAATTCAATCCCCTCCCAATTCAGCCCTGTCCATTCCCAACGCAACCCAATGCAGTGCAATCCCCCACAACCCTACGCAACTCAATCCCCTCCCAACCCAACGCAGTCCAGTCCCCCGCAACCCTAAACAACTCAATCCCCTCCCAACCCTACCCAGTCCCCTCCCAACCCTGCACAACTCAGTTCTACTCAGTCCCCCAGCCCAACTCAATCCCCTTCTGGTCCTTTTCCAACCCAATCCAAACCCCTCCTAATCAAAAGTTTTCCCCCAAACCCTGCAAAGCTGACACCTCCCGCAGAGTGCAGTTGCATCCCCCAGGAGTTCGGGGGCCACTCAGACGTCCCCAGCTTGCCGTACCCCCAGAATCACATATCTCCGGCTTGTCCTAAGCTAATGGGCAAGCTGAGGTGGGGAAAGAGAAGCTCAGGGGAGTCCTAAGTCTTAAACATCGGTGTTTGCCACACACAGAAACACCCAGCGAGCTGGAGGGCAGCACAGAGTAGGAGAAGAGGGACATGGGATGGAGAGAGAGAAAGCTCCGTCCTCCCATCCTCATTGTCCTCCTGGTTACAGGCCACCTCCCTCATTCGTTGTCTTAATTTTCGTTTCAATGGTCTTAAATGCTGGGTCGGAGAGGACAGTTACACCAGGAACAGGATGAGAGTAAATGATGTGAAGAGAAAGGCCTATTGGGATGTGTGTGCGAGGGGCGGGTGGGGCCTACAGCACAATTAGGGTGCAAACGAGCAGGAAAGAGAGTGCATTTGTGCCCGCGAGTACTTACTTCTCTAACCATTGTATGACCTTGTGGTCCCCCATGGTGTCACGGCTGGGCTGTGTGTTCCTCTGGCATATCGTCCGGGCGGGCAGCACATCTGTTGGGCCACTCCGAGGGCAACGTGGATCACACAACCCAGACCCGCAAAGCACCCAGGGCAGCCACAGGTCCCTCGAATGGTGCCCCCTTCCTGGAGGGACCCAGGGCCACCCCACCAGGGCCTCGCTCCAAGCGGCTACTCTGGAGGGACCCCAGCCAGCGCTCCCTGCCCAGCCTGAATGTCCCAGGAACCGCTGCCCCACCAGGAGCAACTGAGCTCTCAGTCCGTTCGGTTTGGGATGGTTAAAGCAGTTGTCAGCCTGGAGACTGGACTCTGGACCACAGGATGCACTGTCCCAGGCGCTGGGTCTCCACTTCCCAGGCTCTTTGCAAGGAACAGACGCTTCTTAAAAGGGGCTCCAGACGCAGGGGCCTGCAGTCTGGCCGATCTGAGTCTTCTCTGGATGTGGGGGCTTTGCACAGGAAGGTCTCCCCCCGATGCCCGCAGTGCCTGCAGGACTTCGCACGTCGGCCCCTGAGCTTTGGGATTTATTTATTTTTAATTGCAGATTATTTCTTGGAAGAGAGTTGTGGCCGAGATAAGGGCGCTGTGGTGCCATGCGCTGCCAGACCCTGACCAAAATCAGGGCCCCATTGCACTGAGCGCTGCCCAGATCCCAACCAAGATGAGGGCCCCTTCGCGCCGGGCGCTGCCAGACCTTAACCAAAATCAGGGCCCCATTGCACTGGGCGCTGACCAGACCCCAATCAAGATCAGGGCCCCGTCGTGCCAGGCGCTGCCAGACCCTGACCAAAATCAGGGCCCCATTGTGCCAAGCGCTGCCCAGTCCCAAAATAAGATCAGGGCCCCGTCGTGCCAGGCGCTGCACAGACCCTGGCCGAGATCAGAGCCCTGTTGTGCCAGGTGCTGCCCAGACCACCACCAAGAGGCAGCTACCGCCCTGAAGACTTCATGGTCTGAGCGGACTAAGGAGAAGGCTCATCCTCCCCACCTTACCAATGGGGAAACTGAGGCATTGAATGGTGCAGTGACTTCCTGACCCCATGGGGACTCATGGGGAAGGGATAGGGAGAGTGGCCGGATCCAGAGTTTGTACCTCTCCTCTGTGAGGCTCTGGATCTCACGGGGCCGGATTCTCCCCCGGCTGCCTCCAGACTTCAAGCTGCTCCCCCTTCAGGAGACTTCCTCCCGTGCGCCCCGCCCTCCCCTGGCCCTGCCTCTCCACCACTATCCTGGATCTCGGTGTGAAGAGACACTGGCCTGGCCTGATCTCCAATAAACCCGCCTGCTCTATTATTTATTGCAAAGGAGGGATAGGAGCGTCTGGTGTCTCACTGCTCTGCCCGCAGCCTGCCCCATGGCCTGAACGGAAACCAGGGGTGGGATCCAGCCCCACTCCGCAGCCTGCCTCAGCCAGGGGTAGGGGTGGAAATCAGGCGTAAGCCCATTGCACCGCTGCCGGGTGGGAACGGCCGTGAAGAGGCAATGCTCCATGTCCCCCCGCCTCCATCTCCGCAGCTGGCGTAACCCGGGAGGGACGCCCCATGCAGCCCCGGAGCTGCCCCCTGCCCCCGGCTGGGGTAAATCAGCCAAGCCACGGCGAAGGGACGGAGGGACTTCATGCCATGATTGCAGCCCGGCCTGGTGCCTGGGCAAGGAGGGGAGCGGAGGCCATCCAGGGTGACCAATTCCTCCCCTGCTCTTTGCTGGGGGGCGGAGTCCGTCCGTCAGTCCTGCTGAGGTGGCACGGTTTAAATTTAGGCTGGCAAAATAGCCGGGATGCCAGAGGCCGGAAGGAGGGGGGTATTTAAAGGTACAGCAGCATGGCCTGGCAGGGCGGCAGGGAGAAGGGTGGGTCGCCCCATGGGGCAGACACAGGGGCCAGTTTGTGCCCCTGCGCAGCACAGGTCAGGGGTGGCCGACATTAAGAGGTGGGGCATGGAGGGGGCGGTGGAGGAAGTGGCCAGAGGCAGGGACAGACAGAGGGACAAGGCGGGAGGTGGGCCAAGCAATGGGGGGAGGGCAGAAGGGCCTGAGCCCCTGTCAGTGGCCATGGCAGATCCGGGCCCCACAAGCCCTCACCCGGCTGGGCCCCTCCCATCCCAACCTGCCGGCTTCGGTGCCCCATGGACACGTCAGCCAAGATCTGCCCCCCCAAACACTGCCCCCAAGGGTATGAGGCTCTGGAGAGATAGATAGAGGGGGTGGCTGGGGATAGATAGATAGATAGATGGGGTGGGGGTATGAGGGTGGGTAGATGGGGTTGGGGCAGCAGGGGGGGTATGAGGGTAACTGGATGGGGTGTGGGGAGCAGGGGGTATGAAGGTAACTGGATGGTGGGGCGGAGCATGGGAGATATGGGGTGGGAGAGCAGGGGGGCGTGGGGGTGTCACGGAGTCCCCAGGCGATGCTCTGGAACTGCTCCCCACAAAGCCAGTCAGGACTTTGGGGAGCCTTCTCTCCTTTGGAGCAGACTGTTTTCAGGGCAAGAAGCTCACACGTCTTCACCTCCCGGGTCTCTCCTTGGAGCATTCAGCATCCTCTGCCCCTCCGTGGGCTTCCCACAGCGAGCCCACCCAGCGGGGTCCTGGGGAAGCCACAGGGTCCTGCACCCCCACTCTGCAGTCAGACGTGACTCTCAGCCAGCCAGTAACACAGAGGTTTATTCGATGACAGGAACAGGGTCTAAAACAGAGCTTGTAGATACAGCGAACCAGACCCCTCGGCCGGGTCCATTCTGGGGGGCAGTGAGCCAGACCCCCATGTCTGCACTTCACTCTTCGTCCCCAGCCAACTCCCGACTAACCACCCCCTCCAGCCCCTCCTCTCTGCTCAGCCCCTTTCCCGGGCCAGGAGGTCACCTGACCTCTCTGTCTCCCCCACCTTTACCACGCCCTTGCAGGGGGGGAAGACCCTGGCCATTAGTTACCAGGAGACAGAGTGTCAGCCATTTATGTGCACTGGCCTTTATTCCACCACCTAGAGACTTAAGAAATGCATAGGGGAAACTGAGGCACCCCTACAATATTCAGAGGAAACATTAAGAACAGTCCCACTTTGTCACATCTGTCATTAACAGCAGTCCCACTTCGTCACAGGGGGTAACTGGATGGGGGTGGGGGGAGCACGGGGAATATGGAGGTAACTGGATGGGGGTGGGGAGAGCAGAGGGGTATGGGGGTAACTGGATGGCGCGTATGGGGATCGCTAGTTAATGGCTGTTGATTGCTCCAGTCCCCATCGGGTAATTTACTGCTGTGCCCACTTCCCTGTGGTGCCCTCCCCCCTGCCCTAACCACTAGACCCCCCTCCCCTCCCAGAGCCAGGGAGAGAACCCAGGAGCCATGACTCCCAGGTCCCCACAGCTGCCACTCCCCCTACCCCTCATTCCTGCGTCTGATGCTTTTACGGGCCAGATTGTGATTTCCGGCCATAAAGACCCGACATTCGCTCCCTCTGCCTCGGTCTGCCCGGCTTGGGGTCATTACCTGGGGGGAGGGTGTAACTGGGGGGGCGGAAACCAGGAGCCAGAACCCCGGTGTCCCAGCAGTGTTCAGTCAGGGGGGGCCCAGTGCTGCGAGCTTCCCCACAGCAGTGCCCACCCTTCCCTCCTCCAGCCCCGCACCAGGGGATGGCAGTGGTGAAAGCCAAGCCGTGACCCACAGCAGGTCACTGCTCCCCTGGATAAGTGGATCCAGGTGTGAGCTTGGGGGTTACTCAATTCCAGATCAGCAATGGAACCCAGGTGTCCTGGTTCCCAGCCCCGCCCCCCTGCTGTAACCCATTACTCCCCTCCCCCGCAGCTAGGGGGGACATGGCTGTGGGGCTGGGAGCCCCTGAGACAATGAGCAGGTTTGGAAGTCAGAGGTTTCTCGCAGCATCTGCAGAACATCTGGGCGGCCCCTGAAGTGAGTGGGCCGAGGGAAGCACGTCTGGCTGGGAGGTGCCATGTTGGGGTTCCTCAGCCGGCTGGGATCAGACCTGTGTGTCTGAGACCCTGCACCCCTCCAGCCATGGGGGATTCCCTGTCACAGCACCTACTGACCTCCGCCTCCCTCCCCACAGCCCAATGCCCCCTATTGACTCCCACTCGCTCCCCACAGCCCAGCATCCCCTGCTGAGCCCCCTGCCCTGCTCCCCAGAGCCCCCTGCTGAGCCCCACCCCGCTGACCAAAGCCCAGCGCCCCCTGCTGAGCTCCCCCATCCCTGCAGCCCAGCGCCTCCCGCTGGAGGCACTGCTGCAGGGACCCCCTCACCTGGCACCGGGACTTGGCCCCTCTGGTGGCTGGGGGACCCCTGCGGCCGCTGGGATCCCTCACCCACTTCTGCCTTCACAGTGCTCTGGGTTTGGAGGTCAGAGGTCAGGGCCCCCGGCTGGGGGGGGATGGGGCCCTGCAGGGAGGAAAGTCCCATCCCAGGGGCTGTTTCCTCCCTGGATGGGGAAGGAAACTGACCTCGTTCATCATGGTAACAGGAGGGGCTCCCTGGGGCACCATGGAAACTGCCTCCCTGGACTCCCTAGGAGGGTCTGGGTCCTTTGCTGGTGCCCCTCACTCCTGACCCGCAGCCCCTGCCCTGTGCTCCCTGTCCCTGAACCCTGCCAGTGCTTCTCACTCCCGACCCGCAGCCCCCTGCTAGCCCAGCCCTGCCGGTGCCCCTCACTCCCGACCCGCAGCCCCCTGCTCGCCCAGCCCTGCCGGTGCCCCTCACTCCCGACCCGCAGCCCCCTGCTAGCCCAGCCCTGCCCCCCTCCCCCAGCTCCGCTAGTGCCCCTCACTCCTGACCTGCAGCCCTGCTCCCACCGGCCTAGTCTCCCCCAGCCCTGCCGGTGGTTTAACGTGTGCGGGTGCAGGGGAGATGCTCTGCTGTGAATCTGTCAAAACCTCATCCTCAGAGGGCTACGAGATAATCCACGCAGATCCCAGCTCGGGCCCTGGCGGGCGGGGAGGGGGCATTGTGAGGGGGTGCCCGGGGACGGGGTCTGGGGCAGTGCAAGTGGCAGGACTGTGGGACAGTCAGACGAGTTGTCACAGTGACGCCAGAGGGTTACCCAGAAACCAAAATCCGATCTCGCTTCACAGAGACCCAACAGGCTGGGCGTCTGCCAGATGACGTCCCCGAACGGCCAGCTGGGGCGGGCCAGGAGCCCATTTCCCAGGGTAACGGGGTGTCTCCCCTCCATGGGACGACCGGGATCCAGACTTGAGGGGCCTCAGCCCCACGGATTCAGTCACTGAAGCAGCTGATGGGAGCCAGTATCTCTGCTGTGGGTATTTCTCAGCCGTGCGGATGCCCCGTTTCCACGGCCGGGGCTGATGGGAAGGGCAGCGGGGGGCCGTCCTGCCGCTGGGGAGCAAACGGGGGGGGGGGAGCCAGTTTGGTGCCCACCCTGGCCCCTGATTCGTGGCTAGTGGCATTGGCTCTTTGGGGACATACCCTTCTCAGCTGGACAAGTCCTCAGGTGATGGGGTCCCTGGCCGCGGATTTCACTGCCTCTGTGAGGGGCCGGATGCTGGTGGGATGTGTCTTGGGGAGCTGCGGGATTGGGGCCAGAAACCAGGCTGGCTTTCGATGGGCAGGGCGGACGAGCTGTAACATCAGGGGCCGGCACGCAGGCTGGCAACAGCCACGGGTCCTGGCTTGGGCTGGGGTCATGGACATGTGGCTACCCAGCGAGGCTGGATTCTCAGAAGGACGTGTCTCGCTTGCCTCCGCCCTGCAGAGACCCGGGAGGCCCCTTTGGTCGGCACCTGGCTGTAAAAGGGTTTTCCCGCAACCTCTTGAAGCAGGGAGTTAAGTGCGGCGAATTTGTCAGACCTCGGACAGGAGGTCCTGTTACAGAACAGCTGCCGTTGAGGGATTCTCAGGGTCCCCCCTGAACTGAACACACTGCAACACGCCCCACCCAACACACCACACCCACGCACCCCAACAGCTCACACATGCCCCGGCCGATCCAACCCACAATAGGGTCGCACACAAATAGACCTAGACATCCCACGGCACCCACCAACAGAACACGCCCTGCTGCGTTCACATCCCATCACCCCACCCACACAACTCCTCCCGCAAAAGAAGCACCCCCCCCAACCCCCACTGAAATGCACAGCTCCCCCGGCCCCACCACACAGGGAGAGGGTGAAACACACACGGTGAGAAATGCGGCTTAGTGAGGCCAGAACAGACCATGCCAAAGAGATCGGGAATTAATCTGGCCCCTCCACAACGGCATTTCCTGGCGTCTTGTCGCTTTGCAGCCTAAATCTCCTTATAACAAAGTGTGTGGCAGGGAACATCCTACGGGTTTGGGGTTGGGGTTTTTTTTAAGAAAAGAGGGAAAAAGACTGAAAAACAAAGAAACCAAACCAGTAAATACAAACCTGGCCAGGCAAGAGCAGAATTGGCCACTTCTGCTACCCGCAAGTTAATCTGCCGTTTTCCTGCCTTCACTTTGCAGCTCTGAGGTTCCTTTCACGACGTTTTGGCCTCGGGATTTCCTAGGTTTTTGTTGTTGTTATTTTAAATGAAAAGCGGACGGGGAAAAAACCTAATAGAAACCATCCAGCCCCTACGAATCTCCTTTACTTGTGCGCCAACAGTCTTTTAAACCATACGCTGGTGCCTAGGTTTGAAGTAAAACTGGCAGCCAACAGGGACCAGCCAGCCAAATGCCGGCAGAGCATAGAAAACAGACGGGGAGTTAATTTGCAATCTCTGACTCTCAGGCTCCCAAGCGTTTTGCAAGCGTGGTTTTTGCTTTTTTTGTTTTTTAACGAAGTTTTTGGGCTGGTGATTTCCTAGGTTTTTCAAATGGCGGCTGGAGGGAGAGATGAACATGCCGCTCGTGGAAGGCAAGTCGTCACTGTGACGTGGGATTGTTCATTCGCAACCTCTCCGGCTTTGCGAGCGCTCGGACGGTCTTTTGGTGTGGAAGGTCCCAGGGCTTTTTTCGACGACAGATGCTGGTACCGCAGCCTCGGTGGGTATTTGCAAAGGTCACGCCTGCAGTTGCCGGGCGCTCTGAGGGTCTTTGAACCAACTTTTTGCTTGCACTGAGTTTCCTAGCTTGGCTTTTTTGAACTGCTGATGATCCAGGTCTTTTCCCTAGCTTCAGCCCGGCTCAGCGCTGCATTGTCTGCTGTGAGTCTCCGGCCGCCCTCGAGTCATTGGCTCCACGACCGACCAGCCCATGTTCAGAGCACAAAAGGGAGGTGAAAAGCAGGAGCCGGGCAGGGCAGGGCCTCCAGGCAAGTGGCTAGGGCTGAAAGCAGGTGGCTGCTTTGTTGAGGGCTGGCTGGGGGGGCGGAGAATGGGGCATGGGGCTTGTCCCCTGTAGGGGGCGCTGGCTCCCACCTGGCCCCAGAGCAGGGGGGAGCCTGGCTGCTGGGGGAGGAGGGGATAAGCCAGTTTCCTTCCTGCATTTTTGCAACCTGAGCTAATCCTGAGTCTTTGTACCTCCCCTTCCCCCCCTCTGCACCCACCTGCCGCTGGTTGGGCCTGCCGGGCTGTGGGTCGCAGATCAGCCGCACCGGGACCTGAGTGTAACTGGCTCCGGCGCCGTGCAGGGGGAGTCTGGGCTTGGCAGTGTGGGGTGGGTCACACCTGGGAAGAGGGGGGCTGAGATAAGAGCCCACCCTCGCTCCCAGTGGAGCCTGGGGTGGCTCTGGACTGACCCCGGGGGAGTTGAGATCAGAACCCAGCTCTGACTCCACCGTGAACAGGAGTGACTCCGGATTGACCCCAGGGGAGCTGAGATCAGAACCTAGCTCTGACCCCTCTGTGAATAAGAGTGACTCCGGATTGACCCCGGGGGAGCTGAGATCAGAACCCGGCTCTGACCCCTCTGTGAATAAGAGTGACTCCGGATTGACCCCGGGGGAGCTGAGATCAGAACCCGGCTCTGACCCCACTGTGAACAGGAGTGACTCCGGATTGACCCTGGGGGAGCTGAGATCAGAACCCGGCTCTGACCCCACTGTGAACAGGAGTGACTCCGGATTGACCCCGGGGGAGCTGAGATCAGAACCCAGCCCTGCCCTTGTGGCAGATGGGTGTGTGTGTGTGTGACTCTGGATTGGGACCGGTATTGGGATCTGCCCCCTACAGACAGCCCCCCTGGCCAGGGCTGGGCTCACACACAAAGGAGCCGGTTACCCCCTCCACCACACACACACACACATACACACACACACACACACACACACACACACGCGTCTGGCTGGGGGTGGGGGTCCGGCCTGTAATTGAAGCCAGACCTGGATCAGGTGAGGGGCCTGCCTCCCCGCGCCCCCGGCAGATTTCCACCCTCCCCATCTCTGGCTTGCAGGCTGCCTGTCTACCTGGCTCCAGCCCCCCTTCCCCCGGCTCCCTGCCCGGCCCCTCACCCTCCCTGCTGGCGGACCCCACCCCACCCCACTGGGCCCCAATAGCTCAGCGATGGAAGGGGGCGGTGTCCCCCCCCCCGCACACACGCTCCCTCCACACCCCCGGGCCTGCCATTCCCTGGCAGCCCGGAAACGCGAATTCCAGCCCCGCGCTGCGACGGCTGATTAACTTCTCATGTTGAAACCCGAAGGCGCATGGGGGAAGGATCGACGGCGCGGGGACCTCGTCCGTCAGCACAGGGGCCCTGCAGCGTCAGGTGGGTGGAATAGTGGGGGGCTGCGAGTCGGGAGTGAGGGGCACCGGTGGGGCTGCGGGGGGCAGGGGGTCAGGAGTGAGAGGCACCGGCAGGGCTGGGGGGTCGCAGGGGCTGTGGGTCAGGAGTGAGGGGCACCGGCAGAGGTGCACTTTGCAGAGGTGGGGGCCGGGGGATGCCCCGTGGAGGGGGGGCTGCTTGTGAACAAGGAGGGGGCCGGGGCAGGGAGCTCCCAGGGCAGGGGACCCCCCCCCCCCATCCACCTAGATGCTGCAGGGTCTGGATTCCATTAGCCAAGAGCCGGGCCACAGACCGGCCGGCACAGCCTGCCACTGCCTCCCTCTGGGAGGGCGGGGTGCTGGACGCCTAGGTCCTCTCCCCAGCTGTGGGAGGGGAGTGGGGTCTAGTGGTGACAGCAGGAGGGCTGGGAGCCAGGACTTCTGGGTTCTCTCCCCAGCTCTGGGAGGGAAGCGGGGGCTACTGGATTAGGAGGAGTCCAACTCTTCCCCCCCTCCCGCCCTGCTCTAACCACTAGACCCCACTCCTCTTCCGGAGCCAGGGATGGGAACGTCCCTATTCCCTGGGCAGGATGGAAGCTCTGTGGTGCTCCAGTGACAGGAGAAGGGGGGACACAGACTGGGGGGACACAGATCACAGGTCCAGATTTACTTGGTCCTCCAACCCCTGGGACCTAAAGCAGCTCAGAGAGACCCCAACATGCCCCTGGATAGGCCTTTGCTGTTAGAACACCGCAGGCGGCTGCAGGTCTGGAGTGAGGGGCACCGGCAGGGCTGGGGTTGGGGGCAGGGCCAGGCTAGCAAGGGGCTGCGGGACAGGAGTGAGGGGCACCGGCAGAGTTGGGGGGAGCCCAGGGCCAGGCAAGCGGGGGCTGCGGACCGGGAGTGAGGGGCACAGGCAGGGCTGGGCTAACAGGGGGCTGCGGGTCGGGAGTGAGGGGCACAGGCAGGGCTGGGCGAACGGGGACTGCAGGTCAGGAGTGAGGGGCACCGGCAGGGTTGGGGAGAGCCCAGGGCCAGGCGAGCGGGGGCTGCAGGTCGGGAGTGAGGGGCACGGACAGGGTTGGGGGGAGCCCAGGGCTAGGCTGGAAGGGGCTGCGGGTCGGGAGTGAGGGGCACCGGCAGGGCTGGGCTGGAAGGGGCTGCGGGTCGGGAGTGAGGGGCACCGGCTGGGCTGGGCTGGGCTGGGCTGGGCGGGGCTGCGGGTCGGGAGTGAGGGGCACCGGCAGGGCTGGGCTGGGCTGGAAGGGGCTGCGGGTCGGGAGTGAGGGGCACCGGCAGGGCTGGGCTGGAAGGGGCTGCAGGTCGGGAGTGAGGGTTACCGACAGGGTTGGGGGGAGCCCAGGGCCGGGCGAGCGGGGGCTGTGGGTCAGGAGTGAGGGGCACCGCCGCGCTGGCTGTTCCCTGCACTGGCAGGTTGGCGCACGTCTGGCTGAGCTGCACATACCTGCTCAGCAGCGGGGGCTGGTTCCTGCACAGGAGGTCATGTCGCCGGGGATTGTGGGTAACACTTTATGCAAATAGCCTCGGGGTCAGAATCTAATCTCTCTACAAACTGGTTATACTCTGTTAGCCCCACCCCGCTCCCAGAGCCAGGGAGAGAACCCAGGTGTCCGGGCTCCCAGCCCCCCCTGCTCTGACCACTCAATCCCAGCCCGCCGCCCCCCAGGGCAATGAGAATGGGGGGCTCAGTGCAGGGATTCGGGATTCTCTCCGTAGGGGAGGGGCAGGTGGGGAAAGGGCTGAGTTTCAGGTTTCGGTTTCAAAGGCAAGCACATTAGCTGCCCCCCTCCCCAGGGCTGGCCCCCCCCAGACGTCCCTGCATCTGGATCCCATCCCCACCTCCCTCCCCAGCTACCGGTTCTGGAATCTGCAGCTGTCACTGGAGAGTCAGAAGGGCTGGGAGCTGGCGGCACCTAGAACCCAGGAACACTGTGCTCGAGAACTGGGGGGCATAAATAGCCAGTGCTTAGCTCTAGAGGGTCATGTTGGGAAGAATGGAGGGTTGCCACGTTCTAGATCCCAGTTCCAGACCCTGGCGTCAGCTTGTAAATTCCAAGGGTCTAGATCCCATGGGTTCTAGAAGCTGTGAACATGGTTGTGTTCTAGATCACACTGCCCTGTCGCTGGCTGCTCCAGACCCTGGTGCCATGCGGCACTGGAGAAATTTGGCACCATTCACGTCCCCCTGGGCCGCAATGCGGATTCATTCAGTGCTGGGCACGATCTAGATCCCAATGTGTGCCGTAGGGCAGAACGGGGGGTCTGACCAGGGGCACATTCTAGAGCCAACCAACGTGTCTGGGGCGAGTTCTAGGCCGGCCAGCACGTTGGCACTTTTTCTAGAGCACGACAGCTGGGGATAGTGGTTCTAGGCTCCCCATGTTCTAGAACTCAGAACCCCCCCCTAAAACCTGCATGCCGGGGGGAGTGGTGTCTAGTGGTTGGAGAAGGCAGGGCCAGGGGGCCAGGACTCCTGGGTTCTCTTCCCAGCTAACATTAATTGATGTATTTCTCTTTCCCCTCAGGTCTTTTGAGCGACTTCCCCGTCCCCAGCTGCTGTAACTCAAACCTCCCAGGCTTGTCCCAGCTGGAGGCCTGCAGCATGAGCGTCGAGCCCCCCAGGGAGGGGGCGCCAGCCCTGCGCTTCCCCTGAGCCTCCCCACTGCGGAGCCATGGAGCAGTGGGGCTGGGAGACCCCTAGGGGCATGGGGGTCTGGGCTGGGATTGCGCCGAAAGGATCCTGCACCTGGTAGGAGTCGCCCAGTGCCTGGGGGGGTCAGGACGGGGCGTTGACCTGATCCTTGGCTGCAGGAGGGTCATGAATCGAGCCCAGGGCTGGATCTGCAGGGAACTGGCCCCCCCACGCTGCAGGAGACGCTGACACTGCAGGTAACACCCAGGGAGCCCCTCACTCCCGACCCACAGCCCCCTGCTAGCCCAGCCCTGGGCTCCCCCCTAGCCCTGCCGGTGCCCCTCACTCCCAACCTGCAGCCCCTGCTAGCCCAGCCCTGCCCCCGCCCAAGCCCTGCTGGTGCCCCTCACTCCCAACCTGTGGATGGGGCCATGAGTCAGTGCTGTGGGGGGTTAATGGGGGAGGGGCAGGACCTGCTAGCTCTAAC
>NC_133779.1:16880945-16896934 GCF_003597395.2 Chelonoidis abingdonii | reverse complement strand
GAACGGGACGCAGCGGGTGCGGCGGGCTGAGGGGTCGGAGGCCGCCCGGCGGGGCGAGATGTCCGTGTGTGACAGCGTCAGCCTCTGGGTGACGGACAAGCGCACGGCCGTGGACATCCGGGGCAAGGCGGTGACGGTGCTGTCCGAGGTGCAGACGCTCACCGGGCCGCTCAAGCAGTATTTCTTCGAGACCAAGTGCAACCCGGCGGGTGGGACGACGGGCGGGTGCCGGGGCGTGGACCGGCGCCACTGGCTCTCCGAGTGCAAGGCCAAGCAGTCGTACGTGCGGGCCCTGACCGCCGACGCCAACAAGCTGGTGGGCTGGCGCTGGATCCGCATCGACACGGCCTGCGTCTGCACCCTGCTGAGCCGCGCTGGGCGGACGTAACCGGGCTGGGGGGCTGGAGGGTTGGAGCCCCCGGCACCCACCCCGCTGGGCTCTGCTTGGGAACCAGAGCGACTCAGGCACTGTCACTCACATGGATGCCGTGGGTCAGCCCTGGGGGCTGAGGGCCAGGCTCGGAGACTCGGCAGTGGGGCTTGGCACCATGGGTCAGCCCTGGGGCTGAGGGCCAGGCTCGGAGGCTGAGCTGTGGGTCTGGAGGCTGTGGGCACCGTGGATCAGCCTAGGGCCTGGGGGCCAGGCTTGGAAGCTGAACTGTGGGGCTAGAGGCTCGGAGGCTGAGCTGTGGGGCTGGAGGCTGTGGGCGCCATGGGTCACCCCGGGGGCTGGGGACCAGGTTCAGAGACTGATCAGTGGGGCTCGGGGCTGGGGGTGCCATAGGTCAGCCCCGGGGCTGGGGACTGTGGCCTCCAGGGGGTTTCTGCCTTTTGTGTCTGTTCGCTGTTTCTTCCCATATTTATTACTCCCCCCTCCCCCCGGTTCTGATCCGACCCCCCGACCCCGAATTAACTTATTCCCTGACACACACCCCCGCATGTGACCTGCTTGCGGTTCCTTGTACCTGGAAAAGACCAGAAGGAAACAAACCCAGAGTCTCCGCATCGTTCATTGGGGTCACGGCCTGTTTGCTGGGGGGGAACAACCTTCAGGATAGAATTGTGGGGCACCGACCCACACAAGGGTGGGAGCCCAGCGATTCCCATGGGTCCCATGGCCAGCTCCCCCTAGCCCTGCCGGTGCCGCTCACTCCCTACCCGCAGTCCCCACCAGCTGAGGGAGATACACCTCCTGATTGAACCCTCTCTGCTCCCCGGGGGGGGGGGGGGACACACTCCTGCCCCAGTTTGAGGGGGTCCTGGGGGGATTCCTGTGAATTTGGCGCCACCTTGTGGCAGGGACAGGGATATTCAAGGGCTCCCTGATCTGGTTCCTGCCTTCACCCCCGGGGCAGAATCAGACCCATGGACCCATCCAGCCCTGTTATCTGGCCCCCCAACACTCTTCTCTGGGGTGTATGGGGGGGAGAGTAATTGGCCCCCAAACTGTCCCACACCGCTGCACTCCCAACTCTGGATGGGGCGTGTCCTGCAGCAGGGCGTCCCACTGGTTAACGATGGGGCTGAGCCAGTGTGGAAACAGCCCCTGGCACTCCCCGAATGGGACCCAGACTATTCACAGCCAAGTCCCCCCATGACACCCCAAAACAGACAAGCAACATCACCGGGCGAGGGGCAGCCAGCACCAGGGGCACTGCAAGAAGCAACTCCAGACACTCAACCACCACCGGCTGAGCTGCAAATGGAACCCAGGAGCCCTGGCTCCTAGACTCCCTGCTCCAGCCATTAGACCCCACTCCCATCCCAGAGCCAAGGAGAGAACCCAGGAGTCCTGGCTCCCAGCCCCCCCTGCTCTGACCGCTACACCCTGTGTCCCAGACTCCCAGGCCCCACGTTTGCTCAGCTCTTACGGCCCCTGGGAGAATCCCCATCCCTGCAACACCTTCTCGGGGGGGGCGGTTGTTATACTTAGAAAATAAAACCCAGTGGGCTCTTATTCAGGGGGATAAGGCCACACGCTGCAGACAGATTCAGAGCCGGCGGTCGCTTAACTTCCCCCAGTTCTGCAGGGTTGTTACAGGTCCCAGCCGAGGAGTCGCTCGTGCCAAGGGCCGGGCCAGGCGGCCTGGACACAGGGACGGAGCGGGGCCTTGGCGGAGGCGCAGCCGATGCTCCTGGAGGTTGGTGGCAGAACCAGCCCCGAAGTCCTCAGGCTTTAGGGTCTGTCTTTAAAGGGATCTGTCCTCGGACAAGTCTCTGGGGTTCGTTTGCCTTGTCAGGCTCTGGCACGGACTCACGGGTCGTGCCCACTCCTGGCCCCATGCGGTCCGTGGGGGGTGCCCCCTTCAGTGCAACAGCCCTTCTCGGGGGGCCACTCTCTCCCGGGGTCAGGCCCCTCCACCTCCTGGAGCCGCACCTCTCTGAGCCTTAACACGTCTGTCTCTGCCATGGGCCCCTCAAGGAGACCCCTTGCTCCGGACCCCCCAGGCCTCCACCCCCTGCCCTGTTCTCTAGCCCAGAGCGACTCTCCGCCAGCGTAACACAGGAGGGTTATTGAGCATTGAACCCAGCACAGGAAACTCTCAGGCCTGGCCCCCCTCAGCCCAGCACGTCCCAGTCTCCCTGCACCCAGGGGGGCTCTGCCTGCTCCCCCTCTCCAGCCCCGAGCCCCCCTGCTTCCCAGGTGGGCATCTGATATCCCCAGCCCCAAGCCCCCCCATCCATTGTCTTCTCTCCAGGGAAATAGGGTGGCTTGGACTCCTTTCCCCTCCCGTCCTCTGGCCCCTCTGGCTGGACCCGGCTGGTCAGCTCACCAGAGTCCTGTCCCCGCAGCCCATTGTCCTCCCCCCGGCCAGAACTGGCTGCGACTCCTGAGCTGGGCCTCCGGGGCACCAGTTGCTGGGGTCTCCATCCTCCAGGCCATCGGCCAGGGTCCCGAGTTCCCTCTCCAGTGCTCTGTACCCACAAACTCCCTCTCCCCTCCCCTCGTTAAACCCGTAACACCCAGGGACACTGAGTCCCACCCCCTCGGCATGCAACCCACTGGAAAACCACAGAAAACAAGACAATCCCCCACTTGGTCCCCCGCTGTTCTCGCGGTGGAAGCGATAACCGATCCCTGCTGGTTGTTGGGTTCACCTCCCGGCCTCGGGGCAGCTGGGGGTGGATTCCGGGGGTGCCCTCCGGGTTACCACCCAGCCCACTGTTCAGCCAAAGGGTCCTGTCGGAGGGTGGTTGTTTTCCTTCCTCCAGATGTGGGGTTGTTTATTATGATTCTCAGGCAGGCGCCTCAACCTTTTATTCCCAATCCAAACATCAAGCATACGACTGACTGCAATCACACGCTGGGTCACTTCCCGCTGTTCCTGTCATACCTGCATGGGGCGACCCCACGGCAAGTGTGAAAAATCGGGACGGGGGTGGGGGGTAATAGGAGCCTAGATAAGAAAAAGATCCGAACATCTGGACTGGCCCTATACAATCAGGACATCTGGTCACCCTACATCTACGTTATTACCTAGTCACCCTTCCCCATAACCTGTCTAGAGTCACCGGGGCACACCAGGCCCCCACAGACCTTGTCATTCCACTTGGTACACAGGAAAAGGAAACAAGGAGAAAATTGGCCTGACTAGATGTCCCAGGTTTATAGGGACAGTCCTGATTTTGGGTCTTTTTCTTATCTAGGCTCCTATTACACCCCCACCGCCCCCCCGTCCCGATTTTTCACACTTGCTGTCTGGTTGCCCTAGGAGAAATGCAGGTGAGGGGGTTACCAGAGCTCTGTCCCGTGTGCAGGAAAACAGTCGTGAGGGGACAGAGAGCTCAGTGGTTAGCGCATTGGCCTGCTAAATCCAGGGTTGTGAGTTCAATCCTTGAGGGGGCCACTTAGGGATCTGGGGCAAAAATCTGTCTGGGGGTTGGTCCTGCTTCGAGCAGGGGGTTGGACTCCTGAGCTCCCTTCCAAGCCTGATAGTCTATGATTCCAAGAACAAGATCCTTGTGGCACCCCAGAGACAAATGCATTTATTGGGGCATCGGCTTTCAGGGGCTAGAACCCACTTCATCGGCTGCAGCCCCCAACAGCCAACGCCCAAATAAAAGTGTTTGTCTCAAAGGTGCTAGAAGGATCCTGGGGTTCTGCGGATCCAGACTAATGCAGCTGCTGCTCGGAAAAGCCACTGTCTGGCCTGGGGCTTTCGAGGAGCATTTTTGTCTCGGGATTTGCTCCGACAGCTCACGGGCCCCTCGGGAGCTGCCTGGCCCGTGGGATTCGTGCTGAGCGGCGGGTTCCTGGCTAATGCTCCAGCCAAACCTGGGCTCTGTGCTGGGCCGTCCCCACTCGCCAAACACAGACGTGTTCAGTGTCACTTTCATCCGGCATAATTGCTCTCGGGGGGCCAGCCCCGGGCCCCTCGGGGGTCCCCTGCTCTGGCCTCCGGGGCCACAGCTCTGCCCTGGGCCCCTTGGGGCCGCAGCTTTGAGCCCCCAGCACCCGGTTCTGCCCTGGGCCCCTCGGGGGTCCCCTGGCTCTGGCCCCTGGGGCCGCCCCCCAGAGGGAGCAACCCCCCCCTCCCCTGGGCTCCAGCCCTTAGGGACCCTCAGCCAGCGCAAAGGCGGGTTATCGTACGTCCCACCCCAGCCTGGGCAGCTCTCAGGGTCCCGGCCTGGCCAGTCCCCACCCCATGTCCCAGCCCCATGGGCTCCGGCTTCTCCTTGGTTCCACCCAGCCCCCCTCTTCCAGCCAGGCCCTGTATCCCCTCGCCACAGCTCCCCTCTTCCAGCCTGGCCCTGTATCCCCTCCCCCAGGCCCCCCCTTCCAGCCAGGCCCCGCATCCCCTCCCCACTGCCCCCTGCTTCCAGCCAGGCCCTGTATCCCCTCCCCACAGCTCCCCTCTTCCAGCCTTGCCCTGTATCCCCTCCCCCAGGCCTCCCCTTCCAGCCAGGCCCCGTATCCCCCCTCTGCCACCTCTCCTTCCAGCCAGGTGCCGTATCCCCTCCCCACTGCCCCCCGCTTCCAGCCAGGCCCCGTATCCCCTCCCTACTGCCCCCCGCTTCCAGCCAGGCCCCGTATCCCCTCCCCACTGCCCCCCGCTTCCAGCCAGGCCCCGTATCCCCTCCCCACTGCCCCCCGCTTCCAGCCAGGCCCCGTATCCCCTCCCCACTGCTCCCCGCTTCCAGCCAGGCCCCATATCCCCTCCTCACTGCCCCCCGCTTCCAGCCGAGCCCCGTATCTCCTCCCCACTGTCCCCGCTTCCAGCCAGGCCCCGTATCCCCTCCCTATTGCCCCCCGCTTCCAGCCGGGTCCCCGTATCCCCTCCTCACTGCCCCTCGCTTCCAGCCGCGTCCCCGTATCCCCTCCCCACTGCCCCTCGCTTCCAGCCGGGCCCCGTATCCCCTCCCCACCGCCCCTCGCTTCCAGCCGCGCCCCGTATCCCCCCTCTGCCACCCCTCCTTCCAGCCGGGCTTGCCAGCCGGGCCCCGTATCCCTCCCTCCCTGCTCCCCGCTTCTCCGCCGTATCCCCGTATCCCCTCCTCACTGCCCCTCGCGTCCAGCGTACGGGTCCCCGATATCCCTCCCCACTCCCCGCTTCCAGCCGGGTCCCCGTATCCCCTCCTCACTGCCCCTCGCTTCCAGCCGGGTCCCCGTATCCCCTCCCCACTGCCCCCCGCTTCCAGCCGGGTCCCCGTATCCCCTCCTCACTGCCCCTCGCTTCCAGCCGGGTCCCGTATCCCCTCCTCACCGCCCCCCGCTTCCAGCCAGGCCCCGTATCCCCTCCTCACCGCCCCCTGCTTCCAGCCAGGCCCAATATCCCCTCCTCACCGCCCCTCGCTTCCAGCTGGGCCCCGTATCCCCTCCTCACCGCCCCCCGCTTCCAGCTGGGCCCCGTATCCCCTCCTCACTGCCCCTCGCTTCCAGCCGGGCCCCGTATCCCCCCTCTGCCACCCCTCGCTTCCAGCTGGGCCCCGTATCCTCTCCCCACCGCCCCCCGCTTCCAGCCGGGTCTCGTATCCCCTCCTCACTGCCCCTCGCTTCCAGCCGGGTCTCATATCCCCTCCCCACACCAGCCCTTCCTCCTCCCTCCAGCCAGCAGGTCACCTGGGACCCTCCCCTCAGCCCCTTGTTCCCCCAATGGCTGGAGCAGCTGCTATAGCTGTGGGGGGGCGGCTCCTGGACACCAGTCGCTGGGTCCCCCCATCTCCAGGCTGCCGTCGGGGTCCCAGCTGCTGGGCGAGGTCACACCTGGCCCCCTTCAGCAATGACCCCCCCTCTGCCACCTCCCCTTGCACACCCAGCACACAGGGAAACTGAGGCACACACCGTGTTCATGCACAACACTATGAAAAGCCTCCACTCTGTCACACCCCCCTCTCCGATGTGGGGCGAGAACCCAGGCGTCCTAGCTCTAAGCCCCACCCCTCACCCTGAGCCAGGGGAGAACCCAGGCGTCCGGGCTGCCAGCTGCTCCCTGAGCCCTGTGCCAGGTCATATGTGCTAGGTTCCAGCTCCATGGTAACAAGTCACAAACACCCCCCGCCGAGGGGGGCAGGGCCAGGGCAGAGACTGGCATGGCTGGCACCATCCTCCCCACGCCCGCAGGCACTGACCTGGGCTGGGGCCTCGAGGGGGCCCGATGGCGCCACAGCCAGGACTGGCTCCTCACCAGCAGTGGGGTGGGGCTGGAGAACTGGCCCCCACAGCCCTTCCCGCCCCCTGCTGCCCGCGTGAGTGCCAGCCAGCGGCTCGGACGCCTGGGTTCCCTCCTGGCTCGGGGAGTGGGGCATCTGGTGGTTAGAGCTGTGGGGGTGGGAAACAGGGGCCAGGATGCCTGGGTTCTATCCTGGCTCTGGGCAGGGAGTGGGGCCTGGAGGTTGGAGGAGAAGGCACCAGCAGGCAGGATGCCTGGGTTCCCTCCTGACTTGGGGTGGGAGGTTGTAGGGGGGGGGGGGGGAACAGCCAGGATGCCTGGGTTCCCTCCTGACTTGGGGTGGGAGGTTGTAGGGGGGAGGGAAGGAACAGCCAGGATGCCTGGGTTCTCTCCCTAGCTCTGTGGGGCTGGGGGTCATGGTCTCTCTCTGTATCCCCCCCAAGTCCACAGTCCATAAGCCCCTGCCCCCCGGCGCGGAGTGGCCCCCGCGGGAAGAGCTGATCCGGCGCCTGGCAACCACCACAGGCCTCTGCTATGATGTGAAAACCCACGGAGGGGTCCTGGGGCAGCCCAGCTACCTCCTGCCCGCGCCGCTGTGGAGAGTCCACTGTAACAAGGACCTCCGGGACAAGGCACGCAGGGGGCTGGGGATCAGGATGCCTGGGTTCCATCTCCAGCTCTGGGAGGGCAGTGGGGTCTAGTGGTTAGAACGGGGGGCTAGGGGCCAGGACTCCTGGGTTCCATCCCCAGCTCTGGGAGGGGAGTGGGGTCGGGGGGAAGAGCCAGGACTCCTGGATTCCATCCCCGGCTCCGGGAGGGGAGTGGGGTCTAGTGGTTAGAACAGGGGGCTGGGGTCAGGACTCCTGGGTTCCATTCCCAGCTCTGGGAGGGGAGTAGGGTGCAGTGGTTAGAGTGGGGTGTGGGGGCTGGGAGCCAGGCTGCCTGGGTCCCATGGCTCAACGCCTGCTTCCGGGGGGAGGAGGCGGCAGTGATGCCGTGGAGGCATTTGAGGCTCACGCATTGTCTCTTGCCCCCCAGGATGGCTTTTGGGATCTGCTCTAGGGTCCCCCGCCCGCTGTTGGGGGCAGGGGGAGGAAGGTTATAGACCAGGGGTGGGGGCTCCTTAGAAAATGGGGGGGGGCTGTCTCCCTCCCACCTGCACTGACCCCCGCCCCCCACCACCCCGGTGCTTTGCCCCCTAGCTGCAGCTCCGCGCCTGGCGGGTCCCGCTGACCCCAGGGGGCCGGCCCAGCGAGACCCGGCACCGGTTCTGCGGCTGGCCCAACCTGCCCCCTGAGCCCACCCACCACGCCGGCCCCCAGCCCTTCGCCCTGGCTGCCCACCACAGTGACGGTGCCTCCAAGGTAGGGACCCCAGAAATTGGGGGGGCTCCCTGGTTGGGAGGGGGAAGGGGCTGGGGTTCCCCGGGAGGGTGACGCTGGCCGATGGGGTGGGGGTGAAGTTCCCAGGAAGATGGCAGATGGAGTGGGGGGAGGGGCTGGGGTCCCCAGAATGGGGTGAACTCTAATTTCCATCTCCCTGCCCCCCCACCCAAGTCCACAGTGGCCAGCACCGAGAACAAGCCCCTGGCCGGATCCGTCTTCTATATCCGCGACAGGGCGGTTCTGAGCCATCTGGACCCCTACGTCTCCGTCACCAGCCGGGACATCCGTGCCTTCAGCCCGTGAGAGACCCCAGCGCTGGAGGGGGGGGGGGGGNCTGGGCTGGCCTGACCCAGCAGGCCCTGCAGGGAAATGACACACGAGTGAGAAGCAAACGGAAGCCAGGTGGGTGGGAAGGGGGAAAGGAGCCGACAGTCCTGATGGGGCCAGCGGTGTGGGCTAGGCTGGGCAATTGCCGGCTAGATGCCTCCATCTCTTTGCTCTGAAGCAATGGGCAGGGGATACTGGCCGAGCCGAGTCTGGGGTCTGATCCACCACGGCAGGGGGCTGGGAGCCAGGGACCTGCTCTGGTCCAAGGGGAAGCCAGACACTGGGCTGGTGCCGGCGGAGAACCAGGAGCACAACAGGTCCCTGCTGCAGCCGAGGAAAATCCCAGCTGAGTCAATTTCCATTTCTCTGCTCCAGAGTGGGCACGAGGGGGGTGGGGGAGAGCCAGCACTCCTGGGTTCTCTTCCAGCTCTGGGAGGGGAGTGGGGGCTAGTGGTTAGAGCGGGGGGGGCTGGGAGTCAGGATGCCTGAGTTCTGTCCCTGGCTCTGGGAGGGGAGTGGGGGCTGGTGGTTGGAGCAGCGGGGGCTGGGAGCCAGGATGCCTGAGTTCTCTCCCCAGCTCTGGGAGGGGAATGGGGGCTGGTGGTTGGAGCAGGGGCTGGGAGCCAGGACTCCTGGGTTCTCTCCCTGGCTCTGGGAGGAGAGTGGGGGCTGGTGGTTGGGGCTGGGAGGTAGGATGCCTGGGGCCTGTTGCAAGAGGGAGGAGTTGGGGGGTGTGGGCAGGGCTGACAGAGTTAGGGGGCAGAAGGATCCGTGGTTTCACCACCAACCCCATCTCTCCCCCAGGCAGGAGCTGCAGGGCTACGCCCGGAAAGACGTCCTCACCTACTGGCAGTTTGAGGGTTACCCAAAGGCCTGGGGGCACGGCCTCAGGGACCCCTCCCTGGGCAAGGATGCAGCACCCTCCCTCCGACCCCCCAGCTCCCCCCGCAACCCTGGTCTCTTCCCCAGCCCCCCCCACCCCCTCCGCTTGCCAACGCTGGCCCCTGCTGTCCCACACCAGGGGGCGCTGAGCCTGGCACAGGAGTCCTATGGGTCCCCCCGCTGCCCCCCCAGCAGCAGGGTCCCCCCAGCCCGGTCCCCCACCATCTGCCCCCCCATAGCCAGGCCCCAGATCCTGGCAGTGCCCCTGATGTACCGCACGGAGTATCAATGTTATGGGAGCAGCAAGCCTGGGCCTGTCTGAGGGCCCCCCCCACATACTGTGCACCCCAACATGCTACAATGCGTCACCCCTGTGTTCTCTGGTCTGTCCTTCTTGGGGTGCAGGGGGCTCACTAAGGCCTGGTCCTTTCTCTGTCTCCCCCCCCTCCAGCTATCAGGACGCCTGGGTTCTATTTTTTTGTGGGGGGGGAGGGGCTGCCAGGCATGATTCTCAGAAGAGGACCCAGGTGTCCTGCAGCTCCCCTCCCCTGTGCCCTTGGGGGGGATTTGTCCGGGGGCACCACTCTTTAGGTCAGCAGGATGCGGGGATTTCTCACCTGGCAACGCATCTGGCTCCAGCCCCCGGCTTCCGGGGGGAGCCTGGGTTGCCCTTGGCAAAGGAGACGTGAGCTGAGAGGGTGAAAGGCTCTGCCCCCTCCCCTCCCCTCCCCACCCCAAGCCGGGAGAGAACCCAGGAGTCCTGCACCCCAGCTCCTTCCCCTCCCAGAGCTGGCAGAGAACCCAGGAGTCCTGGCTCCCAGCCTCCTGCTCTAACCACTAGACCCCACTCCCCTCCCTGAGCCAGGAAAAGAACCCAAGTGTCCTGGCTCCCAACCCCCGCGCTAACCACTAGCCCCCACTCCCCTCCCAGAGCTGGAAGAGAACCCAGGAGTCCTGGCTCCCAGCACCCCCCGCTCTAACCACTAGCGGAGGGCTCGCACCAGGATGCCTGAGCTTCTCTCCCAGCTCTGGGAGGGGAATAGTGGACGGGCGTGGTGTGGCTCTCCAGAGAAATGAGATGTTCATAGCTGGTGGGCCTGAGTGTGGGGCCGTTGCCAGTATTGACTTTGTCTGTGCTTTGGGAGTCTATACGATTTCTAGTTGATTCTGCTACGTTGCGTCTCTGGGGGCGTACCTAGCGGGAGAGAGAAGTGGGCGGACTAGAGTCGCTGTGTGGTTTGCCGGTGGTGTTTCTGAGTAGAGTAGTAATGGGTATGGGGTTGTGTCCCTCTGGGAAGTCGACCTGTGGTGCAAGCAGGAGGTGTATGCTGCGCCCAGCGGTTGCAGTGTGAGGTCGGCTCCGTCCGGCGGTGACTCTTGCATGAGTGTTGAGGGGTGGCCTCGAGTTTTTTCCGGAGAAGTGCTCCGTGGCTTCAATCCCCACGCAGGAACGCCTCCTCTTCCCCTCCTGCTGTGTGTGAGGTCTTTAGGAATGCTCGGTACGGGACTAGAGAGACGCCCCGAGGAAAGAACTGCGGTCTCTATCATCACAGCCCACTCTGACCTCGCCGTGGAGATAGGTGGGTTAGCCCTAAGTGGTCGCCCTGGTGTGTAGGGACGCCCTCTAGGCCATTCTGGGCGCGATCAGTCTTCAGGTGGCGACCTCAGACAGGATTGATCTTGCAGGCTGGTGGCGTCCTTCGATTACTCGTGGGAGTAGTCTCTGCAGAGCCCTCCATCACAGACGCTTCATCTCGCTAACTCTGCCTCACCATCCGTACACTCGCGTAACGCCAGGTGAGATGCTGCTATTAGTTCTCGCCTCCGCCTCACTCTCCTCAATACTCAGATGTCTCTACCCGCCTGCGGCCCAGGACATCAAGGCATCCTCACTACCCCTCGTTGGCCCGCGCGGCTGTGGGTCTGTTCATCTCGCTTAGACAACTCGCTTATGGTGCCGCGGCTGGATGGCACCCTGCTCAGTGGTAAGCAGCGTTGCCTCCCATGGGTCCCTCGCGCTCGCAAGCATTGCCAGCCCAGTTCCGCCAGCTGTGTGTCATGGGGGTACGTCCTCACCTCTCTGCCGGTCGTGGGGGCGCGGTGTCGCCTGGCGTCCTTCCATCGGTCTGCTTACGCGCGGATGATCGCAGGGCGCCCTTAGATACCGTGGCGCTCGCTCAGTGCCTATAGCCTTCCACGAGTGCTGTTCCACGCTCCTCATCGAGTGTATCATATGCGTGAGCTCAGTGGAGTGGGTAGCGAGCAGGCAGCCACGTGCTTGCCTGTGTTCTGGGGTAGTCTCTGGTCCCTACCCCCATCTACCTCAAGCTGTGGCACTCTCCTCGACTCAAGATGTGCAATACCCTCACTCGCTAAAAGTCACCTCTTGTAGTTCTCTTGGTGCGTGTTCTCTGTCATTGGGTTCACGGGGTCCCACATCGCACTTAAGTGAAGGGTGGACGGTGCAGATACATGCGCTCATTCTCTCGCTGTCTTTCCACACACGGCACGCGCCTTCCGCGGTTTATGGTGATCAGGACGTCCATGTGTGGTTTCGTGAATGTGTCCTCATGTGTGTGGGGGGTGGGGCGTAAGGGGATCCCCCTGGCTAGACGTGGGAGTGGGCAGGTGGAATGTCTCAGAGACAGAGGGATTGCATATAGCTGCTCATGCCAGCAGATGGACTCCGCACATCGACTCCGTGTTGCCCGTTGGGATGTGGTGGCCGATGGTACCAACTTTGTGCACCGGAGGTGCGGCGATCGCGCGGACTACTCTCAGGTCGCTACGCGCAGTACGCGGGATTGTCACAGATCCATGGCCAGCGGAGAATACTGGGGCTCTGCGCTCGCAAGAGTCCGCCGGCATGTATCCGGGGAGAGGAGTCTAGAGTGTGCCTGGAGATAGTCGGCAAGAGAGAACGTCCGAGCTCTGCTGGTGTAAGACTGAGGCCGGTACGATACAGGTGGTCATAGAGCCCTCAGTCCTCTCCTTCGCGCACAAAGTCCTCCGCCACCCCGGTCGACGCAGGAAGAGGTTACGTACATCGCCAATGTGAGGGTGGAGAAGTCCATGCTACGCTCCATGCTGCGTCTACTCCACAGCGTTCCCCCATATTGGAGTGAGAAGACTGTTGCTCTGCTCCCTGCGAGCGTAACAGCACTGCTCGTTAGGCATCCTAGAGGTTCTTTAGTTCCAGCGAGATGTGAAGGGAGTGCTCCTGCTCGTGTTTTGCTACCGAGATGCCTCCCATGCGGCGCTCTTGCTCATAGACTCGTACGTGAGATGGGACCCACTAGCTTCGCGGGTGCCGACCCCCTCTTTCGTGGCCCACGCCCCTGATCGTGCTGTCCTCGAGCACCCCACAGCGATAATGTACCTCACGCTGTCCTTTGGGTCAGACGCCGCGCTGGCTGGACCGCCGGGCCCGCAGCTCCTTTCGCCGCCTGAGAACATACTGACCAACGTTGGCTATGACCGCTGCACTCGGCCCTCCGATGTGGGGCTCGCGCGAGGAGACCCAGGAGTGTCCAATCGGCTCCATGCCCGGCACTCCAGCGCGCGCTCCGCTCTCGCCCAGGCCGAGCGCGCGTACTGGTGCTGGTGCCTGAGCTCCTCCGGTTCTGACCACTAGCCCCCCCTGACCGAGGCGCTCGATCGCATGTGAGCTCGAGATCCCGCGAGTCAGTCCGCTATGTGTGGCATGGGGGACGAGTCCATAGGTGGCCTTCCCTGCGCGGTTGGTTCCCTGCCTCTAAGCGTCTGGTCAGACATCCCAGCCAGCCTCTCTCGCCTCATGTTACGTGAAGAGGCCTGCACTCAGCTCGGCTCTCCGGGCCTGATACTCGCACAGGTAGGATCTCGCTGGAGCCCCCCTCTCTAGATGTAGAGTCTATGTCAGGTGATATGGAATGAGAGGCATTTTGCATGCCTTCTGCGCTCGCAACCTCCCTGCTCGTGTTAAGCTCAAGCTCCCGCACTGAGTCCTCGGCCTCTCTGGACTTGCCCGGCGTGCTCGAGTGAGGTGCGTGGGCGCGAGGAATTCCAGGTAAGTGCTTTCTCCGCTCACGCGCGCCTGGTGGGCCGAGAGGGGTGCAAGGGAGGTGTCTGCGTCCATGTAGTCTCTTTGTGGCGACACGTTCCCCTTTGTGAGAGAGGTTACGCTGCTTGCCGCCCTATGATCCGCGACCGCAAGTGCGGCAGGCTAGGTGCGGGCGTGAGGTTCGTCGCCCGAGCCTCTCCACCATCAATGGTAGAGTTGGTATCTGCGGTTGGCTTTGAGGTGCTAGACAGAGAGTATCGCTTCCTTTCGCCACCTGACCTCCAGGTCTTCGTGGCTGGTTAGTGGGGTCGAGAGGAAGAGGTCTGCCATAGATGGACAGTAGCAAGTGCCGGCGCTCTCCTCCTCCTGATTCTACTAGACACACAGACTATGGTAACTAATTAGTAAGGAGGGAAAGCGACTGGAAGTTAATTAAGTGATGTAGTAGAGTGCTATGTTCGTGATTTTACTGTGTTCCTTGGAGTAGCCAGGGAAGCGTGAGAGTAGCACTGCCCCCATCCTGAGTGGTGGTCAGATGGCCGGCATGGATGGTTCGTGAGGAGGACTGAGGAGTGGGTGTGGACTGACAAGCGGCGGCTCAGGAAGCTTCGCATGGATCGGGAAATATCATTTGAGCTGGGTGTGCGCGCCCCAATCAGGACCTTGCTTTACAACTCCGAACATCTCGATGACAGACTCAACGCTGCAGTGTCCAATAATGGGAGGACCCCCAAGCGTGAGAGAAGCCTAGAGTGTGGGGCGAGCCAGTGGACGCGGGCTCGAAGAGGACCATCCCGTGGTCTAGGAATTGGTCGTTGGTCCCTCTCGGCTCCGGTCCTGCACACTCTCAAGACCTCTATTCTTTGTAAGAAGGCGTTGCTAGATCAAATGCCGTGGTTGGGTAGGATTGTCCTGTAGTCATTGATGAGTATGTCTCTTAGTAGCTATCTTCAAGCAGTGGGAACGCATGGTGTAGATCGACAGAGTGGGATCCACGTGGCAGATCACACATAGAGGAAGGAGTGCCCCCCCATACTTAACTGAGCTCTCGTTGAAATGTGTTGTCCACCATAAGAGTTCCGATTCTCGCTTGGTGAGCAAGATGAGGAGTGCTTGGGTGGTGCTTTGTCCCTGGGATCTCTCCATGTCCTCATTTCCTTGTGGTCGCGCCGGCCTCGTTCAGCCGCGAACATCTCGGTTCAGGCATGGCCCACTCCCAGCTGCGCGCCTCGCGCGTCGTGCTGTACCATACGATATCCTCGCTCCTCGACGTGTCCTTGGGAGCACTCGAGATGTTGCACGACTGCTGTGTCTTGAGGCACGACTGTCCTGCGCTTCGAAGAACGCAGGTGTGAGCTCGACTCTTGTGTGGTCTTGACCGCACTGTTCCGCGGGCGAGTCCTGGTGATCCTCGACTCCTCGGTGCCTCATCTGTTTTGGCCTGTCTATACGGTACCTACCACCCTCAGTTCTTAGTGCCAGTTGCCAGAACTCCAAGCTGGGTTAAACACGACTGCCCCCGTCTGCCTCACGTGGCCACGGCCATCTGCAGCGGGTACTGCCGACCAAGGTGAGGGGGGGGCCGGGCCCCCCCGCCGGGCCGCTCCCCGCCCCCCCCCGGGACATGGATGTGCACTGGGGACAGGCCCAGCGCGGCAGGGCCCCCACACCCAGGGAGGCGGGGCACTGGCGGAAGGGGGCACCGGCCCCACGGGGGGTTGCCTACTTGGGGCCCCTGCCATACCCCCTCTCTCCCCCAGGGCCGCGGTGCTACAAAAGCGCGGCCTGCCGAACCCCGTCTCCCAGCACGATCTGCAGCACCGGGCCGTGCCGCTACGAGACGCTGCGCGCTGCCCGGCTGCGGCCGCCCGCGTGATCAGCCGTTCACCTCCCCGTGGCACTTGAGCTGTCACTGCAGCCTCGTGCGCCCCCCATCATGGACTCCGCGACTGCACCTGGTGCACCCACTCGGGGCCCGACTTCTGGCAGCGCTTCGGGCGGGGCTTCGCAGGAGGGTGGCCGCGTGGCAATAAACACCAATGGCTCACGCTCCCCACCTCCGCGTGTGTGTGTAGGTGGGGGCAGGGGCCTCGCCTGTGACCACTGGCACCCCACTGCCCTCCCAAAGCCAGGCATAAAGAACCTAGCGGCGGGCTTCCAGCCCCTCCCCACAACCCCACTTGACCCCCACCCCTACCCAGAGCCCTGGGCACAGAACCAAGCGAATCCAGTCCCCACCTTCCCTCTAGACCTCAGCTTCCCTCCAGAGCCGCACAGAACCCGAGCTCCGGGCCCTCTGAGGCGCCACAGCCCCCCTCTCAGAGCCAGGCACAGCAACCAAGAATCCAGTCCCCTCAACCTTCCTAGACTCAGCTCTCCTCCAGAGCGGGGCGCGAGACACAGAACCCAGGGCGGTCCCGCTCAGGCCCCCGCCCCAGGCACAGAACCCAAGTGTCTGACGGCTCCCAGCCCCCACATGCCAACTCAGCCCACTCCCAGAGCCAGCACAGAACCCAGTCTCCAAGCCCATCCCCCCCACTCAAGACTCAGAAGCTAAGCACAGCAACCCAGGCGTCCGGCGGCTCCAAAGGAGTCCCCCACAAGACCTCCCAGCCCCCTCCAGCAGCCAGGCACAGAACCCATGGCGTCGTGGGCTCAAGGAGTCCCTCCACAAGAATCCAGCCCCCTCCCAGAGCCAGCACAGAACCCAGCGCGTGTGCGCGCGGAGGCCCAGCCCCCCCT
>NC_133779.1:16879312-16880920 GCF_003597395.2 Chelonoidis abingdonii | reverse complement strand
CCCAGAGCCAGGCACAGAACCCAGGCGTTCGGGCTTCGAGGCCCCCTGCCCTCTCCCAGAGCCAGGCACAGAACCCAGGCGTTCGGGCTTCGAGGCCCCCTGCCCCCTCCCAGAGCCAGGCACAGAACCCAGGCGTTCGGGCTTCGAGGCCCCCTGCCCCCTCCCAGAGCCAGGCACAGAACCCAGGCATCCGGGCTCCCAGCCCATCAGACACTCAGCAGATTTTTCCAAAATGTTTATTTTACAAAATCAGAAACCAAGGAAAAGGCTGGATGGGGGCGGGGGGAGGGGAGCAGCAGGGGGGTGGGATCACGATGTGTCCATGGTGTCTCCCTCTGCAAGAGAGAAGGAAGGTTAGAAGGCGGGTGGGGCTTTCGAGGGCCCTGCCCAGGGGGCGGGGGGGACGGACAAGACCCCGCTGAGCTGGGCAGGAGCCCCCCGGCCGCCCCCCAGCACTCACTCAGCTCGTTGAAGAGGAAGGCGTCCTGGTACTCCTTCATGTACTGGGTGGAGCGGGACTCGTCCAGGAACAGGGAATACACCCGCTTGATGTCCTCCACCTGCACCTCCGTGCCCTGCGGGGGGGGGGGGTGTCAGAGGGGCCTGGTGCACCCCACGGGGTGCGGGGGGGCACCCTCAGAAATCCCACCCAGGAGCACTGGCTCCCAGCCCTCCTCCTCCCTTCCCCTCGAGCCAGGATCAAACCCAGGCGTCCGGGTCCCCAGCCTCCCTTCTCCCCTTCCCCCGAGTCGGGATCAAACCCAGGTGTCCGGGTTCCCAGCCCCCCCCCGAGCCGGGACCGAACCCAGGCGTCCAGGGTCCCCCATTCCCCGAGCCGGGACCGAACCCAGGCGTCCAGGGTCCCCCACTCCCCGAGCCGGGATTGAACCCAGGCGTCCGGGTTCCCAGCCCTTTTCCTCCCCTCCCCCTGAGCTGGGATCGAACCCAGGCGTCCGGGTTCCCAGCCCCCCGAGCCAGGACTGAACCCAGGCATCCGGGTTCCCAGCCCCCCGAGCCAGGATGGAACCCAGGTGTCCGGGCCTCACCTTCCTCTTGCGGCACACCAGGCTGGCGGCGGTGATGAGCTGCATGGCGTAGCGCAGGGAGGTCTCCAGCCCAATGCGGGTCAGCACCGTGTAGGCGTCTTCATTCATCTCCACGTCCTCCTCCTCGCACCTGGGGGCGGAGGGAGGGGGCAGGGCACTGCTGGGGGGAGCTCGCAGCACCGGGGGGCTTCTGGCTCGGGGGAGGGAGCTCGCAGCATTGGAAGAGATCCCTGACTACGAGGTGTGCGCCTGTTTCCCCATAGGCTGCATGGTCAGCGAGGGTGGGAAGAGGCTGTTTGCTCACCACATAGACCCAGGTGTGACCCACGGCAGCTGGATGGGGCCAGACCCCCCCATGCCCAGGGAGGGGCCCAGAAGACAATGGCCCCTGCACTGCCCAGCCGGTTGGCACCCAGCAGCCAACGCCCACGCGTGCCCCCTGGCCAGGGAACTGGGTGGGTGTGACCAGCTGGAGGACGAGGGGAGGGGAGGGGGGGGTTTGCTCCATGTGGGGCTTCGGCCCCCCAGATTATGCCCAGAGCACCCGGGTCCCCCACATCTC
>NC_133779.1:16870014-16875908 GCF_003597395.2 Chelonoidis abingdonii | reverse complement strand
CGGGCTGGTGGGGGGAGCTTGGGGGCGTTGCCACTAGGGGTACGGGGGGCTTGACGGCTCCAGCCGGCACGTCAGCCTGAGTTAATTTCTGTTCTTTGGCGCTAACCCAGGACTCTCCACTCTGTGCCTAGACGCCTAACAAACACCCATGCGCCACCCCCGGCCCGATTCACCCCCGAGCCCGGAAGCGGGCGGCCTGTCTGCCCCCGGGAGCCCTTCCAGGGCACTTTGCTGCGGAGGAGTTTCCCGGCCTGGCCCCGGGGGGGGCGTAGGGAGTTGGACCCGCTGTTAGAGGGGCGCTCTCCCCACCAGGATGAGATCTCGTCGCGCCCCAGGCGCCCCCCGCTGACCGGGCTATGTGTCCCGTGGAGCCCAGCGATTGGGGCCTTGCGGGTCCCGCCACCTACTTGCCAGGGGCAGACCACGCTCCCCTCCTCTCGCAGCAGCCCCGGGTTGCTGCTCACTCTCTACCCGGATCCTCTGAGCCGGACCGTGCTGCCCTTTAGAGCAGTTTCCGCCTTAAGTCGCTGGATACACGCAGAGGCCATGCCTCCACAGATCCGGTGAAGGGGGGCTGCTGCGAGGAGGCGTGGAGGGGTGTCACTGCCCTGGCAGATCGCAGCCCACTTAGGGGCCCAGCCTCTTCACCCCCCCCGAGCTGGTCAGGAGCAGTGTCAATGGGCCCACGGATCCCTGTGGGCAGGCTCTGCCGTAACTGGCTGCCACGGTCGCTGGGCGAGGGGGGAAGCAGCGGGCCTCAGCGACGGGAAGGCGGCTCCATCCCCCCGTCCCGCCCCCCCAACAGTCAGAGGGGGCCCACCTGCTCCCCATGGCACCCCCCACCGGGGAAAGCCCCCGAGAGGAGTGGGCGTTTTTTCATTCTTGTTATGTTGCAAGTGCACTCTTACTGTCCCACACTAACTGTGTGTGCCTCAGTTTCCCCTAGTGTGCTGCACCCAGATCTCATGCTGGTGTGGGAACTGGGGGGTGATTCTTCTGAGGCCCCCCGGGCCGGTGAGGCTGTCCCAGCTGCAGGTGCAGCTGTGTGACCTGAGAGCCAGGAGGGGGTGCGGCCAGTCCACCTTGGGCACCGCGGAAGCCGAGACGTAATCCAAAGCGAGGGGCTGGAGGGTCGGTGCTGTTTGGAGCTGGGCTGTGTGGCGGGCGTGCAAAACCAAGGAGTCTAGGGCTTCCCACTCCACAAGAGGGACCTGACTGGGGGGGTCCTGGTCTCTAATGTACCCACCACACTCTGCGCGGTGGGCGTGCTTTTCCTGTTCCCCGGCCCATATGAAACTTCCTAGTGTTACCGGCCGGACTGAGAGCCACGTCTGGCTGCGAGCGCCAAGGTGGGGGGCAGGACCCTCTGGCACTCCCCAGGCCCTCCTCGGGTCACTCGCATAACATTGCATGACAAACATATGAAATCCTGTGTAGGTCCTTTATGTTTATATAGGTTGTTGTGCAGGTCCTTCTATTGTTATTTTGTTTTTCAGCATGTGTGATGTGGTTATGAATTTTGAGTTGTTCTTGGATCTATAATTTAAGTAAGTTTCCATAACCTTAGAGAAATACAACGGCCCCCCAGATATGCTGAGGGCACCTGGGTCCCCCTGCATCTCCAGGCCCCAAGATATGCCCAGGGCACCCCAGTCCCCCCACTTCTGCGGTATCCCTGAAGTGGGAAAGTTCTTAATGTTTTCTCTGAATACTGTGTTGGTGCCTCAGTGTCCCCTGTGCAGTTCTTAGTATCTAGGTGGTAGGATCAGGGTATATGGTTGCTGCAGAGCAAAGTGCACCTAAATGCCTGGCACTCTGTGTCCTGGCAACTGATGGCCTGGGCCCCTCCCCTGCAAAGGTGCCAGCTGAAGGTGTTGGAGACAAAGAGATCAGGTGACCTCCTGGCCCGGGGAAGGAGCTGAGCAGAGAGGAGGGGCTGGAGGGGGTGTCAGTCTGGGGCTGGCTGGGGACGAGGAGTGAAGTGCAGACGTGGGGGTCTGGCTCACTGCCCCCCAGAATGGACCTGGCCGAGGGAGCCGGTTCCCTGTACCTACAAGCTCTGTGTTAGACCCTGTTCTTGTCATTGAATAAACCTCTGTGTTACTGGCTGGGTGAGAGTCACGTCTGACTGCAGAGTGGGGGTGCAGGACCCCGAGGCTTCCCCAGGACCCCGCTGGGGGGACTCGCTGTGGGAAGCGCACGGAGGGGCAGAGGAGGCTGAATGCTCCAAGGAGAGACCCAGGAGGTGAAGCCGTGTGAGCTTCTTGCCCTGGAGACAGTCTGCTCCCAGAGAGGAGACTTCACCAGAGTCCTGCCTGGCTTTGTGGGGAGCAGTTCCAGAGTGTCGCCCGGGGACTCCGTGACACCCCAGCACTGCTGGTACCTGGGCACCCCCACTCCCCCCTCCCCTGGCACTGCCCATACCTGGGCACCCCCACTCCCCCCTCCCCTGCTGGCACTGCCCGTACCTGGGCGCCTCCACTCTCCCCCACCAGCACTGCCCGTACCTGGGCTCCACCACTCCCCCCGCCGGCACTGCCCGTACCTGAGCGCCACCACTCCCCCCGCCCCTCCGCTGGCACTGCCCGTACCTGAGCGCCACCACTCCCCCCTACCCCCCCGGCACTGCCCGTACCTTGGCGCCCCCACTCCCCCCTCAGCACTACCCATACCTGGGCGCCCATGGCGTCGTAGTCCCGCGCCCGGGTGAAGGAGCGCCCCAGCTTGCTGATCTTCCCTGTGGCTTTGTCGATGGTGATGACGTCCCTGTGGGGGAAGAGAGGAGCGGCCAGACTGGGTCAGACCAAAGCTCCGTCCAGCCCAGTGTCCCGTGTGCCAGTAGCCGCCAGCCACCGTTGAGTGACCCATCTCCAGCTCCCGGCAAACAGAGGCCTGGGACCCCATCCCTGCCCAGCCTGGCTAAAGGCCACCGATGGACCTGTCCTCCAGGGACCTAGCTAGGTTTTTTCTGAACCCTGTTCTAGTCTTGGCCTTCACACCATCCTGTGGCAGGGAGTTCCACAGGCCGACTGTGCGTTGTGTGAAGAAATACTTCCTTTTGTTTGTGTTAAACCTGCTGCCCATTCATTTCATTGGGTGACCCCAGTTCTTGTGTTCTGAGGAGTAAATAACACGTCCTGATTCACTTTATCCACACCAGGCATGATTTTATAGAGCTCTGTCACAGTCCCCCCTTAGGTGTCCCTCTTCCAAGCTGAAAAGTCCCCGTCTGATTAATCTCTCCTCATACGGCAGCCGTCCCGGACCCCTAATCATTTTTGTTGCCCTTTTCTGAACCTTTTCCAACTTCAACACAGCTTTTTGGAGACGGGGCGACCACGTCTGCGCGCAGTATCCCTGATGTGGGTGTGCCATGGATCTAGAGAGAGGCAACACACTTTCTCCCAGCGCTGTGCTCGTGCTTTCACTGCCACTGCACGTGGAGCGGATATTTCCAGCGAACTCTCCGCAATGACTCCAAGATCCCTCTCGAGTGGGAACAGCTAATTTACACCCCAGCATTTTATGGGTTGGGGGGGATGGTCAGGCCTGGCTGGGGGAAGGGGGGCGGGGGTGCGACGGCAGATGGGGGATAGCCCAGCCCCCTCTACACGGGAAGCCCCAATATGGACCCCTTGTGGGAGCCCTTACAGGGGGCCTTGTGGATTCCTCTCCACCCATGGGCCCCTCCTGTCCCACCCATCGCCCACTGCTGCCCTCCCCCGCACATCAGCATCCAACGCCTCCCCCCCGCCCCGCCTCACCCTGCCTGCACTTTCTCCTTGGTCAGTGACTCGATCATCTTGGTGCCCAGGTCGTAGATGGTTTCCATCTCTGTGGTCTTCAGCGTCAGCTTCCCCACCTTGGCGCCCTGCAGTGGAGAGGGGGTGGTGGACGGCGTCACCCACTGCGCACACACCCCACCCACCACATTCCCTGGCAGAGAGCAAACGTGGGGGGAGGGGAAGAGAGCCCACAGCTGCCCCCCGCCCACTGGCCTAAGGGGGGCCTGCTAGATGGGGGTGGGAGGGGCCTGCTCTTGGGGGGGGAGGGTAGGAGCCAGTTCCTGCAAGGGAGGGGGAGGTAGGAAATGGGAGTGGCCCGTTCCTGGGGCAGCAGGTGGGGTATGGGAGGGCAGCACCAGCCAACCCAGGTCTGTCCTGCTCCTGCCAAGCTGGGCAGGGGAACCCGGGGCGGTACGGGCTGGCTCAGTCCCCAGGGGCTGCCCACCCCCTTGCTCCTGCCCCTGCCCCACTCCCCACTCACAGTGCCGGTGGCCGGGCGGTCAATCTGGATCTCCACCACCTCCCCCTCGATGATCTCTGTCTCCTCCCTGCAGGTAAAGAGTGGGGGGGTCAGGAGGGACAGCTGCCTTGCCACAGTCCCCAGGGTCAGAAACCAGCTTCCCCTACCACCCCCAGCAGGGCAGGCAGCTCTGTGCCCAGTGCAGAACCTATGCACGGCAGGGCACCCAATGCCCCCCTGGCTCTCAGCCCCCCGGTCTAACCACTTGACCCTGCTCCCCTCCCATTGCCAGGGAGAGAACCCAGGACTCCTGGCTCCCAGCCCCCACTGCTCTAACCCACCAGTTCCCCTCTCCTCCCAGAGCCGGGAAGAGAACCCAGGAGTCCTGGATCCCAACCCTCACCCCAGTCTAACCCACCAGTTCCCCTCTCCTCTCAGAGCTGGAGAGAGAACCCAGGAGTTCTGGCTCCCAGCACCCCTGCTCTAACCCACCAGCCTCCCTCTCCTCCCAGAGCTGGAGACAGAACCCCAGCGTCCGGGCCCCGCCCCTCACTTGATGCGCACGCCGATGGAGCGCCGGAAGGCCTGGGTCAGCGCCTCTGTCTTGCTCATCTCCAAGGAGAAGATCTCGCTGCCGGCGATGGCGGTGAAAGGCGTGTCCAGCCCCAGCGCCTGCGCCATGCCTGGGGGCAGGGGGGAAAGCTGGTTACACAGGGGAGTGGACAGCTGGGGACCCCCACTCCTCAGCCGCTGCTATGGGCACGGCAACTCCCTTGAGGAGCCCAGAGGAGAGTGCCAGGGTAGGGGGGATCCCAGGACATGGGTAGGTAGGGGGGATTCCTTGGGCGGGCGCAGGATTCCAGGATGGGGGGAATTCCTGTGGGGGGCAGGGAGCCCAGGGGGCCTGTACTTATCAAAAAGAGGAGCGGAGAAGGGGTTCCCACGCCAAGGCTGTGATTGGTTCCCAATGGGGGCCCCCCAGGTGCCTTGGAGAGAGCCCCTCCAGCATCGTACCCATGGCAATGGCCGTCTTGCCGGTGCCCGGCTGGCCAGCGATGAGGACAGCCCGGCCCGCGATCTTCCCCTCCTTGATCATCTCCAGGATGACGCCGGCGGCGCGGCGGGCAGCCAGCTGGCCGACCATGCCCTGTGAGACCTGGGGAGAGCGAGGGGTGGGTGACAGCGAAGGGGGAGCCCCAGCCAGCCCCCCGGCTCCTCCCTCACATGCAACCCAGCCCCCCACTCACATCTCCAGCCCCCTGGCTCCTCCCTCACATGCGCCCTTCCATCTCCATCCATTCACCCAGTCCCCCGTATCCTACCCCAACTCCTGCCCGAACCCCTGCCTCCAACACCCAGCTCCACCCGTCCACTCACTAAGGTGCCCTATGCCCCCCGCACAGCCCCCAAGCTCCCTCAGACAGTGACACTACCCCCAACAGCCCCCCATTTTCCCTCCCATTGAAGCCTCCTGGGTCTCTCTCCCAGAGGGCCCCACTGCCCGGCTCCCCACACGGGAGTGGCCAGGAGAAGGTGCCCCAGGTACCTGTCTGGGCTCCAGGGCATCGTCCAGGCCCAGGCCCCGGATGTGGGAGTGGGCGCCTGGGGACAGAAGAGAGGTCGGCGCATCACTGGGCTGAAGGGGGACT
>NC_133779.1:16863724-16866727 GCF_003597395.2 Chelonoidis abingdonii | reverse complement strand
CTCTTCCCCCGTGTGCCCCCTGCATTCTCCCAGCCCCCACCTACCCCCAACCCCAGCTCCCCACCAGCCAAAGCTCTGATTACCCCCCCATGGATCTGGGAGGTGGCGGTGCGGAGGGTGTCCCAGGGCTCTGACACCCCACCCCCATGGGCCTACGCTGTGGGGGTAGCAGGGCTGATCGGGTCTTTCTTTCTCCCCAGCCCACCACGCAGACCCCCCCCTTTGGCAAAGCACTGCCCCCCAGCCTCAGCCGCCATGCCCCTGGCCCGCAGCGTCTCCGTCACCTCCCTGACGGGGCTGGAGGACTGGGAGGATGAGATCAACCTGGAGAATGCGGTCCTCTTCGAGGTGGCCTGGGAGGTGGCCAACAAAGGTGAGTCAGATGCCTGGGTTCTCTCCTGGGCTCCGGAAGCGGAGGGGGGGCTAGTGGTTAGAGCAGCGGAGGATGAGAGCCCGGACACCTGGGTTCTCTCCCCGGCTCAAGGAGGGGAGAGGGGGCTAGTTGTTAGCACAGTGGGGAATGGGAGCCTGGACACCTGGGTTCTTTCCCCGGCTCTAGGAGGAGAGGGGGGTCCAGTCGCTGGGAGCCCAGGAGGTTGCTTTGTGAGCTGCCGGGCCATGGCTCCTGTGGGGCAGAGCCCAGCCCCCTGGAGTGTAGGTGTCCCAGGCATCCTCCTGTGGGGTGAGGAGCAGGAACATTAAGCCTAGGGGAAGAGTGGGGGCAGGGGTCATGGGGGCCTGGCTCTGTGCCCCCCACTGGAGCAGGGCCCAGTGGGAGGAAGCCCCCCCCCCGCAGCCCTGCTGCCCCGTCGGCTGAGCCGCGTTCCCTCGTTACATCTAATGGGCCCATTGTTCTGGCTCTGTGCCATGGGGTCCCACTGGGGGCACGGGGCAGAGACGGACCAGCCCCAGGTTCCCCTGCAGCCCGGCGTCCCCCTGCCGGCACTGGGGCATTGGGGCCAGTACTGCTGGCCAGGGGGCGCTGGGCTGGTGGGTGGCAGGGCAGGGGCCCAGCAGGGGGTGCTTTCCCCTGGCAGGCTGTGCTGGCCCCAGTGGGGTGCTGGGCTGGTGGCGGGGGCGGGGCGGTATCTTTGCGGTGTCCTGCCCTGGCTTTGAGCCTTCCGGGTTGAAGCTCCCTGCTGCTTGCTTCACTTCCTGTCCTAAACTGTTCTATGGCTGTTTAGCAGCCCCTCATCCCACCTCAGAGGGGTTGTGACTCCGCCCAGGCAAGGGGTCCCCCACAACCAGCTCAAGCCCCATCCCAGAGGGGGCCGCATCCCAGCAGTGGGCGAGGGGTCCCCATATACCCAGCCCCCTGTGCCACCCAGGGGGCCGTGTTCCAGCACAGGGCAGCGCTGGCTGGAGCTGTCTTTGGCGCTGGGACCCTCCCCCCAGGCCTCAGCTGTAGGGAACAGGCGCAACCTTATGATTCCCCCGATGCCTCCTGCCCCCCAGGTCCTCTTGCAGGGGTGGCTGGGGCCCAGATGCTGGTGCAGAGAAAGGGCCAGTGTGAGCTGGGGTGGGGTAACTGTGCTGTGGGGCAGCCCCGGGCAGGGGGCTCTAGGAGTTTGGGGGGAGCCGGGCCAGGCTTAGGTGGGGGGGCTTTGACCAGGGGTGGAGCTAGAGTTGGGGAGGTGGGAGGGGTCTCCTGCTTTGGGGACTTGGGTGGCTGAGAGGCCTGCTTGGGCAGCTATGGGGCAAGGGAGGCAATGGGGGAGGGGCCCCTGCTGCTGGGGGTCCCACAATGCATTGCATTCTGCTGGGTCCGCTGGGATAGGGCAAGGGAGTCCCTGGTGTGGGGGACAGGGTGTGTATCGAGGGGGGGCCCCATTCCTCCAATAAAGGGGCAGGGTGTGTATGGGCCCCCCTCCTCCAGGGGCAGGTGTGGGTGCATGCAGGGCTGTGTCTCTAACTGCCCCCCCACAGTGGGGGGGATCTACACGGTGCTGCAGACCAAGGCGAAGATCACGTCGGACGAGTGGGGGGAGAATTACTTCCTGCTGGGGCCCTACCTGGAGCAGAATGTGCGCACCCAGGTGGAGCTGATCGACCCGCCCCACCCGGCCGTGCGGCGCACCATCGACTCCATGAACACCAAGGGCTGCAAGGTGAGGGCTGGGCTGGGGCGCCAGCCGCTGCCAGCGGGGAGGGGGCCCCCCCAGCACTGTAGCCGGAGAAGTGACAGCCGGGAGGTGTTCGGGGGCCTCCTTGTGATTTGGGGTGGGGGCGGGGACTGATGTGACCCCTGCTGTTCCCCAGGGTCCAAGGGGGGCCCCACCACTTCCTCTACCTCTATGTTGGGGTCTCCCTCTTCCTGACCAGAACAATTCCTGCATCCCCCTCCCAGAGCCAGGAGAGAACCCAGGAGTCCTGGCTCCCAGCCCCCCAGCTCCGACCACTAGACCTCACTCCCCTCCCAGAGCCAGGAGAGAACCCAGGAGTCCTGGCTCCCAGCCCCCCAAAAAAAAACCACAAGACACCACTCCCCTCCCAGAGCCAGGAGAGAACCCAGGAGTTCTGGCTCCCAGCCCCCCAGCTCCGATCACTAGACCCTACTCCCCTCCCAGAGCCGGAAGAGAACCCAGGAGTCCTGGCTCCTAGCCCCTCCCTGCTCTAACCACTAGACACCACTCCCCTCCTTGAACCAGGAGAGAACCCAGGAGTCCTGGCTCCCACATCCCCCCACTCTGGCCACTAGACCCCACTCCCCTCCCAGAGCCGGGGATGGAACCCAGGTGTCCTGGCACCCAGCCTCCCCTGCTCTAACCACTAGACCCCACTCCCCTCCCAGAGCCAGGAAGAGAACCCAGGAGTCCTGGCTCCCAGCCCCTCAGCTCTGACCACCAGACCCCACTCCCTTCCCAGGGCTGGGGAGAGAACCCAAGAGTTCTGCCCCCACTTAAGCAGGTTGAACAGAACCCCCCGCCCCCAGAAATCCTGTCACGCCCAATCTCTGGTGTTTTGGGGTGTCTAATTCCCCCCACCCAGCAGGCACCTCTGGGA
>NC_133779.1:16839906-16863593 GCF_003597395.2 Chelonoidis abingdonii | reverse complement strand
GCTGGGATCCTGAGTGAGTGGGGGGAGGGCAACATGGGGGGCGGGTTCAGGAAGTGGCTACTGCCATGTGGCCCCAACCCCATTCTTGTTGGAGTCTCCCCTACCCCTGAGGAGACAGTTGTGGGGGTGATCCCTGCTGGGTATGGCGGCTTGGGGGGGGAAGGGGAGGTTGGTCCATGCGCCTGTCTTGGGGAGAGGCCCTGGGGCAGTTGGTTTGGGGGCTGGGGTTCTGCTGGGTGCTTGGTGTCAGGGGCCCAGGTGGGGGGCCCCTGGGTGTGGTTTGGGGGTCCTCTGGGTGTGGTGTGGAAGCCCCGGGGTTCCTCTCACCCCTGCTCCCCCAGGTGTACTTTGGGCGCTGGCTCATCGAGGGGGGGCCCTATGTGGTGCTGCTGGATGTGGGGGCCACGGCCTGGAGCTTGGACCGCTGGAAGACGGAGCTGTGGGACAGCTGCACCATCGGGGTGCCCTGGTACGACCGGGAGGCCAACGATGCCGTCCTCTTCGGCTTCCTCACCGCCTGGTTCCTCGGCGAGGTGCGGGGGGTGGGGGGGGACATGCTGCCCGAGAGCCCCCAGCTCTGCCCACAGAGCCCCCTACGCCAGCCTGCCGCTGGCCCCTGAGCACCCCATTTCCTGGGGCGTCGCAAATAGAACCCAGGTGTCCTGGCTCCCAACCCCCCTCTCACCCACCAGACCCCACTCCCCTTCCAGAGCAAGGGAGAGAACCCAGGCGTCCTGGCTTCCAATCCCCTCTGACCCACCAGACCCACCCCCCACCTCCCCTCCCAGCATGGGGAGAGAACCCAGACGTCCTGACTGGGCTCTGTCTCTCTCTCTCCCCAGTTTGTGGCTCAGTGCGAGGAGAAGCCGTTTGTCATTGGCCATTTCCACGAGTGGCTGGCGGGCGTCGGGCTCATCCTGTGCCGGATCCGCAAGCTGCCGGTGGCCACCATCTTCACTACCCACGCCACGCTGCTGGGGCGCTACCTGTGCGCGGGCAGCGTCGACTTCTACAACAACCTGAATGCTGTGAGTCATGGGGGGGTGCCCCGGGGGTCATGATCCCCTCCCACAGCCAGAGAGAGAACCCAGGAGTCCTGGCTCCCAGCCCCCCCTGCCCTAACCACTGCACCTCACTGCCCTTCCAGAGCCATGGAGAGAACCCAGGAGTCCTGACTCCCAGCTCCCCCCACCTCCAACCATTACATGCCACTCCCCTCCCAGAGCCGGGGAAAGAACGCAGGAGTCCTGGCTTCCCTTTGCCCCCTTTCCCCATGCTCTCCCCTACTCTGGGGCGTTACCACTTTGTCCTGTCTCACTGCCCCCCTCCTCCCGGGCCCCAGTTTAACGTGGACAAGGAGGCCGGGGACCGGCAGATTTACCACCGGTACTGCATGGAGCGGGCCGCCGTGCACTGCACCCACGTCTTCACCACCGTGTCCCAGATCACGGCTGTGGAAGCTGAACACCTGCTCAAGAGAAAACCCGGTGAGGGGTTGGGGGCGCGGAGCCCCCGGGGGCGCGGAGCCCCCTGGGGCAGGGCGCGAGGGCTGGGTATGCAGGGACCCCTCGTCCAGCACTGGGATTCGCCCCCTCTGGGGTGGAGCGCGGGGCCCTCTGTGGGGCTGGGTATACAGGGACCCCTCGTCCAGCACTGGGATTCTCCCCCTCTGGGGTGGAGTGCAGGGCCCTCTGTGGGGCTGGGTATGCAGGGACCCCTCGTCCAGCACTGGGATTCGCCCCCTCTGGGGTGGAGCACGGGAGCTGTTGAGCAGCCACACACAACAGCGTGGGGAAGAACAAGCAATCCCAGGCCTGGTTATTTCCCACTAATGGCTGCCCCGGGTCTGCTCGCCGGTGCCCCCCTTTTCCTGCCCCTCCCTCCAGATCTGGTGACCCCCAACGGCCTGAATGTCAAGAAATTCTCTGCCATGCATGAGTTCCAGAACCTCCACGCCCAGAGCAAGGCCCACATCCAGGAGTTCGTCCGGGGGCATTTCTATGGGTGAGTCCCTGACACCCCAACTTCCCGGGCTTCTGGGGCGCCCCAGCCTGCTCAGTCCCACAGGCGCAACCTTGGAACAGTATCCGTCGCCCCTGTGGTAAAACCCAGGCATCCTGGGTCCCAGCCCCGCTCCCAGAGCTGGGGATGGAACCCAGGCATCCTGGCTCCCAGCCCCCCCTCCCCCCCCAACTCACGGGACCCTGCTCCTTCCCTCCTGGAATTCCCCTCAGCGCCCCCTTCTGGCTGCTGGTAATACTGCACCTGCTGTCTATTTCCTACCCCCTTGAGGTGCTGCAGAGGATTAAGGGGGCATGTGAGATCAGATCCCGCCCCCCTTCACCCCAGTGCGAAGTGCAGTATGGCAATTGGACTCCTCCTGGGTGGGGATCTTGCTGGATCTGGGGTGAGGTGCAGGGGCTGGGTATACGCGGACCCCTCGCCCGGCACTGGGATGCGTCTAGCTCTGGGGTGGAGCGCGGGAGCTGGATATATGGGGACCCCTCGCCTGGCGCTGGGATCTGGCTGGCTCTGGGCTGGGGCACAGGGGCTGAGAATATGGGGGACCCCTCGCCTGGCTCTGGGATGTGGCTGAATCTGGGATTGGGGCGCGGGGGCTGGGTGTATGGGGACCCCTCACCGGAGGCTGGGATGCAGCCCTTCTGGGGTCAGGCGCAAGGTCTGGGCATACGGGGACCCCTCACCCGGCGCTGAGATGCACTTGGCTCTGGGGTGGGACGCGGGGATTGGGTATATGGGGACCCCTTGCCTGGCTCTGGGGTGGGGGCACGGGGGCTGTGTATATGGGGACCCCTCACCCGGCGCTGGGATGCGGCTGGTTCTGGGGTGGGGTGTGGGAGCTGGACGTTCAGGGGTTTCTCTGCCCCAGGCACCTAGACTTTAACCTGGACAAGACCCTGTTCTTCTTCATCGCCGGGCGCTACGAGTTCTCCAACAAGGGGGCCGACATCTTCCTGGAGGCGCTGGCCCGGCTCAACTACCTGCTCCGGGTAATGGGGGTTCCCTGCCCGCTGCGGGGAGGAGACGCTGGGGGTTCGAGTGAGAGGCCCCCCACCGCCTGCCATCTCGGGTGGGGCCTGCTCAGAAGGGGTCAGACAAACCCCTGGTGGCACAGGGTAGATGGGGCCTGTGGCGGGTTTCCTAGCTGGGCAGGGGGAAGTGAGGGGGTGTCTCTGGGACGGGGCTGAGCTGTTCCTGGAGCCCCCATCCCTGCTGGGGAATGGCCCCGGGGGCCCATCCCCCTACTCACCCCCTCTGCCCCCCCTCCCCCAGGTAAACGGCAGCCAGGTGACCGTGGTGACCTTCTTCATCATGCCGGCTCGGACCAACAACTTCAACGTGGAGAGCCTCAAGGGGCAGGCTGTGCGCAAGCAGCTCTGGTGAGCCCCCCTCACCCCCCTGGGGCCCAGGAGTCCTGGCTCCCCCCCTGCCCTAGCCACCAGCCCTCACTGCCCTCCCAGAGCCGGGGACAGAACCCGGAGTCCTGGCTCCCCCCTGCTCTAACCACCAGACCCCACTCCCCTCCCACAGCTGGGGAGAAAACCCCGGTGTCCGGGCTCCCAGCCCCTCCTGCCCTAGTCACCAGAACCCACACCCCTTCCAGAGCCAGGGAGAGAACCCAGGAGTCCCGGCTCCCCCCTGCTCCAACCACCAGACCCCATTCCCCCCTGAGCTGGGGAGTGAATCCAGGCATCCGGGCTTTCCCCCGCTCTAATCACCAGCCCCCACTCTGCTCCCAGAGCCAGGGAGAGAACCCAGGAGTCCTGGCTTCCAGCCCCCCTGCTCTAGCCACCAGACCCCACTCCCTTCCCCCTGAGCTGGGGAGAGAACCCAGGAGTCCTGGCTTCCAGCCCCCCTGCTCTAGCCACCAGACCCCACTCCCTTCCCCCTGAGCTGGGGAGAGAACCCAGGCGTCCGGGCTCCCAGGATCTCTCTCTCTCCCCCCACAGGGACACAGCCAATGCCGTGAAGGAAAAGTTTGGGAAGAAGTTGTATGAGTCGCTGCTGGTGTAAGTCCTGCCTCCGGCTCCCTCAAGCTCAGCGGCCCAGAGGGCAGCAGTGAGGTGCAGAGGGGGCTGTGCTGGCCTTTCCGCTTCCCTGTATCCGGGGGGGGAGCTGGGGTGAGGAGGAGGCAGGTAGGATATATGGGACAGGGGGCTCTGGGCTATGGGGCAGGGAGCTGGGGGGTGCAGGGAATGGGAGTTGGGGGGTGTCCAGTCCTGGGCTCTGCCCCCCACCACACTAACATGCCCCCTGTCCCCCTAGCGGGAACCTCCCTGACATGAACAAGATGCTGGACAAGGAGGATTTCACCATGATGAAGAGAGCCATATTCGCCACCCAGGTACCCGGACGCCTGGGTTCTCTCCCGGGGCGGGGAGAGTGAGGTCTAGTGGTTAGAGCGGGATAGGTTTTGGGAGCCAGGACTCCTGGGTTCTATCCCCAGCTCGGGGAAGGGAGGGGCTGGGAGCCAGAACTCCTGCCTCCAATCCTGGCTCTGGGAGGGGAGTGGGGTCTCATGGGATGGAGCTGTGGGGGCTGGCAGCCCGGACGCCTGGGTCCAGTCCTGCGACGGCCAAGCCTCTCCAGGCTGACAGGTGTCTGTCCATCCGTCCTAGCGTCACTCCTTCCCCCCCGTCTGCACCCACAACATGCTGGATGACTCTACGGACCCCGTCCTCAACACTATCCGGCGTCTTGGGCTGTTTAACAGCAGCGCCGACCGTGTCAAGGTGAGCCGGGGAGCGGCCCCGCGGGGGAGGGACAAGGGGGGTGCTGCCTTGCTGGGGATAACACCCCCCCTCTGCCCCCAGGTCATCTTCCACCCCGAGTTCCTGTCCTCCACCAGCCCCCTGCTGCCCGTGGACTATGAAGAGTTCGTCCGAGGCTGCCACCTAGGGGTCTTCCCCTCCTACTACGAGCCATGGGGCTACACGCCAGGCAAGGAATTGGGGCACTCAGCGCTTGGGTTTCCCCCCGCAGAAGGGCGGAGAGTGGGGAGGGCTGGCAGCCAGAGCTCCTGGGTTCTGTCCCTGGCTCTGGGAGGGGAGTGGGGTCTAGTGGTTAGACGAGGGGGGCGGGGAGCCAGGACTCCTGGGTTCTATTCCCCAGCTCTGGGAGGGGAGTGGGGTCTAGTGGTTAGACGGGGGTGGGGGGGAGCCAGGGCTCCTGGGTTCTATCCCCAGCTCTGGATGAGGGGTTCCTGTATAACCAGCCCCCATCCCCGAGGGGCCGTGTCCCAGCACCGGGCGAGGGGGGCCCCGTATACCCAGCCCCTGCACCCCAGCTGATGGGTGTCCCTGGGCCATCACGCTCTGTGGTTCCGGACGTGGGTTGGTCAGAAGGGGGTTACAAGGGCGGGGGAAGGGGGTATATGCCCCCGCTCCCGTCCCCCATGACCCCCGGTCTAACCTCCCTCTTCCCCCGCCAGCTGAATGCACCGTCATGGGGATTCCCAGCATCTCCACCAACCTCTCCGGATTCGGTTGCTTCATGGAAGAGCATATAGCCGACCCGTCGGCCTACGGTGAGTTCCGGGCCCCGCTACCCCACCACCTGGGGGAATTGTTTCCTGGCCAGTTCCCCTGCCTGGGCAAAACGGACGCCTCATTTCCCGTCTGAATGTGTCCAGCATCCACGTCCGGCCCCGAGAGGGCGTGAGCCCTACCTCTGCTCGACTGATGCGCCCGGGATCCAATCCCCACGCACGTCCCTCGCCCCCCAGCCCTTCTCTCTGCTCAGCAAAACGCCCGGAGCTCCTGGGGGTCTCTCACTCGCGGGCAGGTTTTCCGGCCCTCACGTTCTTCTCCGGCCCCTCTGCAATTTACCACCACTGTCCTTGAGATGTGGACACCAGAGCTGGGTGCAGGATCCCAGCTGCCCTAGGGCCAGCTCCCCGTTCACACAGCCCAGGGGGGTGCCACTGATTGCCCGCCACGCTGCCCCCCAGGAGAGAGGCCCCCCCAGCCTGTAAGTGCTGCCCGCGTTTCTGGTCCGAGACAGAGCTGTATTAACACGCAGCATTTGCTTGGGCCCGGCTTACGCAGCGAGCTGGTCGCCTTGTATCGCTAACCCATCCTCTGCATTGGCTCCCATGCCCAACCCCCCCCCCCCCCCCCCCCCCCCCCAGCGTGTGGGTCATCTGCAAACTTTATCAGTGAGGATTTCATGTTTTCCTTCAGGTCACTGATAAAAACGTTCAGTGGCGAGGGGCCTTGTGAGACCCCACTAGAAACCCGCCCACTCGATGGCGGGGCCCCCACTTACCATCCCCCTGTGAGATCTATCAGCTAGCCAGTTTTTAATCCATTTAACATGGGCCATGTTACTGTGTTATCTTCTCGTGTCTTGATCTTAATGTTGTGTAGCACCACACAAGTCTGAACAAGTCACATCAGCCCTATTACCTGTGTCATTCAGATTTCTAATTTCACCAGAAAAGATGTGACGGTAGTTGGATGGGATCTATTTTCCATAGACCCATATTGATTTGATTTAATTACGTTGTTCCCCTTCAATTCTTTAGTCCCACATTAGCCACTTGATCATCTTGCCTGGGATCGATGTCCGATTGACAGGCCTATAATTACCCACGTCACAGATTAGCTTTCTTCCAATCTTTTGGAAGTTTCCCAGGGTTTCAAGATTTATCGAAGATCAATGGTCCAGCGAGCTCCTTGGCCAGCTCTTTTAAAACTCTTGGTTGCAAGTTTTTGGGACATGCTGATTTTAAAATGTCTAGCTTGAGCTGCTGCTGTTTAACCTCCTCCAGAGATCCTGCTGGAATGGACAGTGTTTCATCATCATATGATCTGACTACGTGATCTGGCTTTTCCCCAAATACAGAACGCCAATATTTACTGAACACTTCTGCTTTTCTGCGTTGTTGTTCACAATTCTATCCTGTCCGTCTAGTAAGGACCAACTCCATTCATAGAATATCAGGGTTGGAAGGGACCTCAGGAGGTATCTAGTCCAATCCCCTGCTCAAAGCAGGACCAACCCCAACTAAACCATCCCAGCCAGGGCGTTGTCAAGCCAGGCCTTAAAAACCTCTAAGGATGGAAATTCCACCACCTCCTTAGGGAACCCATTCCAGTGCTTCACCACCCTCCTAGTGAAATAGTGTTTCCTGATATCCAACCTAAACCTCCCCCGCTGCAACTTGAGACCATTGCTCCTTGTTCTGTCATCTGCCCCCACTGAGAAGAGCCGAGCTCCATCCTCTCTGGACCCCCCTTCAGGTAGCTGAAAGCAGCTATCAAATCCCCCCTCATTCTTCTCTTCTGCAGACTAAACAAGCCTAGTTCCCTCAGCCTCTCCTCAGTCATGTGCTCCAGCCCCCTGATCATTTTCATTGCCCTCCGCTGGACTCTCTCCAATTTGTCCACATCCTTCTTGTAGTGTGGGCCCAAAACTGGACGCAATACTCCAGGTGTGGCCTCACCAATGCCGAATAGAGGGGAATAATCAGGTCCATCGATCGGCTGGCAATGCTCCTACTAATACAGCCCAAAATGCCGTTAGCCTTCTTGGCAACAAGGGCTCACTGCTGAGTCATATCCAGCTTCTCGTCCACGGTAACCCCCAGGTCCTTTTCTGCAGCACTGTTGCCCAGCCATTCGGTCCCTACTCTGTAGCAGTGCCTGGGATGCTTCCGTCTTAAGGGCAGGACTCTGCACTTGTCCTTGTTGAACCTCATCAGGTTTCTTTTGGCCCAACCCTTAATTTCTCTAGGTCCCTCTGTATCCTATTCCTACTCTCCAGCCTATCTACCACTCCGCCCAGTTTCGTGTCATCGGCAAACTTGCCGAGGGTGCAGCCCACACCATCCTCCAGATCATTAATGAAAATGTTGAGCAAAATCGGCCCCAGGACTGACCCCTGGGATACCAGCTGCCAACTAGACATCGAGCCGTTGATCACTACCCGTTGAACCCAACGATCTAGCCAGCTTTCTATCCATCTTGTAGTCCATTCATCCAGCCCATACTTCTTTAACTTGCTGGCAAAAATACTGTGGGAGACCCTATCAAAAACTTTGCTAAAGTCAAGATATAGGATTTATTTTGTTCCTAATACACTAAAAAACAAACCAATCCTACTTATTGTCCTTAACTCTGCTGGTCATAGATTTTGCCTTATGTCCTTCACCTTCCCTTATCAATTTTCTGCAATTCCCTGTTTTTTGATTGAAATGCTTTATTATCACCTTCTCCTTGATTCCACTTGTTGTATAGTTCCTGTCAATTCCCTCATAAGCCTGGTTGGTTTTTTAACCTACCTTCATGATTGTGGCTTTTCAGGCCTCTAATAGAATATCCTTGGGACTGTTCCCAATGATCGTTCACATTTTTCTCTTTAAATTCTCTCTCCCAGCTGACTTAGCTCAGAAATGGGTCAAGATTTAACATTAGAGGCCGGGTTCTGCTCCAGCTCTGGGAGGGGACAGGGGGCTGGGATCCAGGACTCCTGGGTTCTCACTCCTTCCCCTGTCCCTCCCCTAGGGATCTACATCCTAGACCGACGGTTCCGGGCGCTGGATGATTCGTGCACCCAGCTGACGTCCTTCCTGTACAGCTTCTGTCAGCAGAGCCGGCGCCAGCGTATCATCCAGCGCAACCGGACCGAGCGCCTCTCCGACCTGCTGGACTGGAAGTACCTGGGCCGGGTGAGTAGGAGAGGGGCTGAGTGAGTGGGAAATCCCTGGGCCGGGCCAGGCCATGTGGGGGAATTCCTGGCTGGGCAGCGGGGGGGAAGAATGGCTTCTGGGGCGGTGGTGTCACAGAGTCCCTGGGCGACACTCTGGAACTGCTCCCTACGAAGCCAGGCAGGACTCTGGTGAAGTCTCCTCTCTGGGAGCAGACTGTCTCCAGGGCAAGAAGCTCACATGGCTTCCACCTTCCTGGGTCTGACCTTGGAGCATTCAGCATCCCCGGCCCTCCGTGCGCTTCCCACAGCGAGTCCGCTCAGGCAGGGTCCTGGGGCAGCCAGAGGGTCCTGCACCCCCACTCTGCAGTCAGACGTGACTCTCAGCCAGCCAGTAACACAGAGGTTTATCCAATGACAGGAACAGAGTCTAAAACAGAGCTTGTAGGTACAGAGAACAGGACCCCTCAGCCGGGTCCATTCTGGGGGGCAGTGAGCCAGACCCCCACATCTGCACTTCACTCCTTGTCCCCAGCCAGCTCCAGACTGAAACCCCCTCCAGCCCCTCCTCCTCTGCTTTGTCCCTTTGCCGGGCCAGGATTCCTTTGTTTCCAACACCTTTAGCATCCCCTTTCTGGGGGAAGGACCTTGGCCATTAGTTGCCAGGACACAGAGTGTCGGCCATTTATGTGGACTGGCCCTTTGCTCTGTAACAATCACGCCCCCTTATCCCACCACCTAGAGACTTAAGAAATGCATAGGGGAAACTGAGGCATCCCTACAGTATCCAGAGGAAACATTAAGAACAGTCCCACTTCATCACAGGTGGAGCTTCCCCCCCCACCCCTCCAGCCTCCATGGGAACTGACCCCTTGGGGAGAACCTGCTGCTGTTGGAGGCTGACACGGAGGGTGGCGGAGGGGGTGGGAACAGGGGAGCTGTGGGGATGGCGGAAGGGAGTGGGGTAGGGGGAGGTCCTGGCCTAGCCCCCGATAACCCCTCTTGTCTTCTCCCCCACCTCAGTATTACATGTCTGCCCGACACATGGCGCTCGCCAAGGCCTTCCCTGACAACTTCACCTACGAGCCCCCGGAGGAGACAGCGGTGAGTGCGAGACCCCCGAGAGGCCCCGTATACCCAGCCCCTGCAGTCTCTCCCGAGGAGCCCTATATACCCAGCCCCCCCCACCCCAGAGGGTATTGTGTTTCTGTGCTGGGTGAGGGGTCCCTGTGTCCCTAGCCCCTGCATTTGGCCCTCTCACCCCCCGAGGGATCCACGTGTACCCAGCTCCTGTTTCTCCTTCCCTCGCCCCAAGGGGTCTCTGCGTCCTCTCCCCTGGGGTTCCTGTGTATCCAGCCCCTGTGTGCGCCCCCCGCCCTGAGGGGTCCCTGCGTGCCCCCTGTGATCACAGAGACCCCCTCGGGACTGCCACCTGACGTGCTGAAACGACCTCTGAGCCTGTTTTTCCTGCCAGCTTGGGACTTCAGAATCCTGCCTTGTTGAGCCAGACGCGCCGGCCTGCTGCAGCCCAGACCCAGGGTCTGAACCATGTTCCCAGAGCTGCAGACTGAACCGAAAACAGCTTAGTAGATTACCAGTCTCCAGCATCCAGACACCCAGCTCCCAATGGGATCCAAACCCCAAATAAATCTGTTTTACCCTGTATAAAGCTTATGCAGGGTAAACTCATAAATTGTCCACCCTCTATAACACCGATAGATAGAGATGCACAGCTGCTTCCTCCACCAGATATTAATCACTTACTCTGGGTCAATTAGAAAACAAAAGTGATTTTATTAAGTATAAAAATTAGGACTGAAGTGGTTCCAAGTAATAACAGCCAGAACACAGTAAGTCACCAAGCAAAATAAAACAAAACACGCAAGTCTAAGCCTAATCCATTAAGAAACTGCAAACAGGTAAATCTCGCGCTCAGGGATGTTCCAATCAGCTTCTTGCCCAGCCTAGACTCCCTCCTAGTCTGGGCCCATCCTTGCCCCAGTACAGCCCTTGTTCCAGCTCAGGAGGTAACTAGGGGATTTCCAGGGCCGCCTTGCAGGTAAACAGCCATTCACAGGTCATTGAATCTGAAGCCCCCTTAATGGCTTCCTCTTAATATGTTGACAGCCGTGATACAAGTTTCTATCATCTTCTCCCAGTTCCAGACGTAGAAACAACACATGCAAACAAATAGGATGAACACACGCAGTAGGTCATAACCTTTGTAATAAGCAGCCAAGAGGCCTGTGGCACCTCACAGCAGTGGTCCCCCAACCTTTTCGTCTGGTGCGCGCCAGACGAAGGACCGGGGCGGCGGTTGAGCATCTGCCGAAATGCCGCTGAATTTCTGCAGCATTTCGGCGGCGATTCCTCTCGATGACGTTGCTTGTCGGCGGCAAGCGGTGTCATCGAGAGGCATCGCCGCAGAAATGCTGCAGAAATTTGGCGGCATTTCGGCGGATGCTCGACCACTGGCCAGGTTGCGGGCACATTTAAATGCGGGCACCGTGTTGGGGACCCCTGCCTTATAGACTAACAGATGTATTGGAGCATGAGCTTTCATGGGTGAATACGTGCGTCTGACAAAGTGGGGATTCACCCACGAAAGCTTATGCGCCAATACGTCTGTTAGTCTATAACGGGTCGGCAACCTTTCAGAAGTGCTGTGCCGAATCTTCATTTATTCGCTGTGATTTAAGGTTTCGCATGCCAGTCATACATGTTAACGTTTTTAGAAGTTCTCTTTCTAGAAGTCTATAATATAGAACTAAATTATTATTTTATGGAAAGTAAATCAGGTTTTTAAAATGTTTAGTAAGTTTCATTTAAAATTAAATTAAAATGCAGAGCCCCCCCGGAGCGGTGCAGTGCGAGTGCCACTGAAAAATCAGCTCGCGCGCCATAGGGTGCCTCCCCTTGGTCGATAAGGTGCCACAGGACTCCTGGTCGCTTTTTACAGATCCAGACTCACACGGCTTCCCCCCTGATACTGGACAACCTTTGTAATGGTGCCTTCCAAGAGACCTTTTGCATGAAGAATATTCCAGTTACATCATATTCACACACATTTGTAAAGCATATGCAGTGCTACATCACCTCCCCCAAACCCCTCGGGGAGCTCCGTCTCAGCGCCGGGCGAGGGGTCTCCGCCCACCTGTGCGGCCATGTCTGGGTGCTGGCTCTACCAGGCACGTGTCTTCCTCCCCACAGGCTCAAGGATTCCGCTACCCCCGCCCGGCTTCTGTGCCCCCTTCGCCCTCCATCTCCCGCCACTCCAGCCCCCACCACAGCGAGACAGAGGAGGATGACGAGCGGTACGACGAGGAGGAGGAGGCGGAGAAGGATCGGCGCAACATCAAGCCCCCGGCCATGACGGGCCCAGTGCCCGAGTGGCGCAGGCCACCGAAGAAGGGCTCCAGCGAAGCCAGCACCTCCTCCAATGCCTCCAATGCCTCCACGCCCACTATGCCGTCCAGCCCCAGCGACCCCAGCAGCCCCAGCAGCTCCATCATTGAGGAGAGGAACTAGGGGAGGGGGTTCTAGACTGGTCTAGAACTAGGGAGCGCCACCGCCTCAGGCACAACGGTTATAAGCAACCCCTCTGCTGTCCCCGTCTTCTGCTTCTGGCTCTCCCTCTCAAGAACCCACCCTTCTCTTTTGCTGGGTTCTAGATTGCTGGTGCTAGGTTCTAGATAATTCAAAACTGGGTCTCCCTCCCCCGCCCCCCGGTGAGATGGGTATGAACATCCCCTTCTCACCCCTTGTCCTCTGCTTCTTGCTCTCCCTCTCATGAACCCACCCTTCCCTTTTGCTGGGTTCTAGATGGCTTATGCTAGGTTCTAGGTCATTCAAAAGCAGGGGTGACCCCTCCATGTGAGATGAACATCTCCCTCCTGCCCTCTGCTTCTGGCTCTCGGGACCCCCAAAGTGATGGGGTTTTTCTGTGTTCTAGATCAGTGGCATGGGTGTTCTAGAGTCCAGTCTCTAAGGTGCTCCAGGACCCTATGCACTATAGGCTCTGGCCTGCCCCTCCAAACTGTCTAGAACGATCTCTGTGTTGTCTGCAGCACTCTGGATCGTACTAGTGTTTGCAGCTGCCAATGTTCAGGAGAGATGGGGGGGGGTCTCAAATGGTTTGGGCTAGGAGCGAGGTCAGCGGTGGTCTAGAAAGAGAGAGGCCTGGTCTGGAACAAGGCCTGGCTCCAAGGTGTGGGGTTGGTCTGGATCATTCGATAATGCTTCTCACTCAAGGGTGCAGGGCAGCCCTGGGTTGTTATGTGTGGGGACCTAAATTGTTCTAGAATTATATGTATTAAAATGGGGCTTGGGGACGTAGGGTACCCATACATGATTCTGGAATGCAGCATCGGGTGATGCTGGGGGTTCTGGAGCAGTCGAGAATGGGGTCTGCTACAGATTTTGATTGGATTATTCTGGAGTGATGTGACATAGCGGGGTGCTGGAGCTGTTTAGAAGGAGGGGCAGTCTAGAATGACCCTGCTACTGAGGGTGGTGAAGTCTGAAGTGTTCTGGATCCCTCTAGAACTCAGTGCAATGAAAGGGTTGGGGCCACATGTAGAAGTCCACATTGTCATGGTCTAGACCAGTCCAGAACATTGCACGGTCAAGAGATGTTGAAGGATGTTGGGTGTTCTGGAGGGGACATCTCGAATGGCATCTCTTGGAAGGGGGAAGCACTGGCGGGCACTGTGAATGAAAGGAGATGGGTCGGTTCCTGACTTCTGGAATGCAGCTCTACCTAGATCTGCAGCACTCCTGTGGTCAAGCAAGCATTGCCTCGGAAAGAGGTGGTTAAGATCACATTGTAGATCATTCTAGAGCGTTGCGTGTAGGATGGAACAATGCTGCAGGGCGGCAGGGTTCTAGATCATTCTAGTGTCAGGACGTATGCTAGAGACCCAAGTTGCCTGGCACATGTTCTAGGTTGTTTAAACTCACTAGACACCAGCGTGGCTGAACTGGAATGACTTGCAGGGTTTTGATTGTTCTCGGCTTGGGATTTGGTCGCTGGGCTCTAGATCACCCTGCGCTCAGGCTTAGGGGGCTGCTCTAGAAGGTGGCCGACGACGGGACTGCAGGAAGGCTCCAGGATTCCGCATGTAAGTGCAGTCTGGTCACATCCCTTCCCCATCCCAGACCTCCAATAACAGACCAGTCAAGAACCTGGATGCATGATATCTAGAACCCTGCTCCTGGCTGGCCCCATCTGCTGGGGAGCGGTGGGGCAGGGTCACAAAGCTGGACCTGCTGCTGAGATGCAGCCACCTCTGGGGGACGAGAAGGTGTCTAGACAGGGCTCCCCTTGCCTGCCAGTTTCCCAGCAACCCCAAGCCAAGGAAAATCATGTTTCAAAGCTGTTTGGGCTGCCATCCTGTGCCTAGGCCCCCCGCTCTGTGCCTGGGCTGGGTGCTGCACCCACAGGTGCCATGGGGCCTCTGTGGGGTGAGCCCCCCCAGCCCTGGCTCATGTTTTTTATTTATGGCTGTTGCAAATGTTATCGCTTGGTTTCATTTTTGTCTCTCCTGGGCCATAGGGAGCCGAGCCAGGCCAGGCCTAAGAATAAACGTGAGCTAAACTCAGTGTCAGCACTGTGTGTCCTGTGGGGAGCATCCCTCAGCCTACTCGGGCCATGCAGCCACTTCTGGGGTGGGGCGTGGGGGCTAGGTATATGGGGACCCCTCACCAAGTGCTGGGATGCGGGGGTGGGTATATAGAGACCCCTCACCCAGTGCCGGAATGCAGTGGGCTCTGGAGTGGAGCATGGGGGCTGGGTATACAGGGACCCCCTTCCCTGGTGCCAGGATGTAGCTGACTTTGGGGTGGGTGCACAGGGGCTGGATATATGGAGACCCCTTGCCCAGCACCAGGATGCAACTGGCTCTGGGGTAGGGCATGGGGACTGGGTATACAGGGACCCCCTTGCCTGGTGCTGGGATGGGGCTGACTCGGGGTGGGCCATGGGGTCATGTTTATATGGGGATCCCTCACCAAGTGCTGGGAGTTGGCCCATCTGAGTTGGGGCACAGAGGCTGGTTATATGGGGAGGCAACCCCACTGGGGTGGGATTCAGGCTGGGGGTCAGACTGTGGGGAGCACCCCTGGTGCAACAGGGTGCTCGGTCCCTCCCAGCCAAGCACCTGAGTGCCCCCCTTCCACTGCTGCTGGGCTGCTGCTCATAGGGTGGAGGGGAGCAGGCGTAGGGACCCTCAGGACTCCACCCCAGTACAAGGGGGCAGGGACAGCAGCTGCCCCACCCAGGCATTAATGCTGTCGGACACCCCATTAACCACCTGGGGAGTGCCAAGCCCGGGGGGGGGCACTGATGATGGGAGGGGGATGTATCCCCCCTTGGGAGGGCTTACAGTTATGGTGGAGGGGATGGGGAGCCAGGATGCCTGGGTTCTGTCATGGGCTTTGCAAGGGGAGGGGTTGGAGCCGGAAGCCAGGACGCCTGGGTTCCTGTCAGAAACCTCACACAGCTGGAGTGCCAATGCCAAGCCTTTATTCGATGTCAGTTACAGACGTTGGAGGAAACAGGTCACCCTGTGATCGGCAGGGGGGGCTCCGGCCCAGCTGGGCAACAGGATTTAAGGGGCCGGCCCCACGAGCAGCTTGGGGCTCAGCTGCTGTGGCCCAGGGTGAGGCGGTCAAAGAGATACTCGCCCAGCCCTGCCTCGGGCGCCCCCACACGCCGCAGGTTGGTCACATGGTCACCCAGTTTCTTGAGGAGCTTCACCTCCTCGTCCAGGTAATGGGTCTCCAGGAAATCGCACATCTGGGGGGGCAGAGGAGAGTTAGAAACAGGAATACCCTTGGGCCTCCCCCCCACAGGACTCCTGGGTTCTTTCCCCATCTCGGGGATGGGAGGGGGTTCTAGTGGTTAGAGCAGGGGGCTGGGAGCCAGGACTCCTGGGTTCTCTCCCCAGCTCTGGGAGAGGAGGGGGTTCTAGTGGTTAGAGCCGGCGGGGGCAGACTCCTGGGTTCTCCTGAGGTGAGTCACTTACGTGGGGGTCCGCGTGGCTCGTGGCCACCTTGTGCAGGTCCAGCAGCGCCTGGTTGACAGTTTTCTCCAGCTTCAGGGCGAAGTCCATGGCAGCCGCTCCGTTCCCCCACTCGTCCTGCTCCGGTTTCTGGAGGAGGGGAAGGGAGGGGGCTTATGCCTGTGCCAGGGGGGCAGATGGGATTCCGCTCAACCCTTTCCCATAGACCCCAGCCCCCCCCACCTTCACCCCTCCCCCCATGCCCCCAGCCCCCCGCTTACCTGGATGGCCTGCAGGAGATGCGACCCCCCGCGGTTCTGGAAGCTCAGCAGCCGCTCGCCTGTTCCCGCTTCTCGCCCGACAGGTGCCGGAAGAACTCGGAGAAATGGGCCAGCGCCACATCGTCCGGTCGAAGAAGTAGCCCTGGGGGGAGACATCAGTGAAGCCCTGAGTGTGGGGCGGCCCCCAGCCCCACCAGATCTGGGGATTAGGGAACACCCCCGTAGAGAGCCCCCAATCCAGGGGCACCCCCCCCCAGCCAGAACTGACCCCAAGGACAGCCCCCCCAGTGTTTAATGATTAACATGGCTGGGGAGAGGCAGGGTCCATGGACGCTGGCCGCTGCCCTAGGAGCACCTGGTAAACAACAGAGGTGGGGCTGGGGTGGGGGGGAATCGAGGACCCAGGCAGCCAGAGCTGGCACCCAGGGGTGGGAAGCTGGGGGCCCTGGGGTGGGAGGTCAGTGCTGGAGGGGGGGAAAAAAGACCCTGCACTGGGGGACACAGGTGGGAAGGGTGAGAAGGTGGGGCGCGGGAGCCAGGACTCCTGGGTTCTCTCCCTGGCGCCTGGAGGAGAGTGGGTGCAGGGGTTGGACCGGGGGGGCTGGAGCCCAGGACTCCCGGGATCTCTCCCTGGCGCCGGGAGGGGAAGTGGGGGTGCAGGGTTGGAGCGGGGGGGCTGGAGCCAGGGACTCCCGGATCTCTCCCTGGCGCCGGGAGGGGAGTGGGGTGCAGGGGTTGGAGCCGGGGGGGGCTGGGAGCCAGGACTCCCGGGATCTCTCCCTGGCGCCGGGAGGGGAGTGGGTGCAGGGGTTGGAGCGGGCTCACCAGGGACTGGTAGCTGTAGCTGGCTCGCAAGAGCTGGTTCACCAGGTGTTGGGCCGGCTTCGCACTCGGGGTCGTAGTTCTGGCGGATCTGGGAGCTCATGGTGCTGGGTTGGCTTTCTGGGGTGCAGAGCTGGTGGGTGCTGGTGCGCAGAGGCTCAGGGGGTGGCAGGCTGGTCTCGAGGTGCAGAGGCTCCGTTCAAGCACTGTTGAAGCAAGAGCCTGTGGGTCGGGGTGGGGGCTGCGGGGCCCCTTTATACCTGCCCCACGGCGGCTCTTCCAGCCCTGCCTGCCCCCCGCCGCTGTGCCCGCCCCACACAGGGGGAGGGCTGGAGCCCAGACGCCTGGGTTCGCTCCCGGCTCTGGGAGCTGATTGGAAGAGAGAGAGAGAGCGCCCCGCCCCCCCAGCTGCCCCCCCGGACCCTGACTCGGCACAAACCTTCCCCGGGGCCCCACCCCAGGAGTGACGTCACATGAATCAGCAAACCCCCCCCAGCCCCTTGGGCTGTTCCTTCATTAGCCACCGCCCACCCCCGCGGGCTGAGCGCGTATGACCCACCAAATATCCCCAGCCCAAGGCAGAGAACCAGGGGTTCCTGCCGCCCCCCCCGCTCTAACCACTAACCCCCACTCCCCTCCCAAACCCAGGGAGAGAGCCGAGTCCTGGCTCCAGCCCCCCTGCCTCTAACCACCAGCCCCCACTCCCCTTCACAGAGTAGGGGAGAGAACCCAGGAGTTCTGGCTTCCAGCCCCCGCCCCCCCGCTCTAACCACTAGTCCCCACTCCCTCCCAGAGCCATGGAGAAACCAGAGTCCTGGCTTCCCCCCCCCCACCCATTCCCTGGGGTCAGGATCTCTGGTGTCCTGTTTTTGGGGCTCAGCAGCAGATCCGGTCCAAGTCAGTTCACTGGGTCAGCACGAGCTGTGGGGGTGGGGGGTTGGTTTATGAGCTAGGCTGGGACAGCCTGGGGGTCAGCAGGTTCGGGATGGGAGCGTCGTAAAGAGGCGGCTGGGGCTGTTGGGCCGGGGGGGGGGGCCTGGGAGAGGCTGGAGCCATGAGGAGACATGCGGGGAGCAGGTGGCCGTGAGGCGGGCAGTTTCTGCTGAGTTCAGCTCTCACGGGTTCGGGGCGCGTGATGGGCGGTGCCGGGAAATGGGGAAATGGGAGCGATTGGAAGGTCAAGTGGGTTGGAGCAAGGTGGGGGCTGGGAGCCCAGACGCCTGGGTTCTCTGGCTGGGAGGGGCGTGGGGTCTAGTGCTTAGAACTGGGCGAGGGGGGGCGGTCAGAGAACCCGGACACCTGGGTTCTCTGGCTGGGTGGGGCGTGGGGTCTAGTGGTTAGAACTGGGCGAGGGGGGCGGTCAGGGAACCCGGATGCCAGGGTTCTCGCGCTGGGAGGGGAGTGGGGTCTAGTGCTTAGAACGAGGTGAGGTGGGTGCTGGGAGCCCGGACGCCTGGGTTCTCTGTCTGGTTGCTGGCGGCGTCCCCTTTACCCGCAAACCGAGCGCTTCTCCCTCCAGGGGTAGGAAGTTCCCCAGGAGCTGGATGGGGTCCTGCCGTTCCTGAACACCCCCCTCCGCTGGCCTTCGAACCCAGGGCCCCTGCTCCCTCCACCTGGCTTTTCCCCCAGACCCCCCTCAATAGCCCCCAGCCGCAGTCGGCTCCTTCCCGATATCACCACTATGCAGGTGGCTCGGGGGGGGTGGGGTCCAGAGTCTCTGCATCTGGGATGCAGCCCCCCCATCTTCTCAGCGTGTCCCCTACCCCCCCGGAGCTGGGCCCTGGAGGGAACCCAGGACGATGCCGAGCCCAGGACAGGTGAGACCATCCAGCCTGGCCCCGCGCCAGCACCAACCCAGCTAGTGCAGCCCCCCCCCCATATCTCAGTCTCCCAGCCTGGCTCCCCAGCTGACTGGGGCTGGTGAGAATCGGTTGTGTTGCAGGGATGGGGAACAGCAGTAGCCCTGGACCCAGAGATCCACTCCGTTCCCCACCTGAGCGCCTGGGGAGAGCCCATGGGGGGACAGATGGGGCAGGGGAGGCAATGGGGGATGGGGAGTCAGGAGGGCTTGGGGAGCCCTAAGGGGGGCACACCATGGCCAGGGGGTCATCAGGGGGTTGGTGGAGGCTGCACAGGCCTGGGGCTTGTTCTGCTGGTGCCCCTCACTCCTGACCCTCAGCCTCCTCCGGCCCCAGCCTTGGGGTCCCCCCGCCCAGCTCTGCAGGGGCCCTTTTCCTGACCCACAGATCTTGTTGTATTTCGTCCCAGAGCCAGGGTAGAACCCAGGAGTCCTGATGGGGGTCGGAGGTGGGGTTACCCAGCATCCGATTTTCCGTCAAAAGAGGGCCCTGGCGGCTCTGGTCGGCACCAGTGACCAGGCCTCTAAAAGTCCAGTGGGGGGTGCCGTGGGGCTCAGGTGGCTCCTGGAAGCGGCCGGCACATTCCTGTACCAAGGGGCCGGAGGGGGGATGTGCCAGCTGCTTCCAGGCGCTGGCTGAGGTAAGCACTTCCCGGCCAGAGCCTGCACTCCCGAAACGAGCCTTCCACCACCCGAACTCCTCGCCACCGAGCCTCATCTCCATCAGCTCAAAACTCTCTTCCAGCCCCCGCACCCCCTCCCCGCCCGCACTCCGCACTCTTCCATCAACCCCTCTCCTGCAATACCCCAACCCCTCCAGCACACACCCAAATCCCCTGCCCCAGCCGAAGACCCCCTCCCACACCAAACTATCCTCCAGACCCTGCACCCCAAACCCTGCTGGCTGAACTTAAACAAGGGCTGTAACCGGGAGCAAGATGGGTCCCAGACTTAGGAGGGAGTCTAGCTGGGCAAGAAGCTTAATTGGAACACCCTGAGGCGCGAGACTTTTACCTGTTTGCAGTTTCTTAATGGATAGGCTTGACTTGCGTGTTTGTTGTTTATTTTGCTTGTGATACTTACTGTGTTCTGCTGTTATAACTTGGAACACTTCAGTCTATTTTTAATACTTAATAAAAACCTTTTGTTTACTATTGACCAGAGTAAGTGATTAATACCTGGTGAGGAAGCAGCTGTGCATCTCTCTCTATCGGGTTATAGAGGGTGGAACAAATTATGAATGTTTAACCCTTGCATAAGCTTTATACAGGGTAGAAATCACATTATATTGGGGTTTGGAATTCCCATGGAACTGGAGACTGGTAACCTGCTACAGTGTTTTTCGGTTCAGTCTGCAGGCCTGGGAACGTGGTTCAGACCCTGGGTCTGGGGGCTCAGCAGGCCAGCGCGCGCCTGGCTCTCATCGAGCAGGGTTCTGTAAGTCCAAGCTGGCAGGACATCGGCTCAGGGGTAATTTCACGTGCAGGTGACAGTCCAAGTGGGGGATCAGGTCTCTGTGACCAAACCCTTTTTTGTATTACATGGTCATTGGGCGACATGTGAATGTTGTACTCAGAGTGCCACACGGGATCTTTTCAGGGGGATTAAGGCAAAACGCCACGTTTATTAGTAATAGAGGTATTAATTAATACTCTGTGATATGCATATGAGATATCACAGTCATGCACTGACACACACACACACACACACACACACACACTCCCTCTTGCTGTTGTTACCAACACGTTGCTCCCCTTAACTGCACTGGCCAGGTGAGTTAGATGGGGGAGGGGTGGAGCCGGGCTTCTGCCGATCCGGATCGATGCTCCAACGGGGACAAGACGAGACCCGGGGTCCTTCTGCAAGACACCTTGTATTGAGAGCAGCTTCCCTCTTATGCAAACCCAGACCAGATTCAAAATCTGGGTCTGTGTCCGTTGGTCTTTGTGCTCTTTTCTCTGGGTGTTGTCCCAATGCTGCTCAAAGAGGGCGTTTGCCAAAGAAGGTGCTTGCTTCTAATCCCTGAGGCCGTCAATGTGTCCGCTCTTCTTTACTGGGCCCACTTGACAAGTTGTATTGTCCTTTGCTCTGGCTCCCATTCCCTCTTCAACTGTTGTAACTGGCTGGAGGTGGGTGTCTTCCAAGCCTCACTCATTCACACCTCATTCAGTCACTGGGGCAATTGATTACAGAGTGGGGGGAAGATCTTATTCTACTTCTAGCAAAAAAGGCACATGTTTCTTTGACTTTAACTATCCTCAGGGGCTAGAACATTTGATACAAAGTTTTCTACCAATTTTCTAGTACAAAGTTGTATGAGAGAGGCACAATGCCAAGTCATATGAAATACAAAATAACATCATGCAAGATACAATGTTATAAAGATACTTAATACAGAAAGATACTTAATACAAAATAACACAATGCAACCTTATAAAGCTTTATAAAGATAGTTAATACAGAGATTTCTCTACATTGTCCCCCTTTTGACCTCTCAAGAACAATTCTTGTGTGGTCACCTTTTAACATTTGTTTTAAAGCTATGTATTGGGTTATGATTTCAGAATATGGTTTCAATGGGGACTACATCTGTTTTATCCAGCAGCACATGCAGAGCGTTAGAACTAACATAACAGTCAGGATAACTAATAGAACAACGATGGGCTGGAAAATTATATTTAGGATGCTGACCAGGTGGGTGACCAACCTGTAAACACATCGTACCAGTGGTGGATACTTAATTGTTTCGCCTGTTTAGCCACCCTGAGTATTTTTTCTCCCTTATGGAGGATGGCCAAACTTCTGGTTTGGATTTTTTCTCGAGTGGATTTTGTTAGTTTACTAATTTGTTCGTTATTGTACATCCATCCGTATAGGCCTGGTCAATTAATGCCTAGGGAGAAATCAGGGTTAAGCTTTTTTAGGTCCAAGGTCCCCATATCTATTTTTTTTTCTTTGTATGTTGGGAAATAGAATACTAGTTTAGGGGTAAGTAGTATGGAGACATTACACATACATTTTTGCACTGGGGGATCTGAATGAAATTTGTTTTGCCATATTACAGGTTTCAGACCTACAACACAGACACAATTCTTTCCATTAAAATATACTTTGGTGGTGGAATTATTTATTTTATCCCAGAAACCTGTAACTAAGTCTCTGTTTTGGAGGGAGCATGGCTCCTCCAGGACAGGAAGTGTGTGGCACACCCATTGTTGTGGGGAGCACTCCTTACACCCTTTATGGTTTACCAGATCCCCTTTAGCATTCATGCATGTCCCAGCTAGCCGGGGAGCCCAAATATGTTGTTTTTGGATTACTGGCAGTGCTGAGAATGGCCAAAGAATTTGTACATCTCGGGCTCTTAGCACTTGGACTGAAATATTTCCGCTCAGGTGTTGTACATTAAGGTAAGAATGTAATGGTTTGTACCATCCAGCAATATATGGTGTAAATAGATTACTTTGATGGCATGTCAATAAAGGGGCTAGGACCATCATATCCTTGGCCCGTACCCAGTCCATTTCCCTCTCCATCAACATTATGGAAAGGATTTGTTGTTCTGAGCACCACAGAGCCATGGCAGTTTTATCTGGGATCTCTCTCATGGTAGTGTATTCTGCCCAGAAAGTATGATATATATGCTGCCATGTGTACCATTGTAGATTTACAGTATCTATATCTGTTTGCACTGACTGAGCAATTTGGTGTTCCTGCCCCTCAGTTATTGAGTAGTGCAGGGTTTTTATGGCACTAACTTTAGTTTTTAGTGCTTCAAGGTCTATGGAGTTCAGGGCACTAGTTTCTGTTCCTGTTTCCCCCAGTATGGTGTCAGCTACACTTTTAGGTTTTTTTTTTCAGAAATATGTTCTCGTAATAATGCCCGGTACCATGCATTAAATATGGGGGAACTGTATGGGGCACACTTGGGCTTTACCTTAGCCAAGTTGTTTTTATTTCAGCTCATGGTGACATATAGGGTATAAATCATGGGGGCCACTTGCACCCGAATACAGGGTTGTCTTCGGAGTAAGTGGGGGAAGTTCCCACTGTTTCTGGATCTGGCCATTTATAATTAGAAAGGTTACATTTTTAACAGGAATAGTTTTATTTACCCAGATCATTATTGTTTTTGTTTCTGTTGGCTCTGGTTTAAAAGGGGGTATGGTTTGAGTCCCAGGGTGGCCAGGTTTACAGGAGGGGTTGGAGCCCTACCTAGAGTCCCCTGGGGCTGACACAGCATAGGTGCATCCATAATCACCAGGAGTAATGTTTACCCAGACTTGGACCGATACGAGTGCGAAGATTTCCTGCAGCGCATTTGTTGGTTACTGGTATTTCCTGTGGTGTGTCCCAGCTGGTCCAGTTATACCATTGAATTCCCCATTGTGGGTCCGGTTGTTGTTCTGTTTCCAGTGCTGTGAATCATTATCAAAGTTACTGGAATCCAAATGCTCCATGCCTTGAGCGCCATTTGCTGGTTTGGGTTTGTTAGTGATGTTGGTATCTGAAGCTTAAGAAAACAATTTTATTTGCGAGATATGAGCCCATTTTAACTTGCCCTCTTTATCTATCCGGTACACCAAAGGGCTGAGCCGGTCCACAATAGAATATGGACCTATCCATTTAGACTCCAAATTGTGCTTCCTTTTACCCAATTTTAGATACATGACCAGATCTCCGGGCTCCCAGAGCTGGGAGTTCCCAGCTTTCTGCTTATGGAGTCTGTTATTTATTTTATTAATGGCCTCATTAATCCGGTATTGCAAGGTTAATTTGTCCTTCTGTAATTGTTTGAGCCACTGAAGATAATTATGTTGTGGTGTTACCACATCTATTTCCCCTGATCCTAAACCCATTTGTGTGGGATCAATCATCAGTTTCATCGGCTGTTCAAATAAAATTTGAAATGGCTGGATTTTTGTTTTCAGCCGGTTGCTACTGCGGATGGCAGCCAGAATTAGAGGCAGCTTTTCTGGCCAATTTTTCCCAGTAATTGCTCCATTGCTTTGTGAGCGCATTTTGCTGGTTTTGGGTTTTGTTAGTGATCGTTGG
>NC_133779.1:16832605-16839881 GCF_003597395.2 Chelonoidis abingdonii | reverse complement strand
ATACCAACATCACTAACAAACCCAACCAGCAATGGCGCTCAAGGCATGGAGCATTTGGAATTCCATTAACTTTGATAATGATTCACAGCACTGGGAACGAACAAACCTGGTAATCACCACAAGGGGATTCAATGGTATAACGGACCAGCTTGGGACACACCACAGAAATACCAGTAAGCCACAAATGCGCTCAGGAAATCTTCGCACTCGTATCGTCCAATCTGGGGTAAGACATTACTCTGGTGGATTATGGGATGCACCTATGCTTGTCAGCCCCCCAGGACTCAGGTAGGGCTCCAAACCCCTCCTGTAAACTGGCCACCTGGGACCTCAAACCAATTACCCCTTTAAACCAGGCAGCCAACAGAAACAAATAAACAATAATGACCTGGGGTAAATAAAACTAATTCCTTTAAAAATGTAAACCTTTCTAATTTATAATGGGGGCCAGAATTCAGAAACAGTGGGGGAACTCCCGACACCCACTTACTACCCCCGAAGAAACCTGTTATTTTTTTTCGGGTGCAAGGGCCCCCATGATTTATACTATATGTCACCATGAGCTTGAAATAACAACTTGGCTGTAAAGCCCAAGTGTGCCCCCATAATCCCCATATTTTAATCAGGTACCGGGCCATCTATACGAAGACATATTATCTGGGGAAAAAAACCCCTAAAAGTGGTACTGACACCATACTGGGGGAACAGGAACAAGAAAACTAGTGCACTGAACTCCATAGAACCTTGAAGCACTAAACTAAAGTAGCCATAGAAAACCCTGCAACGATACCCAAACGAGGGCAGGACCAGCCAATGGCTCAGTCAGTGCAAACAAGATATAGATACCTGTAAATCTACAATGGTACAAATCATCGGCAAGCATAATACATAATACTTTCTGGGCAGAATACACTAAATACATGAGAGAAGATCCCAGATAAATGATGCCTGGTCTGTGGTGCCAGACAACGAAATCCTTTCCATAAATGTTGATTGAGGAAATGACGGGTACGGGCCAAGAATATGAATGGTCCTAGCCCTTTACTTGACATTTGCATCACAAAGTAATCTATTTACACACCAATATGCTGGATGGTACAACCATATTAATTCTTACCATTAATGTACAGCAACACCTGAGCGGAAAATATTATTTCAGTCCAAGGTGCTTAAGACCGAGATGTAAACAAATTCTAGCTTCTCCAGACCATGCCAGTAATTCCAAAACACATAATTGGCGCTCCCGGCTAGCTGGACATGCATGAAATGCTAAAGGGGATCTGGTACCATAAGGGTGTAAGGAGTAGCTCACAACCATGGGTGTGCCACACACTTCCTGTCCTGGAGAGCCTGCCCCTCCAAAACAGAGGACTAGTTACAGGTTCTGGGATAAAATAAATAATCCACACAAAACAAACCACCAAAGGTATATTTTAATGGAAAGATATTGTGTTGTGTTATGTAGTCTGAAAACTGTAAAATGGGGCAAACACAAATTTCATCCAGATCCCCGGTGCAAATGTATGTGTAATGTCTCCCATAACTACATACCCCTAAACCAGTATGTATTTCCACAATACAAAGAAAAAAATAATTAGATATGGGTGCCTTGGACCTAAAAAGCTTTAACCCTGATTTTCTCCCTAAGGCAGTTAATTGCCAGTACTTACGGATGGATGTACAAACAACGAACAAATTGTAAACTAACAAATCCACTCGAGTAAAAATCCAAACCAGATTTTGGCATCCTCCATAGGAGAAAAAAATCCAGGGTGGCAAACAGGCGAACCAATAAGTATCCACACAACTGTACGATGTGTTAACAGGTGGTCACTCCACCTGGTCAGGCATCCTAAATATAATTTTCCCAGCCCAAGCATCGTTGTTCTAATTTAGGTTATCCTGACTGTTATGTAGTTCAACGCTCTGGGGGCATGTGCTGCTGATAAACAGTATCCCGCATTGAAACCATTTCTGAAATCATTAAACCCAATACATAGCTTTAAAACAAATGTTAAAGGTGACCACACAAGAATTGCTTCTTGAAAGTTCAAAAGGGGGACCAATGTAGAGAAATCTCTGTATTAACTAATCTTTAATTTTAAGCTTATAGTTGCATTGTGTTATTTGTATTAAATATCTTTCTGATTAAGTTCTTTATAAACATTGTATTTTCTTGCATGATGTTATTGTATTCATAATGACCTGGCATTGTGCCTCTCCATCGACAACTTTGTACTAAAATTGGTAAGACAAAACTTTGGGGTATCAAATGTTCTAATACTCGCGCTGGGGATCTAGTTAAAGTAATAGAAACATGTGCCTTTTTTGTAGAAGGTGAATAAGATCTTCCCCCCACTCTGTAACAATTGGCCCCAGAGTGACTGAATAGGTGTGAATGAGTGGGCTTGGAAGACCCTTCAACCTCTCCCATTACACCAGTTCGAAGAGGGATGGGAGCCAGAGCAAAAGGACACCAATAATACAAACTGCAAAGTGGGCAACTGGTGCCAGTATCAGAAATCTACTTGAATAGAATCATACGCCAATCCAGAGGGCGTAATGCGGGCGGACACAACTGCTTGGTCAGGGCGATTAAAAATAGTCGGGACAGGCGGCAAGCAACCACTCTTTCCCTACTCCCCTTGGGCTGACTTTTATGTATTTTATTTTTCGTTAGATTTTCTAAATTGTGGGTTGGCAAACGCCCTCTTTGAGCAGCAGTTGGGACATAAATCCACTCAGAGAAAAGAAGCACAAAGAACCAACGGACACACGAACCTCAACGATTTTGAAATCCTGGTCTGGGGTTGGCATAAGAGGGAAATGCGGCGAAGCCCTGCATTCCTCGGTATCTGAAGCTTAAGAAAACAATTTTATTTGCGAGATATGAGCCCATTTTAACTTGCCCTCTTTATCTATCCGGTACACCAAAGGGCTGAGCCGGTCCACAATAGAATATGGACCTATCCATTTAGACTCCAAATTGTGCTTCCTTTTACCCAATTTTAGATACATGACCAGATCTCCGGGCTCCCAGAGCTGGGAGTTCCCAGCTTTCTGCTTATGGAGTCTGTTATTTATTTTATTAATGGCCTCATTAATCCGGTATTGCAAGGTTAATTTGTCCTTCTGTAATTGTTTGAGCCACTGAAGATAATTATGTTGTGGTGTTACCACATCTATTTCCCCTGATCCTAAACCCATTTGTGTGGGATCAATCATCAGTTTCATCGGCTGCCCAAATAGAATTTGAAATGGCTGGATTTTTGTTTTCAGCCGGTTGCTACTGCGGATAGCAGCCAGAATTAGAGGCAGCTTTTCTGGCCAATTTTTCCCAGTATTACTTACCACCTTCCTTAGGGCTTCTTTAATAGTGTGATTCATGCGCTCTACTTGCCCTGATGATTGAGGGCGATAGGGGATGTGAAATTTTTGTTTAATATCTAAGGCTTGCAATAAGCTAGTAAACATTTCCCCTACAAATGCTTCTCCATTGTCTGAATTTATTATCTCAGGAGTTCCATAATGACAGACCACCTCAGTAAATAATTTTTTTTGCAGCTTCTGTGGTGGTGTTTCTTCTAGTGGGGAATGCCTCTACCCAACCAGAGAAGGCATCTATGATTACCAGTAGGTACTGGAATCCCTCTTTGCTCTGCGGCAGTTTGTCTGTGTAATCAATTTGTATTCTATGCCAGGGACCTACTTGTCTCTGGTGCATAAGGGGCTGGTAATGTGGTGGCCGGGTTTTATCCTGAGCACACCTGATGCAATTTTGAACCCAAGTTTTAACATCATCTTCCGTACAATGCAACGTTATAAAAATTTATAAAAATAGTTAATACAAAAATTTCTCTATGTGAAGTTGGTCACCAAGGAAACAGAATATGACCATGGGGCCAGCTGGAAAACCAACCCCAACCAGATCTGCCTATAACCCCCCCCCCCACCAGCCCTGCCGGTGCCCCTCACTCCCGACCCACAGCCCCTGCTAGCCCAGTGCTGCCCCCTCACCCCCCAAGCCCTGGGCCCAATATTCTTAACCTCAAGCTGGCGGCTGCAGCTGGGGCAGGCAGATGATAAGAACTGGTGGGACCCTCTCCTCTGCCTAGGAGCCGGACCTGCTGCTGGCTGCTTCTGGGGTGGGTCTAGCACTTTAAAACCAACCCCTTTCTCACTGCTAATCCCTAGCAGGAAAAAGAAAAATAAGGTAGCTTGTGGCTTGTGGATTCGAACTTCCCAATACCGCTGCCTCCATGTAATAAAGCCTCCCTGCTCCTGGACTTTAGCGTCCAATATCTTGGCGGCTTTATAGAAATCCCCCAAGCTCTAACTACCAAGCTTGGATATTCTCGCTGCCACCAGGTCAGGAATTATAGGGCCTGACCCCCCTTTCCTCTCTCTGGTGTCCCCAACCCTTCCTTTGGGGGACCCCCAGACCCAGACCCCTGGGTCTCTCTCTCTCTCCTCTCCCAGCTTCCCTCCCTTTCCTGGGTTAGCCGCGTGCAATGCTATACTTCACTCCTTGAATACAACCGGAGAGGCAATCTAGTTCCCCGAGGCTAGGCATTCACCTATCAGCTCACACAAGAGATTCCCCTCCCTTTGTCCTGCAGCCTTTCCCGCCCTGCGGACAATAGGAAGGTGAGACACCGATGTTGGCTTTTCCCTCCCCCCTCTGCCTCACTAGGAAAGAAACTGCACAAGGTTTAAAAGAAAACTTTATAGAAAAAAAAGAAAGAAAAATAAACAACAATCTCTCGCATTAGAAACTCAATACAGCTCTTGTATAAGAAAATATGAATAAACAGTCTGATTTAAAAGATAGCCGATTAAACCAGTCAACAAATCAACATATGTAAATTACAACACAAAGCCATATCATAGCCGATTATTTGCTTTCCTTTGTACTCACAGATGTTTAGGAGAAACTTTGAGAAAGATGGAGTAGGAGAAGCTTGTCCCTCACAGCCGAGGAAACAACCAGACCCAGCATCCACATTCTGGTACATACAACACAAAGCTCTTCATAGCCGAATTACTTTGCTTTCCTTTTTACTCACAGACTTTTAGTAGAATATTTTAGCTATAGCAGAGATAGAAGGCAACTTGTTTACATACCGAAAAACAACACAAGACCCCTAGTATACAAATTCCACCCCTGACCTTTAAACTTCTCAATTTCCAGTTCTCTGATTGGTCCTCTGGTCAGGTGTTTGGTTACCCTTTCCAGGTAAAAGAAACTTAACCCTTACCTTACCTATCTACTTATGACAACCCTCTCCTCTGCCTAGGAGCCGGACCTGCTGCTGGCTGCTTCTGGGGCGCAACACAGTCCCTGGTGCCAGGACAGGTGGGAAGCCTCCCTTAGCACCCCGCTGTGCTGCTGACTAGGAGCCACCCAAGGTAACCCCGTGCCCCGCTCCCCTGCCCCAGCTCTGAGCCCCCACAACCCAGAGCCCCTTCCTGCACCCCAACCCCCTCATCCCCGGCCCTGATCCCCTCCCACACCACAACTCTCTGCCCCAGGGCTGAGCCCCCCCTGCATCTCAGGAGGGAATTGGGGTACAGGGGGCAGTGGGGCACAGGAGGGCAGCAGGGGGGAAATCAGGGCACGGGGGCATCGGGGGTGTGTGTGTTTTCCTCCACTGGCCTTTCAAAAAGTCACCAAAGTCTCGGCTGCTTTTCCTCCGTTTATTTCTCTGTGGGGCCGTCAGCCCCTTACAAAGCTCAGCCAGGCTGAATCACGGTTTTGGTTGCGCCGTTTGACAAGAACCAGCCCCAGGGAGATGGGCGAGTGATGGGTCTGGACAGTTTTCTGCAGCGCTTTCGGTCACCCCGCAGGACACCCGGCGCACCAGCCTCACTACCAGCTGTGACATCTGATTAGACATTGGACCCGTAGAAACACATGAACCAACATGAGTGCAATCGACAGGCCGGACGGGGGGGACAGCGGATCCGGCACGTAAATATCCCACAACACTGGGTATAGCGGCACCACGCGAATGGTTCGGGGGCCATTGTAAATAATCTGTAAATAATTTGACTGGACATGAAGGCACTTTTGCCATTGTTCAGTTTTCGAGGGCAGCAGCGTAACACAAAGAAAATTCTACATTTGCACGTTGCACTTTCCCGCTCAACCGCTCGCACGACAGCGTTTAGCTTTTCTCCAGGGCAAATCCAGGGCAAATCTTTGTCAGCGGGACTCAGCACGGAGCGTGAAGCCCGGTGCAGTTTGTAGCCCATGTTGCGGTTGGTTTCAGCGTCTCGAGCTCCCAAAGTATCGATCACCTGTTCGAACAAGTCCTGCTCCGGGTGAACAGCGGTGTTAAAATGATGATTCGGCGCAACTGAGGTTTTTAAATCAAGTTAATTTGTTTCGAGTTAATCGTGATTCATTGGCAGCCCTGATTATTTGTCCTTTTTCATTTGTGATTTTCTTTTTGTGTGTGTGTGTGGGGAGATGCTCACACATCACCCCCTCAGCCCCCCTCTCCCCCCAGCCTGCCTTTGCTTCTGCAGAGCTAAGGGCATTGGGTAATTCCTGCCCTGTCCACCCAGTAAGGTCTCTGCTGCAGAGGGGGGGCTGCTCTGTCCAGCTGCTGATGCCATCCCGGGATGGGGTCTGTCCCCCCCTAGGCGGAAGAGGTGAGGTAACTGAAGATGAAGTCCTGGCAAATAGAGGGGGGAGATTAGTGGCAGACATATGTGACCCTGCCCCACCTCAGAGACCCCCTCCCAGCACCCCCATGCCGGGGGAGCAGCGGGCTGCACCTGTGGTTGGAGGAAGGGGGTCCCAGCAGGGTGGGGAAGGGGTCCCAGAACAAGGGGGAATCTCTGGGGTGGGGGAGGGGTTCCAGGGAGGATGGGGGGAGGGGTCTCTGCACTCACCCAGCCCCCCTGGTGCTGGATCCAGGGGGCAACTCGCTCCCACAGGAAATTTAGGGCCCAGTCGACCAGGGACCGGAGACAGTCAGGCCCGCGCAGAGCCTGGGGGAGAGGTTGGGTGGGGGGAGGGGGTGAGCAGCCAGCTGGGATCCCAGCCCCATCTGGGGACAGAACCCAGGAGTCCTGGCTCCCAGCCCCCCCGCTCTGACTGCTAGACCCCTCCCTTCCCCTCCCCTCCCCTCCCCTCCCAGAGCTGGGGAGAGAACCCAGGCCATCCTGGCTCCCAGCTTCCCTGCTCTAACCACTAGACGTCGCGGGGAGGGGCTCTAGTGGGGGGAAGGGGTGGGAGGCCCGGATGCCTGTGGTACTATCCCCGGCT
>NC_133779.1:16822642-16832580 GCF_003597395.2 Chelonoidis abingdonii | reverse complement strand
GGGTGTGGAGGTGATCTGGAGCGGGGCTGGGAGCCCGACGCCTGGTTCTGAGCAGGGAGCCCTATGAATTTTCTCTCCCTTTGAGGTGCCGAGAGCATTTCCTGCATCAAGCGAACGAGAGCGTCTCTGCTCCGGGGTAAGTGGGGCGACCCCCCCGAAACGGGGGTCCCTGGAGCTTCCGGCCCCTCCCCTGCATCTTTCTTCTGCCCCCGCCAACCACTACAATCCCGTGTCCTGCGCCCTCTTCCAGTGAGAGTCCCTGAGACGCTCCCTTGCACCCCGGCTTTCCCCTGCACCCCCAAATCCTCACCCCACAGACCCTCCCCTACCCTGCCCCTCCGCCTAGAGTCTGTCACTTGTACCCGGCTTTCCCCTGCACCCCCAATCCTCACCCTCACGGCCCCTCCTCCACCAGCATCTCCTCCCCCTAGAGTGTTCCCTGCACCCGGCTTTCTCTGCACCCCAAATCTCACCCTCCACAGACTCCTCCCCTACCAGTGCCCCTCCTCCTAGAGTCTCTCACCTGCCCACCCGGAGCTTTCCCTGCACCTCCAAATCCTCCCTTCCACAGGCCCCCTCCCACCAGCACCCCCCCTAGAGTCTCTCACTGCACCCCGGCTTTCCCCTGCACCTCCAAATCCTCACCCTCCACAGACCCTCCCCTACCAGTGCCCCTCCCACTAGAGTCCAAATGCTGGTGGATCTGCCAATACTCAGGTTCACCAACCAGCCTCCGGTTCACCTCCCGTCCCCCAGCCACCCAAACCACACGGTCCTCGACGTGCCCGCCGCAGGCTCCCTCCAGACGCCCCTCGGACGGGACGGGACGGGGCTGCCGGAAATCTCACCACTTCAAGAAAGGTTCTTCTGATCCCAAAGACCCTCCCCACCCGGGTCAATACAAAACTCGGACCTTGTCCCGATGCCGATTCTAGCCAAGCCTCTTAACGAAACCACATTCTTCCCAGAGAACTGACGCCGTTGGTGGGCGATCGCTGGACGGACTCGAATTCAGTTCTCAAGGTTCAGGGCGGAGCAGAGAGGAGCTCGTAGTGGCCAAAAGCCCTTTTAGAAATAGTCAGCAGTGACCAGTCCAGGGTCCGTATTCGGGGTGAGCTGGCAGTGACTGGGGATCTAACCCCGACAGCTTCTTGAAACCAAAGCGATCTGAGACAAAGCAGGGTCGTGTCCTGGGTTTTTTATACGTTTCCAGCAGCCTTTTGGCCTGAAGAAACAAGCGGCTCCTCTCCTTCTCCCCAACACCTGGCACTTAGCCAGGGATTACCATTACCCAGTCAGACGCCGTTACCGCGGCCTTCCAGGGGACCGTCCTACGAGTTCCCTCACATGTCTCCCGAAAGACGAAGCCTCCTTGTTCTGAATCCCAGCTATAGCGATGGATAAGCCTTGTTTGCTGACACCCCAAAGCCCCGATTCCCCCTGCTGCCCCCCTGTGCCCCGATTCCCCTGCTGCCCCTCAGTGCCCTGCTGCCCTCCTGTGCCCCGATTCCCCCTGCTGCTCCTCCAGTGCTCCGCTGCCCCTGTGCCCTGATTCCCCCCTGCTGCCCCTCCTGCCCCCCGTGCCCCGATTCCCCGTGCCCCACTGCCCCCTACTGCGCCGTGCCCCGATTCCCCCTGCTGCCCTCCAGTGTCCTGCTGCCCCCTGTGCCCTGCTGCCCCCCTGCGCCCTAATTCCCTCCTGCTGCCCCATGTGCCCTGCTGCCCCCCATGCCCCGATTCCCCCCTGCTGCCCCTCCAGTGTCCTGCTGCACCCTGTGCCCTGATTCCCCCTGCTGCCCCTCCAGTTCCTGCTGCCCCCCTGTGCCCCGCTGCCCCCCTGCTGCCCCAATTCCTCCTGCTGCCCCACGTGCCCGGCTGCCCCTGCCCCCGATTCCCTCCTGCTGCCCTCCAGTGCCCCCGCTGCTCTCTGTGCCCCGATTCCCCTGCTTGCCCTCAGTGCCCCATTGCCCCCTGTGCCCGATTCCCTCTGCTGCCCTCCAGTGCCCCGATTCCCCCATGCTCTGATCCCCCACTGCCCCATGCCCGATTCCCTGTGCCCTGATTCCCCCCTGCTGCCCTCCAGTGTTCTGCTGCCTCCTCCCTGTGCCTGATTCCCCCCTGCTGCCCCTCCGTGCCCCACTGCCCCCTGTGCCTGATTCCCCCTGCTGCCCCTCAGTGCCCGCTGCCCTCCCTGTGCTCCCGCTTCCCCCTGTGCCCCCCGTGCCCAATTCCCCCCCACTGCCCTCCCATGCCCCACTGCCCTCCCTGTGCCCTGATTCCCCCTGCTGCCCTCCCTGTGCCCTGATTCCCCCCTGCCCAGTAACCTGCCCCGCTGGTTCCATTCCAGTTCGTTCTGGTCCCTGCTCCAACAGCAGGCTCCGGTCCCGCCCGCTCCGGTCGGCTCACCATGGAGGAGCTGGGGGGCCAGGACACCCCCGACGGGCCCCGGGTCACGTCCCTGTGTGAGACTCTGCACCGGATATGGGGAGCATGAGCCAGAACCCCGAGATCGACAGGTGAGGAGACCTGACATGCACCCCCCCCAGCAAGTCCAGATGGTGCTCCTCACTTCCAACCCGCCCCCCCCCGCCCTGCCGTGCCCTCCTCCCAACCCGCAGCCCCCATCTCCTCTCCCAGCCCTGCCAGTGCCCCTCACTCCCGACCTGCAGCCCCTCACTGATGCCCTTCTCCCTGCAGCCTGTGCAGTGCATGGCGGGGCAGCCCCCCTGCCGGCGCTGGCTGCCGGTCTCGGAGGAGGGTGTTCGTGACGGCATCAACTGGGGCAGAGTCGTCGTCTTCTTCTACTTCACCTACAGGGTCATCGCTCAGGTAACATGGGGGGTGGGGTGGCTGTGCCTGGTGGCCCGCACACTGGGTTTCTCCCCAGCTTCGGGAGTGGAGTGGGTTCTAGTGGTTAGAGCAGGGGGGTGGGAGCCAGGACTCCTGGGTTCTCTCCTGGCTGTGGGAGGGAGTGGGGCACTAACCAGAACCAGCCGCCCCGTGGCCCCTGGGGGATGCCCTTGCTCCTGCATTCACGATGCCCAGCATCAGCAGCTCTGTGCCCATCACCTGCCCAAGGAAGCACAGGGCCAGGCAGCTGATCTGCCTGACTCCCAGCCCCCGCAGGGTAAGGGGGCATGGCTGGGGGGAGGCAGGGAGCAGACCAGTACACACTCCTGGGGACCTGTGTTGGAGCAGAGGGAAGCCAATGTGACTGACTGACAGATGCTGGAGGCTGACCCAGTCAGGGCACAGGAGCAGCTCTTCCTCTCCAGTTCACACAGCCTGGGCCATGCGGGAAGGTGACCATGGTCCCAGGGGCCAAGGGCTCCGACCTCTGGAGGATCACATGCTGGGAACTGTGGCCCATGTGGCTGCTGTTGGCCCCATTTCATGCCAGTTCAGCCCAGCCTCAGGGCTCCCGCTAGGAGCCGCCTAGGATGGGGGCACCTGCCGTGACCTTTGTTTTGGGGCAGGGGAGAGGGGCTGCAGCAGCCTGAACTGCCCAGTGCCCCCCGCAGGGTGGGCAGCATGGTCTCTGCACAGGCTGACTCTCAGCTCTGTGCCCCCCGAGGCGCTTTGCATAGCAGTACCCAGAATGCTTAGCACCTCGTGGCATGAGGTCAGACTTCAGGCACCAGAGTTCCAGTTGGCTCCTCTCCGCACCTCATCAGATGTGTGTCAACTCCCTGCCTCTGCAGCGAAATCAGCCGGGTTCCTGGGCACCTAGGGGTGGCCCATCCTTACCTACGCAGGGTGCTGGGACAGAGAGAGAAGCCCCACTATGTTCCTGGGGTGGGGACAGCTTGGGAAAGGCAGCACCCTCCCCCCTCCAACCACCCCACACACCTCACTGTTCCCCTGCTCACCCCAGAAGTGTGTAGGCGCCCACCACGCTGCAGGGGCCCCTCATTCCTGACCTGCAGCCCCTACAGCTTGTCACTGCCCTGACTGCAGCGTGCCAGGCAGGCAGCTCGGCAAAGCGGCCTCGGACCAGTCCCAGGCCCAGTCCCTGCAAGGGGCCATGGGGAGGTGCTGGCAGAGCCAGAGTGCGTGTAACTAGCTGGCACAGGACAGAACCATGCAGGCAGGGGGGAATCAGGGCACAGGGGGGCAGCGGGGCACTGGAGGAGCAGCAGGGGGGAATCGGGGCACAGGAGGGCAGCAGGGCACTGGAGGGGCAGCAGGGGGAATCGGGGCACAGGGGGGCAGCAGGGGGAATCGGGGCTTGGGGTGTCAGCAAACAAGGCTTATCCATCGCTATAGCTGGGATTCAGAACAAGGAGGCTTCGTCTTTCGGGAGACATGTGAGGGAACTCGTAGGACGGTCCCCTGGAAGGCCGCGGTAACCGGCGTCTGAGCTGGGTAATGGGTAAATCCCCCTGGGCTAAGTGCCAGGATGTTGGGGAGAAGGAGAGTTGAGCCGCTTGTTTTCTCAGGCCAAAAGGCTGCTGGAAACGTATAAAAAACCCAGGACACGACCCTGCTTTGTCTCAGATCCGCTTTGGGTTTCAAGAGCTGTCGGGATTGAGATCCCCAGTCACTGCCCAGCGTCACCCCGAATACGGACCCTGGACTGTCACTGCTGGACTATTTCTAAAAGGGCTTTTGGCCACTACGAGCTCCTCTCTGCTCCGCCCTGAACCTTGAGAACTGAATTCGAGTCCGTCCAGCGATCGCCCACCAACGCGCTCAGTTCTCTGGGAAGAAATGGTGGTTTCGTTAAGAGGCTTGGCTAGAATCGGGCATCGGGACAAGGTCCGAGTTTTGTATTGACCCGGGTGGGGGAGGGTCCTTTGGGATCAGAAGAACCTTTTCTTGAAGTGGGTGAGATTTCCAGGCAGCCCCGTCCCGTCCCGTCCGAGGGGCGTCTGGAGGGAGGCCTGCGGCCGGGCACGTCGAGGGAACCGTGTGGTTTGGGTTGCTGGGGGACCGGGGAGGTGAACCGGAGGCTGGTTGGTGAACCTGAGTATTGGCAGATCCACCAGCATTTGGGACTCTAGTGGGAGGGGGCACTGGTAGGGGAGGGGTCTGTGGAGGGTGAGGATTTGGAGGTGCAGGGGAAAGCCGGGGTGCAGGTGAGAGACTCTAGGGGGAGGGGTGCTGGTGGGAGAGGGGCCTGTGGAAGGTGAGGATTTGGAGGTGCAGGGGAAAGCCGGGGTGCAGGTGAGAGACTCTAGGAGGAGGGGGCACTGGTAGGGGAGGAGTCTGTGGAGGGTGAGGATTTGGGGGTGCAGAGGAAAGCCGGGGTGCAGGTGAGACACTCTAGGGGGAGGAGATGCTGGTGGAGGAGGGGCCCGTGGAGGGTGAGGATTTGGGGGTGCAGGGGAAAGCCGGGGTACAAGTGACAGACTCTAGGCGGAGGGGGCACTGGTAGGGGAGGGGGGTCTGTGGAGGGTGAAGGATTTGGGGGTGCAGGGGAAAGCCGGGTGCAGGTGAGCGGGTCTCAGGGACTCTCACTGGAAGAGGGCGCAGACACGGGATTGTAGTGGTTGCGGGGGGCAGAAGAAAGATGCAGGGGAGGAGGCCGGAGCTCCAGGGACCCCCGTTTCCGGGGGGGGGTCCCACTTACCCCCGGAGCAGAGACGCTCCGATTCGCTTGATGCAGGAATGCTCTCGGCACCTCAAAGGGAGAGAAAATCATAGGGGCTCACATGCTACAGAACCACAGGCGTCCGAGGCTCCAGCACCCGGCTCACAGATAACCTCACACCCAGGCCGGGGATAGAACCCAGAGCTCGTGCGCTGGGCGCAGCCCTCCTCACACTAAGAAGACAACCCTCCACACGCGAGAAGCCGGGAAGATGAAACCCAGGCGTCCGGGCTCCCAGCTCCCTAACCCCAACTAGAGCAACCCTCCCACGCGAAGCCGGGGATGAGAACGCCAAGGGGGCCCCCGTCACGGCTCCCACAGCCCCGCCCACGCAGGGAGAGAACCAGGAGATACGCGGGGCGTCCCTCCCGTTTCGAGGACCTCCCGGGCGGGGGGAGGGCTTCTACCGCGTAGGGGGATGGGCGAGCAGCGGCAAAGCGCCCCGCCCACCCCGGCCTGGTGCGATCCTCCATCCCGCTGCTGCCGCGGACCACCCAGTCACCGTCTGACGACTGCAGGCGCTAGGATCGGGCGCATCGCGGGTGTGGAGGGATCTGGAGCGGGGCTGGGAGGCCCGCACGCTGGTTCTGAGCAGGGAGCCCATATGTAATTTTTCTCTCCTTTGAGGTGCTCGAGATGCATTTCCTGCATCAAGCGAGATCGGGAGCGTCTCTGCTCCGGGGGTAAGTGGGGGACCCCACCGGAAACGGGGGTCCCTGAGAGCTCCGGCCCTCCCCTGCATCTTATCTTCTGCCCGCCAACCACTACAATCCCGGTCCTGCGCCCTCTTCCCAGTGAGAGTCCTGAGACCGCTCACACTCTGCACCCCGGCATTCCTGAAGCCCCAAATCCCTCACCTCTACACAGAGGGGGGGGGGGGATGGGGGGGGGGTGCTGGGAGCCAGGACTCCTGGGTTCTCTCCCCAGTTCTAGGAGGGGAGGGGAGGGGGATTTAGGGACAGGTGACAGCCTGGGCGGAGGAGGAGGAAGGGGGTTGTCATGAGCAACAGACAGAAAACCCGAGCAGCCAAAGTTTTTGTTTTTCACCAGCCCCCTGAACGGCCAGGGGTCAGAGGCAGATGTGGGGCCCAGAACAGTGTGGCCAGGCCCCAGCGGGTGATACATGGGGGCCGGGGCGTCGCCAGGATCGGCGCAAAGTGGGAGCATGCGAACTGTGTGCATCGTGCAGTTGTGAACGTGTCCTCGTGCTCTCAGTCACGACTACCCCCGTGTGCGTTCGGTGCGATCTCCATCAGCCCAGGCCGCTCCAGCTGGGCCACACCTGGATTGTGCTGGTTAATTTGGGATGTGAAGTGAAACTCGAATCCAACGATGCGTTCACACCACGCCCGGGAAACAAGTCTGGATCCAGAAACCAATGAACCCAAACTGGGGTGTCACAGATTAGGTCTGATTGGTGAACAAAGCACAAGGAGGATGGGGGTCTTCCACTAATGGGATCCCCCCAACCTAGGTCCCTGGGGTGCCGGGTTTGGCTGCAGAATCATGCATGCAAATCGTGCGGCACCTTCGTGCAAGGGGCTATGATCACAAAGAAGGTATTTGAAAGGTTAACTGGAGGGGAGGGTACCTCATCTGGGCACCAGTAGGTTAGAGCGGGGGGGGGGCCGGGAGCCAGGTCTCCTGGGTTCTCTCCCTGCTCTGGGAGGGGGCTGATAGGGGCCCCAATCCAGGTGGGGCTGACTGGCACTAGTGTCATGCAGCAGCCGTGGGGTTAACCCACACTTTGTGCTGTGGGGCTGGGCTCCAGCTGTGAGCCAGCCCCGAGGGGCCTGCAGAACTACCTGCTCGCCCAGGGGCCAAAAAGCCACCTCCAGCCCTAGGGGGCAGGTGGGGAACTTCCCCTGAAGGAGGCTCCCTGCCCCGTTGATGGGCCCCTGAGTGTGACCCAAGGCAGGGGGGACCCATGGGTCTGAGAACAGAAAGGATGGGAGGTTCTGGCCCGTGTCCCCCTCAGCTCTGCCAGCTGGAGGCACTGCCAGGGGGAAGCTCACAGCATCAAAGGGCACTGCCAGAGGGAAGCTCGCAGCACCTGTCCTGTTCCCCACCCCCACATAAGAGCCGATCAGTTCTGTGGTCAGAATTTATTTTCTGTATTTTGCACACATATTCATTGATTGCTATCAAAACAGCCACAGTAGAAAAAATTACAAAGGACAAATCTTAAATACAGAGACCTGGTCAGGGGTGAGAGAGGGATTGGGGGGGCGCGACGGATGGACGGGGGGGGGGACGGACGATTACTGAGTAAATACAAAAGAGAGAAAAAAATCAGAGTCCAGAGGCACCGGCAGCCAAGACCCCCATGGGGGGGGGAATCTGTGTTCACTCCAGACCCCTCCCCCTGGCTGACCCCCCTGTTCTGATCCAGGGGGCGCAGCAACTAGCTGGGGGGGGGGCACCGCAGGCACAGTACGAGGTGAGGTAACTGAAGATGAAGTCCTGGCAAATAGAGGGGGGAGATTAGTGGCAGACATATGTGACCCTGCCCCACCTCAGAGACCCCCTCCCAGCACCCCCATGCCGGGGGAGCAGCGGGCTGCACCTGTGGTTGGAGGAAGGGGGTCCCAGCAGGGTGGGGAAGGGGTCCCAGAACAAGGGGGAATCTCTGGGGTGGGGGAGGGGTTCCAGGGAGGATGGGGGGAGGGGTCTCTGCACTCACCCAGCCCCCCTGGTGCTGGATCCAGGGGTCCACACTCTCAAGGGGCTATTGATCACAAAGAACGGTATTTGAAAGGTTAACTGGAGGGGGGGGTAGCCTCATCTGGCACCAGTACGGTTAGAGCGGGGGGGGCGGAGAGCCAGGTCTGCCTGGGTTCTCTCTCCCTTGCTTCTGGGCAGGTGCCTGCATAGGGCCACTCAGGTGGGGCTGACTGGCACTAGTGTCATGCAGCAAGCCGTGGGGTAACCCACCTTATCGTGCTGTGGGCTGGGCTCCAGCTGTGAGCCAGCCCGAGGAGCGCCTGCCAGAACTACCTTCTGCTCGCCCAGGGGCCAAAAAGCCACCTCCAGCCCTGAGGGGCAGGTGCGGAACTTCCCTGAAGGAGGCTCCCTGCCCCGGGATGCGGCCCATGAGTGTGACCCAAGGCAGGGGGCCCCATGGGTCTGAGACATGAAAGGAATGGGAGGTTCTGGCCCGTGGTCCCCCTCAGGCTCTGCCAGCTGTTGAGCCACTGCCAGGGGAAGCTCACAGCAATCAAAGGGCACTTGCCCTGAGGGAAGCTCGCCCGCACCTGTCCTGTTCCCCAGCCCCCACTAAGAGCCGATCAGTTCTGTGGTCCAGAGTTTATTTCTAGTATTTTGCACCAACCCCTCACCCTGGGTATCAAAACAGCCACCAGCTAGAAAAAAAATTACAAAAGGACAAATCTTAAATACAGGAGACCTCGTCAGGCGGTGAGGAGAGGGACTTGGGCGGGCGCGACGGTGCCAATGACGCGGGCGGTGCGGGGGACCGCATTACTGAGATAATACCAAACGAGAGAAAAGCAATCAGAGTCCGAGGCACCGGCAGCCAAGACCCCATGGGTGGGGGGTAATCTGTGTCTCACCTCCAAAACCCCTCCCCCTGGCTGACCCCCTTTCTACTCCAGGGGGCGCGACGAACTAGCTGCGGGGGGCGGCACCGCGCAGGCACAGTACCATGGCACTCTGGGCAGAAACGTCAGTGGCATGGGTCGGGGGCACGCATGGGGAGCCCCCCACTGGGGCAGGGGGGTCGACTGGTTACGCTTGGGGGGGACTGGAATACGGGCTTTCGAATGAGAAGAGGTTGGAAATTATACTTTCCCCCAACCTCATGGAACATCATCAGTCCCTTCCTATTAGCCCGCCCACCTGTCGACTTCACACACCCAACCCCACTCCCTGACAATATTCAGTCCCTTCCTGATTATCCCCACTCCACCTGTGGACATCACACCCCCAACCCCATTTACATCATCAGTCTCTTCCTATCAGCCCCACCCCACCTCGTGCATTCCTACACCCAACCCATGACATCATCAGCCCCTTTCTATCCAGCCTCCACCCCATGTCTGTGACAATCATACACCCAACCCCCAACCCACGTAAGTCCAGTCCCTTCTATTAGCCCCACTCCCACCTGCTGACATCACACCACTCCCCTAATCATTTTCAAGTCCCACCCCCCTGCTGCTCACAGTCATCAGCACAGACATCATGCCCAAGCCCCCCGCGCGATGCTCCTGGCTCTGGGGCACTCCTGTCCCCCGTTCAACAGGCGCAGTCTGCAGCAGCGATCCAGCCTCGTGTGGGCTGGTCTGCCAGGCAGCTCAGATGTGCTAGGAGCCCCAGCAGCCGA
>NC_133779.1:16801455-16822284 GCF_003597395.2 Chelonoidis abingdonii | reverse complement strand
GGGGGGGGGGGGGGGGAAGAGATCTCACCAGCTGCTCCCCTCTCATCGTCCTGACCCCAAACCAGCCTTTTGGGGGGGAGGGGGGTGCTAACCCAGGAATCGATGCTCTGCCCTCCCATCACAGCTGGGAGCAGCACCCCCCCCCCAACTTCCTGGCAACCCCTGGCCCCAACTGGTGGCTGCAGAGGGACATTCGGGGCAAATCTGGGAGCTGCCCACTGTCACCCCCACCCAGAGTTTACAGGGGGGTGAAGGGGGGGCCACGGCTGCTAGGGAAGGGGGTCAGCCCCCATTCCTGAGAACACACATCGCTTTACAAACAGAATTAAGTTAATTACAGTACAAAGGCGTCAGGGGTGGGAGGACCTGTCCCACTCGCCTCCCACTAGAAGACAGGGTGGGGGGGATAAATGGTGGGGGAGGGGGGAAGATGGGGCCAGTCCCCTCCCCCACTACAGTACTGTTGTGAGTGCTCTGTACAAGGATTTCCTTGCTATGGATGCATCCCCCAAAACAGCCCCCCAGCAGGGCTTTGAAGGGGGCCCTAAGGCCGTGCTGGATGGAGGGGGCCACCAAATTTTACGCCCGGGGGAGGCGCTGTGCACAGCACTGGGGGGCAGGTGGGAGGACAGAGGCACCTGGCACTAGGGTACCCTGGACAGAGGCACCTCATGGGGAGGCCCTGCCAGGCTGGGGGGGCCACTGGAAATCCCTGGGGGGGGCAGGGGGGAGCTGAGCAGATGATCGGCAGGGGGCTGCACCCACCAACCCGGGGCGCTGGCAGCAGAGGGGGAACTCGGAAGAGGGGGGCCCCCTGATAGGTACTTCAGGGAAGGAAACCGAATCTGCCAGGTCATGGGCAGCCAGGCCTGAGCCTGCCCCACTCAGCTCCCCGCAGAAATGGATCTCGCCGGGGGAATCAGCCCCAGATGCTGGCCCGAGTTCGGCCCCCGGTGCCAGAACCGGCTCCGCCCCCCCCCCAAGTTCGGCCCCCCGGTGCCGGAAGTGGCTCCGGATCCCCCCAACCTCGGCCCGAGTTTGGCCCCCCGGTGCCGGAAGTGGCTCCGGATCCCCCCGACCTCGGTCCGAGTTCGGTCCCCCGGTGCCAGAACCGGCTCCAGCCCCCGAGACCTCGGCCCGAGTTCGGACCCCCGGTGCCAGAACTGGCTCCGGCCCCCGAGACCTCGGCCTGAGTTTGGCCCCCCGGTGCCAGAACCGGCTCCGGCCCCCGAGACCTCGGCCTGAGTTTGGCCCCCCGGTGCCAGAACCGGCTCCGGCCCCCGAGACCTCGGCCCGAGTTTGGCCCCCGGAACCGGCTCCGGCCCCCACAACCTCAGCCCGAGTTCAGGCCCCGGAACCGGCTCTGGCCCCCACAGCCTCAGCCCGAGTTCAACCCCTGGAAGCGGCTCTGGCCCCCACAACCTCGGCCCAAGTTCAGCCCCCGGAACCGCCTCTGGCTCCTGCGACCTTGGCCTGAGTTCGGCTCCCGGTGCCGGAACCGGCTCTGGGCCCCTGCGACCTTGGCTCAGGATTCCCCGCGGGCAGCCAGCCCATCAGGAAATTAAATGCCGACCAGCCCCGGGTGGGGCTCAAAGCCTCTCAAGTCTCTGCCCAAGATGCAGGAGGGCGTCCCACCCCACGAAGCGGCCATGTCCCCCGACGTTGGTCCCCATCAGGGAGGCGCAGCACGGGGTCCCAAAGGTTTGTTCTGAGTTGAGCACAAGGCACCAAGAATTGGGAAGGGAGTGAGGCTGGACGAGGGGAGCCAGCCCCCGGGGAGCCCAGCGCAGTCCGGCCAGACGTGGGGTGCCACGGAGCACACCCCAACCCCGCCCTACGACATCTTCCAGATGGTGAGGGAGGCGGTGAGCACGCCGGCGGCGAAGATGGTGATGGTCTGCCAGGTGGGTGTGCCGAAGTAGGAGAGGAGACCGTCCTGGGGGCCGGGGGGGAGAGCAAAGTGCACCACTGAACTGTCATATGAATGAGGCTGACATGCGGCTGGCTCTGGGGTGGGGCCAGCGCCACACAACGGGTTTGGGATCGCTGGGAGGCAGCAGAATCTAGTGTGCCTGGAACTGGGCTGGGAGCCAGGACTCCTGGGTTCTCTCCCCAACTGTGGGAGGAGAGTGGGGTCTAGTGGGGTGGGGAGAAGACACTAGGAGCCAGGACTCCTGGGTTCTCTCCCTGGCCCTTGCAGAGGAGTGGGGTGGGAAGGAGCAGGGCTCTAGACTGTCACTGGACACGTTGGCTCTGTGTTGGTATCCCGGCTGGGTTTGTTTCGGGAGGGGGGTCGGGGGGGCGGGACGCCCACAGGGTAGTTTACACCCACCCCCGTCAGCCCAGCATGAGTCAGCCCTCCAGTGAGCGCTTCTCCTCGGCCATCAGTAAAACACCTCGGGGCCCTGTGACCCGGACTCCAGCCTGGCCGGTGACTTTCCATGCTCAGGGCTGGGTTCAGGCCCATGGCCGAGGACATAAAAGACCCCAGAGACATCTCCAGTGTGTCACTGATTCTCCAGCCCATGGATTTCCAGGCACGAGGAGCGTTTTGAGCTATGGAACTAGGCCCTGCCCAGCCCCTGCACGTCCCTGGAGAGACGCCGCGAGCCGGTAGCCTGTCCCAGCCCTGCCGGGAACGCGCCTGAAGGTTCGTGGTTCCTGAACCCCCGTTAGAAGTGGAGGATGGGCCAGCAGCAGGGGTTTGGGGATGGTCCGGGACACAGGCTGACTGGGGCGGGGAGGGGGGGCAGCACGAATGATTCCTTGGGGCTGGGAGAACCTGAGATCAATGGTAATTGATCTCAGGGTGAATCTGGTTTTCAGTTGCTAGAAGCAGTTTCGTTACCGGTTTGGTGAATCTAACTAGAATAACCCACTGGCTTTGGCGGGTGGCACCCGGTCACACAAACGACTCAGGTACCTTCGCTAGCTATGCAAATTAGGACAGTGCCTCATTTGCTTGCAGCCTGGGGGGTAACGGGGGATGGAGGGAGGGCGGCGCTGGCTGGACTCACCCATCCTCCCTGGGCCTGGATCCAGGCCAGCACATGATCCCGGAGGTACTCCAATGTCCAGCCCACGATGGTCCGTACCAGCTCGGGGACCTTGGTGCACAGAGCCTGAGAAGAAGGAGACAGGAGGGTCAGGGGGGCTGGTGAACCAGTCGGGGGTGGGGGAGCATATTCAGGAGGGGAGGGGCAGCCAGGGGCTTTACAGGGGGCAGGGGTTTCACAGCTGGAGGGGGAAGAAGGGGGGAGGGGTCTCCCAGCCGGGGAGGACGAGAGGAAAGGGCGTGGGGGAGGGCAGAGGTTTCACCAGCTGGGGGGGGAGGAAGGGGTGGGGTCTCCTAGACCACCCATACCTTGAGGACAACAGGCTGCAGGCGAAGTAGAAAGCCCAGCGCCCCGCCCCGTTGGGTCCCGTCGGAGAACATCTCGGTTAGGCACCACGCGGAAGAAGACTTCCCTTGGGGGCGTGGGCCACACACCGGTATCAATCATACTGCGGGGACAGAGGGTTAGAAGACAGGCCGGTGGGAGGAAAGCAGATCCCGCTGACTGCGGGGTGAGGGGAAATCTAGCTGACCGCCAGAGGAAGAGGGGACGAAAAGGTGAGATCGCCTGCCTCAGTTTCCCATGTGGGGAGGGTTAATAGATGGAGAGGGCAGATGGAAGTCAGGAGGTTTAGACTTGTCTGGGGGTGGATGGGGGGGGTGATGGGGGCAGGGGGACAAACGGAGCTGGGGGCAGGCAGACGGCAAGGTTGGGAGGCTGCTCAGGCAAGAGGGAGAGGAACCCAGGATCTGGAGGGGAGGGAGGGGCTCTGCTGGGCGCTAGCCCGAGGCATAGAGCCCTGGAACCAGATGGGGCAGGGGGTGAGATAGGGGGGGTGGCCCCACCTCTGGCAGCTCAGCGTTAGCTATCGAGCTACAGTCGCCGAATCCGCCGGCAGGCACCGCTGAGCGGTTTTTTATTTCTTTTGGGTGGTTTCGTTAATCGCAGAGGGGGGGCATCCGGCCGCCCCAGCTCGCGCCAGCTCCACATCCTGGAAGTCCCACATTGCGCTGTAACACCGGTCCTAGGATGGAACCTGCCACGGGGGGACAGGGTCAGCGGGTACGCGAGGGGCCGAGAGCAGCTCCCAACCCGCCAGCCCCGACAGGGCTCTGTCCCCCACCCCAGCACGACGTACAGCTGAACCCCAGCCGCACCACACAGCCCTGTTCCCCCTTGACACCGCCCATATCTGAACCCCCAGCCCCATGCCCATCGGCTTCCAACATGGCCCTATGTTTCCAACCCCCCCCGCATAGCCGCATACCAATGACCAGCCATGAAGGCGGCTCCCAACATGGCCCTTGTTCCCCCTCCGCGACAGCCCCGTACTGAACCCCCAGCCCGCATACTGGCCCCACACCCCCCCCAACATGGGTCCTAGTCCCAACCCCCCCAAGCGACAGGCCGCGTACTGAACCGCCCAGCCCCGGAAACGCCCCTAACCCCCCCGAAACTATGGTCTTCCCCCCCACACAGCCCCCAACAGGCCCTGTCCCCACCCCCCCCGCGACAGCCCCGTACTTGAGCTCCCCAGCCCCGCGACACGCCCGCTCACCCCTGCAGCAGAACCGCTCCCGTCTGAAGGATTTGATCCGACGTGGGCCCCTGCACAGAGAGACCCGGGCCCGGAGCCCCCGTACAGGGGAACAGAGGGGCTCCCGCCACCACCCCCCGCCCCCGGGAGGGGACCCAGGCGTCCGGCGTCCTCACCCCACCCCCACCCAGGGAGGGGACCCAGGCGTCCGGGCTCCCCCCACCCCACCCAGGAGGGGACCAGGCGTCCGGGCTCCGCACACCCCACACACAGGAGGGGACCCAGGCGTCCGAGCCCCGCCCCCCGCTCACCGCCTCCCCCTCGGCCGCTCTGGCTCTCCCCGCCCGGAGCTGCCGCCATCGCCACCCCCACGTGACCGCGGCCCGCCGGGCTCACGTGACCCGCGCGGGCGGGCGGGGGAGGAGCCGGGGGTCACGTGAAGCGATGGGGGGTGACGTATCCCCGCGTCACGCAGGCGGAAGGTTACCCAGAAGTGACGTCACAATAATGGGCGTAAAGGAACAGGGACGAGTGGAGGCCTGTGACCTCTGACCCCGCCATTCACGTGGTCCCTCTGTGACCTATGACCCGTGACCCAGCCCTGACCTTCCTATGACCCTCACCCAGACCCCTCCCACTCCATGTGACCCTCTGTGACCTCTGACCCCCAACCCATGTGACCTTCCCTGTGCCCCATCCCATGTGACCTCTAACCCTGCCCCCAATACCCTGTGACCTCTGAGCCAGCCCTGACCTTCTGACCCCTTTGTGACCCTCCCTCTGACCCGATCCCTTCTGTGCCCCTCCCACAGCCCACACGTCCCCTGCCCCGTGCGCCCCGGGGACGAGAGCCGCCCGGCTCGGGGCCATACTGAGGCACTGCAGACAAAAGCCTAAGCCACGCGCCTGTGAGCCGCAAGAGGCAGGCACCAGCCCCACTCCATTGCCCTGCTGGCACAACAGAGCAGTGCCAGTGTGGGGTGTCGGGGGCTGCACAGCTGATGCCACCCGCATGCCATGGCGTATTGCCAGGGAGCAGCCAGCACCTCAGCCCCAGGGGTACCGGGACAGAGCTGCTGCACCCACATCTCCCCCCCACAACCTAGCCAGAGCACCATGCATGGCTTCTCCACTGTCACCTGCAGCTCCCTGGTGCCCAGGCTGTCAGAGCAGGCTAGCGCCCACCCTCTGGTCACTCCCCACGGGCTCGCAATCACCACCCTGCTCGGCGTGAACAAAACACCTTTATTCTTCAGGCAAGAATAACACTATGAAAACAATACAGTCAGTAACACACCCTCCTGCGCCCACCTGCTGAGGGGCTGTGGTTCCCCGTCCCCCTGGGGAACTCCAGCCCACCCCTGGCACCTGCGGGCCAGCAAGAGCTCCCAGAGTGGGCAAGAGATTTCCAGATACCACCTCGCCCCCCGCATTGCTTAGTACCCCAGCGAGATCCCCCTGCTCTGAGATATTTATAATCTAAACAGATCAAGGAAGCACAATCCCCATTTTACAGACAAGGAAAGCTAAGCCCCAGCAAGGCAGGGGAGCCAGCAGCCAAAATTGAACCCAGGAATCCGGAGGCCTGGCCCAACCCCGTCCCCATACATACCATTGTGGCTGTTGGATGAGTCTGGTAGTGCCTGTCAGACAGAATCTTCTTGTTCCAGGGCTGGTGGGTCAGATGCAGAGAAGGGCTGAGCCCAGGAGAGCTAATGAGGCACCTTGGGGCAGGGGGAGGAGGGGAATGGAGCCATGGAGGGTGGATAGATGAGGACTGGATGATAGATGGCGTGAGGGATGGATGGGGAATGGCTAGATGACAATACATTAATTCTGTGGGGCTCAGCCCCTCTGTGTTCTTAGTCCTGGATCCTATGGGGTGACGCCTCCCTGTTAGCAGGAATCAGACTCACACCCCAGCCCACCAAAACATGCCAGCAGCATCATGGCAACTTTCCCTTTAAAAAGAGGGCCCAGGCATCTGACTGCTGCCCCTCCAAGTTCAGCGCAATGCAGTGCGGGAGAAAGACCCAGCAGGGCCCCTGCTCCCCCATGTCACTGTTGCTACCGTTAGTATAGACAGCAGCTGCCCTCAGCCCAACCCAGCAGCTGGAGCCACACTGAGCTGGGCTTTCCCCTCCATGTCGTTGCAGCAACTGGTGTAAAACAGCAGCTGGTCTCACCAGGCCTCCCGTACCAAGGGGGTCGAGTCTACCCTAGACTCGCCCCGATCATACCCGGTTTCCACACACAAGCTATGGGGCAGACGCCCCACCCCCCACCCCATCAACCGTCATTGGCGAGACGGGCGGCAGCACTGGGGGGCCTCGGGCTGTGGCTGTCAATGGCCTGGCCCCCAACAACGAAATCTGGCCCCATATCTTGGCAATGGACGCCCCCCTCTACCCCAGAGGGGTAGGCACTCGTGTGGGACCCAGCTAGGCCAGGCTTGGCACAGCCCCGACAGGGGAGGGCTTAGCAAGCACCATGTTTCTAAGAAGGCCTCAGCGAGGCACAGGCGGCCTTGGGAGGAAGACTGATGACGCCCCTAGGCAACACTGCGGGAACAACATGGCCACCCCGAGTGTAAAGTAGAGAGAAGTGGGTAGGGGGACCCTGCACTGCAGGTTGGTCTCCCCCTCACTGCCTCCTCAGTCCACCAATCAGAGCATGCAGTGTCTTGATACACCAATCAGACGCCGCCCCACCACATGGGTCCACTAATCGGGGGTTGCTTTGTTCTTCCTTCCCTTATTGGTCCTTTGGCTCTGGGTGTCAAGAGAGCAGCATTTCTCTCTCCACCAATCAGAGAAGGCGCCTTCTTTGGAGCCACCAATAGGAATTCTTGGTTCTTTCCCAGGTCCACTAATCAAGCCCAATGCCCACATCATGGGGAGCCAGCCCCACCCAAAGGGAGGGGTCACAGATGCTCCCCTCCAATGAGCTTTGACCTCTACTCCCTCGTATCCCCCCATTAGTTTGGCCCCCCCAGTAGGGAGGCCCCGGCCGGCTCCTCGGTGCGGACCGGCAGGTACCCATTGGCCGAGCACTCGGGGTCAGCCGGGCTCTCCGCCTCCTCCTCCGCCGGCTCCACTCTGGGGGGCGCCCCCTGCTGGCGGCGCCGCGCCTGCCTCTCCCTCACCAGCTGCCGGACGTAGAGCACGGGGATGGGCAGGGTGGCCACAATGATCAGCAAGATCAGCATGGCCAGAGCCCAGGGCGGGTACAGCACCCGCGTCTCCTCCGCCTGCAAGAGAGACCGAGGGTCAAACCTGCCAGGGCCCATCTACCCCGGCATCCCGGCTCCTCGCCCGGATCCGACCCGCGAGCCCCTCTGCCCTGGCCCCTCTCCTCCGGGGTCCCGGCTCCCCGCCCCGCCCCGCGGGCCCCTCTCCTCCGGGGAACCGGCTCCCCGCCCCGACCCGCAAGCCCCTCTCCCCGGTCCCCCGCCGCCCCACCCCCCCCCCCCCAGGGTCCCGGCTCCCCGACCCGACCCTCGGGGCCCTTCTCCTTCCAGGGTCCCGGCTCCCGAACCGACCACGGGCCCTCTACCCTGGCGGTCCCAAGCTCCCGCCTGGATCCGACCCGACAAGCCCCTCTGCCCTGGCTCCCGCTCGACCTGACCCACGGCCCCTCTCCTCACGGGTCGGGCCCCTCTCCTCCAGGGTCCCCAGCCAAGCCTCCGCCCAGGGTCCCATCTAACCCCGGGTCCCGGCTCTCCACCATACCCGACCCGCAGTCGCCTCCGTCCCGGCTTCACCCACGCATGCCTGCCAGGCCCTCCAATGCCGGCTCTCCACCCAGCCCGAAACCATGGGCCCCGCCACCCCAGCATCCAGGTCCCCACCTGGGACCCAACCCGCAGGCCCCTCTGGCCCCGGCTCCAGCCAGCCTCAACCCATGGGTCCTTCCGCCTCGTCTCCCTGTGCAGCCTCGCAGGCCCCTCCGATCTGCTCTCCGCCAGCCCCGACCCGCATGCCCCCTCTGTCCCTGGCTTCCAGCCAGCCTCCAACTCACTGGCCCATCTGTCCCCGGTTGTCCTGGCCTCCCCGCCTGCCCTGCCCATGGACCTCTGACCCCGGCTCCACACCACGGTGGGGTCTCACCTCACCTTGGTCCCAGGCCTGGTAGGTGGGGGCTTGCGGCAGATCTGCCCCCAGGGCTTGGCCAGCAGCAGTCCCAGCATGGCCAGGAGGCTGCCGTAACGCCAATGTAGCCATAGAGCCTCAGGGCCGCCAGCCCAATCCGCCAGGGCCGGCCAGCCCAGCATGGTCTCCACCTTCTGGCCGAACCTGCAGGAGGAAGGGTCAGCCGTGGGTATGGTACAGGGGGGGAGCCTGGGGCTCCCCACCCCTGCCCCCATGGACCACGGCCACAGGGGGTGAGGGCCAAAAGGCCTTGGGTGGGGCTGAGGGAGTTCAGGGTTGCGTCCCACTGGGGACCGGAGGTCCAGGGAATGGGAGGGCAAGGCCTTGGGGGGGCACCTGCGCACCCCTTAGAGCTTAGTGCCCCAGGGGGGAGGGGAGGGACCCTAAGAGACGGGGGCAGGGGCCAGGCAGGAGGGAAGGACCACTGGGGGGAGCTTGTGGGGCAGGTCCAGGCCCTTGGGGAGGTACTCGTGGCGGATGGAGGGGGCAGGGGAGGGGAAAAGACCCCGGGGGGGAAGGGGGCCCAGATACCTGTCCGCCCCTAAGACCCAGGCTACGAGACACGGCCTCAGGCCACGACGGCACCAGGGGCAGGGTGGCCGAATAGTCATCGAACATTGGAGTACAGAAGTAGACTCCCGAGCGCTGCACAAACATCAGCCCAGCAGGAACCCGCCGGCACAGCACAGCACTAGGTAGGAGGAGAGCAAGCCTAGGACCCCACATCGCCCACAGCACTGGGGGGGGAGGAGAGAGCGCCTGGGACCCCCACAGCACAGCACTGGGGGGGGGAGAGCGAGCCTGAGACCCCCACATCCCCCCACAGCACAGCACTGGGGGTGGGGAGAGCCTGGGACTCCCACGTACTAGGGGCAGGGGGGTGGGGAGGGCTCTGGCTGGAGATGAGGGGTTTGGGGTGAAGGAGGCAGCTCTGGGCTGGGGCACGGGGTTGGGGTGCAGGAGGGGGTGCAGGATCTGGGAGGGGGCTCCGGGCTGGGGCAGGGGTTTGTGACGTTGCAATCCGTAAGGTTTTACGGAAATAGGCTTAGGAGTGTGAATATAATGGAACTGGAATATGCTTCGTGCAAAAGGTCTCTTGGAAGGCACCATTACAAAGGTTACGAGTGTGGTCGTCCTATTTGTATGAATGTGTCACTCTTGTATCTGAAGCTAGAAAGATGAAATTAACTCTGAGGACCTCCTGTAATTATGCAAAGTGGGGGCCATTAATGGTGGTTTGGGATCTTGATGGCTCCCAGCAACCAGGCCAACTAACTTAATAAAATCACTTTTGCTTATTAATTGACTCAGAGTAAGTGATTAATACCTGGTGGAGCAAGCAGCTGTGCATCTCTCTCTATCGGTGTTATAGAGGGTGGACAATATACGAGTTTACCCTGCATAAGCTTTATACAGGGTAAACACATTTATTTGGGGTTTGGATCCCACTGGGAGCTGGGTGCTGGAGACTGTAACCTGCTAAGCTGTTTTCGGTTCAGTCTGCCGCCCTGGGAATGTGGTTCAGACCCTGGGTCTGGGTTGCAGCAGGCCAGCACATCTGGCTCAACAAGGTAGAGTTCTGAAGTCCCAAGCTAACAGGGAAAACGGGCTCAGAGGTAACTTTAGCACGTGAGGTGACAGTCCTAAGGGGGTACTGTGACTGAACCTGTCACAGGGTTTGGGGTGGAGAGGGCTCCGGGCTAGGGGAGGGGGTTGGGGTCCCGTCCGCACTTACCACGGCTCCCGGAAGCAGCCATCAGGTCCCTGCAGCCCCTGGGTGCTCAGGTGGCCAGGGAGGCTCCTCGTGCTGCCCTGCCCCTGTGTCCACAGGTGTTGCCCCCATAGCTCACAGTTCCCATTGTGATTCCTGGCCAATGACAGCCGCGGAGCCAGGACGGGGGATGGGAGCCGTGCGCGGAGCCAGCACTGACCACGCGGGCACCTTGGGGCTGCAGGGATCTGGTGGCCGCTTCTGGGAGCCGCAGGGAGCGAGCCTTAGCCCCGCTGCCCGGGTTATTAGTGGTCTGATCGGCAGTGAAAACCAGACAACTAGCAGCTCTAGGGCAGAGACGGCCTGGGAACCTCACATCCTCCCTGCAGCACTGGGGGGGCCAGAGCCTGGCACCCCAGAAATCTTCCCCCATTCATGTGCAAAGCCCTCATGTGCACAGTCATGCAGGTGAGCCCCTCACCCCGGCCCCGCCCCCGCCATACCGGTGAAGAGGGTGGCGCGGCGCTGCAGGAGTGGGTAGCGGTCCAGCAGGGGGGTGAGGATGCCCTGCATGTTGCCCAGCATGGTGCTCAGACCCAGGGTCAGCAGCATGAGGAAGAAGAGGACAGACCAGAAAGGGGAGGCCGGGAACAGGGTCATGGCCTCCGTGAAGGTGATGAAGGCCAGGCCGGTGCCCTCCACACCCTGCGGGGGAGAGATGGAGACCGGGTCAGGCAGTGGGTACACAGGGACCCCTCACTCACTGCTATGACGCAGCTCCTCTGGGGTGGGGTGCCAGAGGTGGGTATATGGGCCCCCTTGGGTCAGGGTTCAGGGTACACAGGGACCCCCCACCCGGTGCAGGGATGCGGCCCCCGTGGGGTGGGGCATGGGGCTGGGTATATAGAATTGTAAGACTGGAAGGGACCTCGAGAGGTCGTCTAGTCCAGTCCCCTGCCCTCATGGAAGAACTAAGTATTCTCTAGACGGTCCCTGACGGGTTTGTCCAACCTGCTCTTAATCCCCAATGACGGAGATTTCACCACCTCCCTCAGCAATTTATTCCAGAGCTTCACCACCCCGACAGTCAGGACGTTTCTCCTAATGTCCAACCTAACCCTCCCTTGCTGCAATTTAAGCCTGTTGCTTCTTGTCCAATCCTCAGACGTTAACGAGAACAATCTTCTCCCTCCTCCTTGTAACAACCTTTTCTGTACTTGCAAACTGTTCTCCTGTCCCCTCTCGGGCTTCTCTTCTCCACAACCTTGTTTTTTCAATCTTTCCCAGTCTCCAAGAATGTCTCCCGTCTTCCATGACTTCTCAGAGATAGTCGCTAATGGCTCCGATATCTCCTCAGCCAGCTCCCTGAGTATCCTAGGATGCACTTCACCAGGCCCTGGTGATCTGAAGACATCTAACTTGTCTAAGTCATTTTTGACTTGTTCTTTCCCTATTTTAGGCTCTGATCCTACCTCACATTCACCAGCACGTGCTATGTTAGACGTCCAGTCACCACCAACCTTCTCGGTGAAAACCAAAACATTGAAGTCATTAAGCACCTCGGCCATTTCCACGTTTTCAGTTATTGTCTTTCACTCCTCATTAAGTCATGGGCCCACCCTGTCCTTGGGCTTCCTCTTGCTTCTAATGTATTTGTAGAATGTTCTCGTTACCGGTTATGTCTCTAGGTAGTCTGATCTCGGTTTGTGCCTTGGCCTGTCCAATGTTGCCCCTACACACGTGTTATTTGTTTACATTCATCCTTTGTAATTTGGCCGAGTTTCCACTTTTTGTAGAACTCTCTTCTTTTGAGTTTTAGATCATGGACAATCTCCGGGTTAAGCCAGGGGGAGGTCTCTTGCCAGACTTCCTGTCTTTCCAACTCAGGGGGATAGTTGGCTCTTGTGCCCTTAAGAATGTCTCCTGGAAAAAGTGCCACTATCTTCAATTGTTTTTCCCCCTGCGAGTTGCTTCCCATGGGATTTTACCTATAAGCTCCCTGAGCTTGCGACAGTCTGCCTTGAAATGCATTGTCTTTATTGTGATGTTCTCCCAGGTCAGGGGACCAGGGCCGGGGACACAGGGCCCCCTCCCGGGTCGGGGCGCGGGAGACACAGGGACCCTCCCCCGTCCCCGGGCACCTTATTCATCTCGTCCTCCAGCCGGCAGTCGGTGACACCATGTCCCTGCAGCGTGGTGCCCAGCTCGGCGTGCAGCCTGTGGTACCAGGCGCTGTACTGGGGGGGGGACAACGCCGCCGGGTCCAGGGTGGGCAGCTCCAGGATGGGCAGGGTTCCAGTCCCCAGCAGCTGGGTCAGCACCTCCATGTTCCTGGGGGGGAGGGGACGGAGGGGAGAGGCTGGGTCAGCACGTGCCCAGTGCGGGCAGGGGGGGACGGGCGCGGGAGAGGGGGCACGGCTCACCTTGCCACGCAGGCCCTGGCGATGGCAGTGGCCCGGAAGCCCAGCACGGCGAAGACGACCAGCGTGGCCAGCAGTGAGGTGAGGAAGTTGATGGTGGCCACCAGCAGCCCGTCGGCGTGACAGTCGTTGTGCCGCGGGTTGTAGCTGGAGTAGGCGATGACGCTCCCGAAGCCCAGCCCCAGCGAGAAGAAGACCTGGGTGGCTGCCTGGCGCCAGACCTGCATGTTGCCCCAGACCGCCAGCTGCGGGCAGCCAGGTGTGAGCCACAGGGATGGGTACCTGGAGCCCTGGGTGGGGGTCCCGGCGCTCCAGCCCCAGGGAGAGTGGGGGACTGATCCTGGCACTCCAGCCCCAGGGAGACGGGCAGGGGGCTCGATCCAACTGGGGACAGGGGCTGGAGCTCATGCCGGGGGATTCCAGCCGGGGGGACCTGATCTAGCCTGGGGAGGCTGGCGCTTGTGCCAGGGGGATCCAGCCGGAGGTGGGGGGAGAGAGGGAGATCAGGCCAGGGATGAGGGGGCTGGGACCCAGGCCGGGGACCCGATCTGTCCAGGAGGGCCCATCCCCGCTCTCACCTGGGGGGTGAACATGATGCGGATGCCGTCAGCCGCCCCGTCCAGCAGCAGCCCCCGCACCAGGAAGCAGAGCAGCACCACGTAGGGAAAGAGGGAGCTGAAATACAGCACCTGGGGGGGGCAGGGGGCAGTGAGGGGGGGCTCTCACCCTGTGCCCCAACAGCCTCCCCAGCTTGCCCCACCCCCTGAATCCTCCCACACGCGGGGAGAAGATTATGTGCCGCCCCCGAACATCTGGGCCTGATCTCCTGCCCACCCCAGACAGACGGGCGGGGGGGGGTCATAAACAGATAGCTAAGGGTAATGTTTCTTTTCCCTGTAAAGGTTAACAATGGACAAACACCTGACCAGAGGACCAACCAGGAAACCGGATTTTCAAAGTGAGGGAGGGAACTTCTGGTTTGGGTTGTTCTGCCTGTTTGTTTTCTCTGGCTATGAGGGAAGAGCTTTTTTTTTTCTTCTATTCACAAGCTTCTTCTACCCTTCTGTTCCCAGCTGTAAGTACAAGGTAGCAAACAATAGGCTTTTATATGTTTTGTTTGTATTGACATGTGTGGAGTTTGCTGGATGTTTCCATTGGATCCTTGTTGAATCAAACTGTTATTCATATTTTCTTATAAGCAATAGCCCTGTATTGTCATCTGATGCAGAGTTTATATTCTCTGTATTTTCTTTCTTTTTATATAAGTTTTCTTTTTAAGACTTGGTTGAGTTTTCTCTCTGGGTAGGTAAAGGAGCAAGGGAAGGGATCTCGTTGTGTTAGATCTACGGAGGGTAGCTCGGCAGCACCAGGGAGTTGGTGGAGGGGGAAAGAGAGATAAAATCATCTCTGTTTCCTGTATTTGGGGTTTGTCTCTTTGTGCAATAAGGAGACATGCTTCTTGGTGTTGTGATGTAAAGAGATTGCACAGCTCTCTCAGTTAGCCCAGAGAGGAAAGTCTGGGTGGGAGAGGGAGGGGGAAGGGAAGGGCGTAGTTCCCTTGCCGGTAAGACTCAGAGCTTCTGGGTCTTGGGGTTCCCCAGGGAGGTTTTGGGGGGTTCAGGTGTACAGGCACGGATTCCTGGTTGGTGCAGCGAAATAAGATCCAAGGCTGGTAATTAAGCTGGAGGTTCATGCTAAGCACCCAGATTGGGGACGCTAAGGTCCAGATTTGGGAAGAAAGGCTTATTCCATGGGGGAGGTAATGAGAAGGGTGGCAGCAGGGTGTTGGGAGGAGGGGCAGTCGGAGGGCAGCAGGGGGAAGATGGGGGGGCGGGGCTAGCTCACTTGCCCGAGGACTTGATGCCCCGATGAGGGCGCCGCAGACCAGGGCCCAGGCGCCCAGCAGGCAGCCGGCCAGGGCCAGCTTCACCCCCCCGCTGGCACCGATCGACTCGCTCACGTCCAGCGCCTCCCGGTACCGTAGTTAGGTGGTGGGGAGCTCTGGCACGAATTCGGGTTCTGCCAACACAGAGCCCAGCCGGGTCGACCTCCCCGCGGCCCAGCCGGGTCGGAACCAGGCAGCGCCACCCCCACCCCACCCCCCGGTTCCAGCCAAGCCAGGTCAGAACCTCCCCGCGCCCAGCCGGGTCGGAACCAGGCAGAGCCACCCCCCACCCCCCCCCCGGTTCCAGCCCAGCCAGGTCGAACCCTCCCGCGGCCCAGCCGGGTCGGAACCAGGCAGCGCCAACCCTCCCCACCCCCCCCCGTTCCAGCCCAGCCGGGTCGAACCTCCGCGCCCAAGCCGGTCGGACCAGGCAGCGACCCCGCCCGTTTCAGCCCGCGGTCGGAACCTCCCCGCGGCCCAGCCGGGTCGGAACAGGCAGGCCACCCCCCCGGTTCCAGCCCAGCCAGGTCGGAACTCTCCCGCGGCCCAGCCGGGTCGGAACCAGGCAGCGCCACCCCTCCCCCCCCGGTTTCAGCCAGCCGGTCAGAACCTCCCCGCGCCCAGCCAGGTCAGAACCTCCCCGCGGCCCAGCCGGGTCGGAACCAGCAGCACCACCCCCCCCACGGTTCCAGCCCAGCCGGGTCAGAACCTCCCCAGCGGCCCCAGCCAGGTCGGAAACCTCCCGCGGCCCAGCCGGTCGGAACCAGCAGCGCCACCCCCCGCCCCCGGTTCCAGCCCAGCCGGGTTGGAACCAGGCAGCGCCACCCCCCCGTTTCCAGCCCAGCCGGGTCAGAACCTCCCGCGGCCCAGCCGGGTCGGAACCAGGCAGCGCCCCCCCGGTTCAGCCCAGCCGGGTCAGAACCTCCCCGCGGCCCAGCCAGGTCAGACCTCCCCGTGGCCCAGCCGGGTCAGAACCAGGCAGCGCCACCCCCCACCCACCCACCCCGGTTCCAGCCCAGCCAGGTCAGAACCTCCCCGCGGCCCAGCTGGGTCGGAACCAGGCAGCGCCACCCCCCACCCCGGTTCCAGCCCAGCCAGGTTGGAACCGGGCTGCGCCCCCCTTCCCTCCCCCGCCCCACATCTGTAGCTGGATCAAATGGGGCCTGGACCAGGGACTGGAGGGAAGGTGGCGCCCCCCAGTGGCAGGCAGGGGCTGTAGCACTTACCTGGCTGGCTGTGGTTGGCGCGGAGGGGGCAGCTGGCCCAGGGCAGGATGCCACGCAAGGAGTTGCTGAGGTAGAAGAGGCTCCAGGCGATGATCACGTTGTAATAGAGAGAAACAAATCCGCAGACCTGGCACGGAGACAGGGGTGAGCCCGGCTGGGGACCCGGGGACCCTCGCCCGGTGCCAGGATGCGCCCCCTGGGGGTGTGTCAGAGACACAGGGACACCTCACCTGGTGCAGGGATGGGTCACTAGGGTGGGGACACGGGGACCCCTCGCCCGGTGCTGAGATGGGCCCCTGGGGGCAGGGACACGGGGACCCCTCGCCCGGTGCTGGGAGACTGTCCCCTGCACCACAGTGGGACAAGTGATAGGGACATGGGGACCTCTTTCCCAGCACTAGGCCAGGCCCCCCAGGGGCGGGGCAGGGGCAGGCAAACGAGAACAACGGAAACCCGCAGAAATTCTCCCACTGGTGCTGCGAGCTTCCCCGCAGCAGTGCCCCCCGCACTCACCACGCAGCTGGCGAAGCCGATGCCAACCAGGCGGGGGCTGAAGTGCTGCCAGACCCCGATGCTGCCCTGGCGGATGCTCTGCCCAGCCACCAGCTCTAGGAAGAAGAGGGGGATCCCCACCACCAGGAGGATCAGGAGGTAGAGGAGGATGAAGGCTCCTGCAGGGCGGCGATGGGGGGAGGGATTTACAAGTCTGGAGCCACCCACAGAGACCCCAACCTCCCCCCGGAGACATAGTCCTGGAGACCCCAGGCCCCCAGCCCATCAACCTGTGCCATGGAGCCAGGCCCATGCTCAGAGGGGCCCCAACCTGCTCTGCTCGCCCTGCACCCTAAGACCCCACTGGCTCCCCCCACCTTGCCCACCACTTACTCCTCTCAGCCAGCTGCCGGCCGGCTGATGGCTCCTCTCCACCCCTGACCCCACCCCCTGCTCTCACCCCCCAGCCGGATCCCAGGGCACCTCCGGCTCCGGGCAGTCTCTGCTTCCCACCACCCGGCCAGTCTCAGCAAGGTCTGTGTGTGGGGGAGACAGTGGGGGGTGTTGGCTGGCCCCTTCCAGGTAAGTGGGTCCTGAGGGAGCCCGGGCGGGGCAGGCCCAGAGTGAATCCGACCCCGGCATGCTGCCGGCTCAGCCTGGCAGACACAGTCGCCTCCCAGCAGGGCCGGTGAGCAGGGCTGGGAGGCAGGGCGTGGGGAAGGGGGTCTCTGGAGGGCCTGGGGCAGGTGCTGGGCTGTGAGGGGGTGGGGCAGATCTCTGTGTGTTGGGGCACTAGGGAGTGGGGGGTTCTGGGCAGTTGTGGTGGGGCTGTGGGCAGGGTGCTGGCGTTCAAGGTATTGTGCATTTGTGGCAGGGTCTAGGAGGGCACTGGGCACAGCTGGCCACAGAGAATTGGGGGGGGGGGGCGGGGTGTCCGGTGTTGAGCAGGGGGCGTGTGGCACGGCATGGGCCCACCTCCTAGGGGAAGGGGCACACTGGAAGCACAGGGAGGGCTAGGCCCACAAAACGTTAATCCCACCCTGTTCCTGCCCCCAATCCCCCAGCACCCCCCATAAACCTTGAGATCCTCTCTGCCCTGCCCCCAATCCCTTGAGCCCCCCCTTGTTAACCCAGCCCCCTCCACGCCCCCCACTCACCTCCCCCGTTCTGGTGGCACAGGTAGGGGAAGCGCCAGATGTTGCCGAGCCCCACGGAGAAGCCGACCTGCGCCAGGATGTATTCAGCCTTGCTACTCCAGGCCGGGCGGGCGGGGGGCTCCTCTGACAGACCCCCCAGGCAGAGCTCCCCGGGGCTCGTCCCCTCCTCCTCCGGCTTCACCTTGTCCATGGCGGGCGGGCGGGCAGGCGGGGGCTGGGGCCACGCACACTGACACGGGAACGGCCTGCACCTGAGCACTCGCTCGCACACTCATTCACACCAGCTCCCTCTGGCCCCAGGGAACCGCCAACCCGCACGCACTTCCAAACACAGCCCCTCGCTTGGGCACCAGACACACACACGTGTCCTGCACGTGCAAACGCCCCTCCCCCCTGCCAATCACACTCACTCACCGGCCCCCAGAACCCAAACGAAAATCTGCGAGAAACAAAATGAACAGACTGATCAGGATAGATGGGGCTTTTCGCACAGGCGGTGCTGGGACGCGGCCCCTCTGGGATGGGGCGTGGGGGCTGGGTATCCAGGGACCCCTTGTGCAGCACTGGGATGGCCCTCTGGGGTGGGACGCAGGGGCTGGGTACACGGGGACCCCTCGCCCAGTGCTGGGATGCGGCCCCTCTGGGGTGGGGTGCGGGGGCTGGGTATATGGGGTCAGTGCTGCCTGCAACAGGAGGGTGCCCCCTACTGGCCCCACTCCAGCCCTAGGTTAACATGACAGGGCCCAAAGTGTCTTGGAGACACTGCTCTCAGCCCAGCCCCTGCCTGCGCCCCCCATGGCTGCCCCCTATAGGGACCATACACCCAGCCACCCCCGTTACCAAAATCTACAGGGTCCCAGCACCAGAAACCTACAGGGTCCAAACTCCCCTGGGACCAAAATCTATAGGGCCCCCACAAAGAACCCCCTGGCTCTGGAAATCTATAGGGTTTGTTGGCCCAGTCCCTCCACCACAGCTCTGGAAATCTATAGGGACCATATATCCACCCCGCACTTCAGACTATCCATAGGGGCCCTCCCGCCCCTCACTACCTGCCCTGGCTCAGCGCTGCTCTGGGAGGGCACCAGGGACAGATTCTCCTCCCATCCGGGGGGCAGTGCCAGTCCCAGCAGGGGGTCGCGCCAAACAGAGATGCCCGGTGCCTGACTCCAATGCCCCAGCTCTGCCAGGCCTCACAAAGGGTCTCAGTGCCGGGGGGGTGGGGGTCTGGGTGCGCTCCAGCATGTAGGTGAGCCAGAGGGCAGCTCACAATTGGACTTCCCTCCCCCCGCAACCCTCAGGCAAGGGGCCTGCCCGGGGCAGGGGGGGCTCTTTAAATGCACAGGGCACGATGCCAAGGCAGTCTAATTGCTTTGGGGCTGGAGGACGGGGCGTGGACCCCGGCGCTGTGAGCTTCCCCACAGCAGTGCCCCCAGCTGAGGAGTCCCAGGTTCCTGCAGGCCTCCTACACTCCAGTAAACCAGGCACAGGAGGAGGGGGTCTCCCCGCACCCTGTGGAGATGCCACCTGCTCCCAGGATCCCATGCCTGGATCTCCGTCAGGAGTCACGCCCCAGCTCGGCCCAACCTGCCCCCCAGCCGCTGAACTGCCCCCTCCCTGCTCCGAGGGGTGCAGCAGGCACCTCCATCCCCACCTCAGCCTCAAACAGCCCCACGCCGCACCCCAGAGCCAGCCGCACACCCAGCCCCCGCGCCCTCCCCAGAGCCAGCTGCACCCCAGCACCCGGCAAGGGGTCCCCGATACGCAGCCCCCCCCCAGAGCCAGCCGCACCCCAGGGCCGGGCGAGGGGTCCCCCATACCCAGCCCCTGCGCCTCCCCTAAAGCCAGCCGCACCCCAGCGCCAGCCGAGGGGTCCCCGCACACCCAGCAACGGCTGAAGTCACAGCAGTCCGGTTCAGGCTGATAAGGCAACTTCACCCTTCCCCCATCCGCTGTCTCTGTCCCCACATCCTCTGTCACTCCCCACACAGGAAACCAACCTGGCCCCGTGTGCTCCTAATACTACCCGGGACAGCTGGCCGGCACCCACCTCACATACCCGACCCGCAGCCCCCCAATTGCTCAGCCCTGCTGTGTCACCTCACTCCCGTAACTCCCGACCCCCGATCGCCGCAGCCCTGCCCCCTCCCACCCTGCTGTGCCCATCACTCCGCAACCCTCAAGACCCTCAATCGCCCACCCTGGCCGGTGTCCCTCAAGCCCTGACCCGCAGCCCCCCCGATCGCCCAGCCCGCCCCCTCCCCAAAGCTCGCTAGTGCCCCTCACTGCCGACCCACAGCCCCCCGACGCCCAGGCCCCTGCCCCCCAGCTCTGTCGGTGCCTCACTCCCACCCCGCAGCCCCCCCGATTGCCACGCAGACCCCTGCAAACCACGCAGCTCTGTCGTGGCCCCTCACTCCCCAACACAGCCCCCCAATCGACTCAGACCCTCCGTGCCGCCTACGCACAACACTCACCCCTACCGCCCAGCCCTGCCGGTGTCCCATCACTCCCGAGACCTGCAGCACCCCGATCACCCAGCTCTGGCCCCTTCCCAGATCTGGCTGGGCCCCCACACCCAACACGCACCCTCGATCACCCCAGCCCATGCCCCCCCCAGCCTGTCGTGCCCCTCACTCCCAACCGCAAAGCACCCGATCGCCCTAGCCCTGCCCCTACGTCTGTCGGTGCCCTTCACTACCCGACCCCGCAGCCCCCCGATCGGCCCCAGCCCTCCCCCAGCGTCTGTCGTGCCCCTCACTCCTCAACCCGCAGCCCCCGATCGCTCTAGAACCCCTCCCCCCCAGCTCCTGCGGGTGCCTCCCACTCTGAACCCACAGACCGCCTGATTTGCTAACAGCCCTGCCCCCGCCAGCTCTGTGGTGCCCCTCACTCCCGAACCCAGCAGCCCCCCTGAGCACCCAGCTCGCCCTTTCCAGCTCTGCTGGGCCCTCACTCCCCAACCCGCAGCCCCCAGCGCCCACCCTGCCTAAGCGTGCTCTTGCCCCCCACCCCGAGCCCGCACCCCCCCAATCGTCGTCCAGCCCCTGCCCTCCCACTCTCGTGCCCCCTCACTGCCTGACCCACAGCCCACCGAACGCCCAGCCCTGCCCCTCCCAGCTCTGTCCGGTGCCCCTCACTCCCTACCCGCAGCCCCCGCCGATGCCCAGCCCTGCTACAACGCCAGCTCTTCG